>NC_133803.1:14509412-14832627 GCF_043250625.1 Sebastes fasciatus
GGGCCGGAGTCGATAATGTTACTCGTTCACTTAATATTCTCAAAGCTAAACTAACTCTCTTCTACTCCACTAGCTCACTTGTTTGCTCGCACACATTCGCCGTCGCTCTCTCTCTCTCTCTCGCTTCACCCCTCACTTCCCACATACACACACACACACACACACTCTGGCTCTGCTATTCTCTAAATGACCTACGCTACTCTTACAACAACTGGCTCTAGATAAGGCCATTCACATTTTCCCGTCGGCCTGTTCCTTTAAGAGAAAACCGCCATGTTCACAAATACTGAGCAGCCTATATTAAACATGTTGAGTAATGAATTTTCTCTATCATAAGTGCAGAAAATTAACATGACATTTAACAAAGGAGTATCAAATAGGAGCCCATGCCAGCTAATATATATTTTTAGATCAAGATAATAAGTTAATTAACATTATCTGGGGATTTATCTTTCAGTTGGATTACAATATGCTACTTTGCATGTACAAGACACATAACAGCCTCCATGGTGAACATGCTGCTAAAACATCCTTCAGATTGTCCCTTTTGTAATTTCGATAGAGGGATTTCTGGTTGTATGTTTCTTTAATTTTATTTAGAGCTGTCAATCGATGGAAATATTTAATCATGATTAATGGCGTGATTGTCCATAGATAATCATGATTATCTGTTCAAAATGTACCTTAAAGGGAGATTAGTGTGGACAAAATGCTTGCTTAATGCAAATGTATGTATATATTTATTATTGGAAATCAATTAACAACACAAAACAATGAAAAAAATTGTCTCGAAACCCTCAAAGGGAAACTTAGTTTCATATGATGCCAGTATCTACACTCTAGCTTTAAAACTGAGCCCGCTACAACCTCCATAAGATCAGTATTGCAAGTTGCGTTAATGCGTTGAAGAAATTAGTGGCATTAAACCAAATTTACGTTAAGGTGACCTAATTTTATTTGAATAACATTTTAAATGAGCCTTTGGTCAATTGTATTTGTTATTTCAGTTAAAGCATTCAAGTAGCCTAAAGCAAATGTTTTTAAAACTACATACATGTGTGTATATACTTTAGATTAAAAAAGAGATGAACTCTCCGTTCAACATAGGCAATAAATCAGCCCATGTTAAACTTGAAGCAAAGCCTGAAAACTAGTCTTACAAGGCTAGTCTGGAGGGTTAAGTTTCCATGGGAGTGACAATTAGCTGACACTTATTTAAACCTGCTTTATGATCCAGAAAAGGAGCCTGATTTACACAAGCAAGCCTGGCTTAACTGGTAATCTTCCTGTAAGAAGCACTGGTCTGTCGTAGATTTAAAAAAAATCCTGAGTGAGTAAAATAAAGTTGACAGTTGGTAAGTCTTGTAGTGAAGTGTAGCTGCTACTTGCGATCACATTGTACAACCAAATAAATGTTTTAAATCCGTTCCGATCTCTTGTGCCAACTTCTTTGATACCGTGCCTGGCATGCCACACTGCTTTCTTTTGATAGAGCGGTACTTCCATCTCTTTGAGTAGACCGTAATAGAAAACTTTACACCCCCCTACAACTGTGAAAGCCTGCAAAGTACTGAGAGTAGATGCTCGTCAGAGGGAAGCGGACTACTCATGATACTCCTGGGATTTGTGGATGAGCGTAGCGCAAGCCGTTGGCAGGCGCTGGAGCACAGCATGCACATCACACTGTAGCAGTATTGATCAAATCTGAAGTTCTTTCGGGCAACTCTAACCATTTCCCTCCACTGAAGACTCAAAGCAATAAAAATGTCCGCAGGTGGGTGTGCGGCGGTGGCGGATAACACGCCGGTTCGGGTGGAAATGCGACGTCTAACAACTGTGCGACTTGCATTTACCGCTGTTTGAGAGGATTTGAAAGTAGCCCGCATCTGCACTCTCACAAGAGCAGCGTGTATGAGGCAGTGATAGTGCAGGTGTTTCTGTGTGTTTACAGGCAGCGAAGCCTGATAATGGGTGAGATGCAGGGAGCGGCGGTGCTGACTGGGTTTCAAAACATCTGTCGTGTGAGGAGTCAGATATTCATCATGAATATATTTCATACTAGCCTCCCACATTTTCCCATCTTTCTCTGTCTGTGTTTTTATATATCTTGTCTCTTCATTTTCTGTTTCTCTGGCTTCTATCGTACATATTAAAAATGAACACCATCCAAATTACAGTTGATTAGGCTGTTGTCAGGCTATTAAATAACCATTATCAGTCGCTATAAGCCCCATAGATGTGGGCCCACTACACACACTAGTAGGTTTTTATCATCTATTCACATGGCAGATCACCGAAAGGAGGTATAAAAGAACACGACAGCGACCTCTAGCGACCGTAGTAATTATGACAGGAGCAGAAGCGGTAGTCAGGTGCTGTAGTATAGACAGTGTGAAACTCTATAAGGGCTGGAGGTCGAGGACGATGGATGGGACACAAAACACAGGGTTTTCTATCAGGAGACCAGAGTTTGCATCACATGTGAAACCAACAATTTGTAGTTGTCTTTGCGGTCGTAGTTATTTCAACCCAAAACACAATGTTTTTTTTTTTTTTCCCTAAACCTAAATAAGTTGTAGTTTTGTTGCCTAAACCTAAATAAGCTGTTTTGTTTGTGTTCAAAAGGTAACGTTTCATTCAGTTTTACAACATCTTAACGTGTTGCTTTTATGTTTCACTTTTACAACGCAGTAAGCGTAGTAGGCCCCTTATGACCCATATCTACGGTGCTTATACCGACTGACTAACGCCTCTTCAATGGCCTGATAACAGTCGAATCGGGTGCAAATTCAGAATTCCAATATGTTATTTCCATGGCCTAGTAAAGTTCAGACAATATTTGTGAACATGAGCTACACTCTCTCAAAGCCAGAAACCAGAGAAGTAAGTCTCAAACTTTTGATGTCATAGGGTATAAAGTCTGGAGCTGCTCCATAGACAATGACTGGGAGGCTGATTTTATGGACCCACGAAATGTTTGTTTTCTTTTTTATAACCAAATTACCTTTATTCTATTGTAGTGTTCTCAGTTGTGAAACAGAACATGTTCCCATTATATACTCAGAACATCCCCCTATTTACACTCAGTGTCATCTAAAATAGTGATTCTCAAAGTGGGGTCCATGGCACTCTGCCAGGGGGTCCGCAAAACAATTAGCTATAAATTATAAAATTGTGCTGTATCAATAAAAAGTACATATCTACAGATGGGGACCATTTGTGCCAATAAAACAAGCATATTGCGTCCATTACTCCCACCCTCGTTAGCTTTGGGCCTATAGAAACTCTGATATGATTGTGACACATCATGTCAATCTGTCATGAATCAGTCACTTCACTCAGGGCACAACTAATGTTCCTGCTGCTGCTTAGCTTAACTTATTAGAGAAATATTTGAGTCATTCCATATCGTCAAGTGACACTAACCCCAGCTAGCTAAATTGAGAAAATATGACTACAGTTATATTGAGCGACAGAGACGGGAGACTAAAATCCGTCATGTGTCTTCAAGTGCTGGCAAACAAAGTCATGAAGCCGGCCAAGCTAAAGCAAAATCTAATGGCAAAGCACCCAGAATATCAGGCCGAAACAAAGTGGCGTTAACATAATTCAAATTGAAATGTGTTTCTGTTTACCACTGTCAAACAAGTCTGAAGTAATTAGGTTGAAATGTTTTAGAATACAAATAGTTCTAATGGCATCTAAGAGTACAAATGGTAGTAAGCATTATGCTTAATCAGTGTTACGATTTTTTTTTATCTTAAGGGGTCCCTGGCCCCAAAAAGTTTGAGAACCCCTGATCTACAACATCTTTCCCAATTAATTGTCTATGGAGCAGCTCCAGACTTTATATCCTGTGACATCGCAAGTTTGAGTTTTAGCACTCTAGTTTTTGGATTTGGGAGGGAGTTGTTCATGTTTACTAATATTTTTGGACTGTCTTAGACAATAGGAATAACAAGTATGAATTTTGAAAATGAGGGTATTCCCTTTTAATATGCATACCTTGAATTTCCTTTTGTCTTAAAGAGTATGTTGCACCCGGGTGAGAATAGTCACACGGCAGCTATTCGGCTATTTCCATTTGACCAAGTTGAATATGCTGCTTAATTGTGCAATAGTTAGCTTTCTGCCTAAAAGCCCTTTCCTGTACAGATAGTATTGTTGGCTATTCACACCTGGGTGCAAACAGCATCTGCCTTTTTCTTATTGTCGCACTCTATTTTCTCAGTCCATCACTTTCTATGTCTTGTATTTCCACCCTCTAGCTCTCATTTTTGTGTTTTTCTCCGTTTCTCTTGCTGCCATCATAACCAGTTATTTATACCTGTTACTTTTTCACTCCATTATCCCATCATTCCTCTTTACAGGTCCATCTCTCCCTTTCCCCGCCTCTTTTATCTTCTCTTTCTCTTCTTAATAGCCCCCTGGATGTCAACTGCTTCTTATGACGATCGTTCTCCATTTCTTCTTCTAGCTTTCTTCTTTTTTTTTTTTTGCCTTTTGTTCTCCGCCCATGCCCTATCCTCTATCCATCTATGAGGATTTATACTACTGCTGGGAGCAGATGGCAGGGAGAGGACGGAGGAGATACCTGCAAGAGGGAGAGGAGAAATCAGAGTATAACCATCAGATGGAGTGCAAGAATGTGAGGATGAATAGTAAACCACAGTGAGCTCCTACGGCTGGACTAATTGAATTCCACTCTCCACTCTGAGTCGGGTTAGCTGCAGCAGTCATAAGGATATTCTGACTGAGTTAGGCGAGAAAAGAGAAAAGGGGGAGGAAGAGAAAAAGAATAAGGAAGGGTAGCAAGAGAGCAAGTTAGAGAAGGGCCGAGATTGGATAACAAACATAAGAGAGAGAGAGAGAGAGAGAGAGAGAGAGCTCCTCTGGCCAGACTAATTGAGTTCAGATTTTTCCTCTGAGATTGGTTAGCAGCAGCAGGCAGGCAGACAGGCTGCCCCCAGCATGGATCAGCTCTATCCAACCAATCACACTAATACACTGTTTATGTTCAATCCAGTGCAGCCCGGTCAATAGCTTCTTCTCCAGTGCAAGGGCCAAGAGGGACTTTCCTGGGGCCGGAGCCAACTTAAAAGATGATACATAATTGAAAAGCCTTACATGTCAGCTGGAACTAGGGTCCAACTTACAAATCATCTCCATTTGAAAACAAGGCGCAGGGGGAATAGCAAGTTTATTCATCTTTGTGTGAGAATACTTGAATATGGAGCAGTGGTGAGGTGGTGCAGTGTAAACCACAGCAAGAAGGAGGAATCTGTTTATCAAGGTCAATAGTGGTGTGCTTTCTCTCTGGAGGCAGCGGCCAATAGGAATCCAATTTGTGGGAGAACCAACACCTAACCAGTTTACTAGATCTTTAAAGGATAAGTCCGATGATATTCTATGTTTCTTATCGTCTGTAAATCCCATGAAAAGACCCATAGTGAAATAACTTAATGTACATGTGTGAAGCCAAAGCCTGGCATAGCTCTGTGACATAGACCCAAAGAACGTATATTGATAAGAAGTGAAAGCTAATTGATCGTTCCATTGCAACATCACACCCAGCAGCAGAGCTACGCTACACGTCCGCCTACAAAGTGCCGGACAAAAGTAAAACAAAATTATTTCTATTCTATTGTCATAATTTGAATGTCTCTACTGAAATGGCCTGTGTTGAACAATGACAATATTATAAATATGCATACTATTATAACTATTTACTTACTTATCTATTTAATAACTTTTTTGCCCGGCCGCTTCCCAGAAGAGCATAAAGTGAGAGATGGACATAAATGGAAGTTGGAAAGGATCTCCAAAATCGATGTCCAATAGACCAAAGACCACGGATGTATAAGAGATTGTGTCCTGTGCTTTTGTCTTGCGTGTTAGTGAATAGCCTACAACTACATTAAATTCTGTTTATGTCATGCTACTAGCACTACTAGCTACAGGCCGATAGCCGGTTGTTTGGGAACAGAGACGTTAATTCATCCACCACGGTACAGGCTTACGGCATACAGCCCATGGGTGTATTATAAGATAATAAAAGTGATGAATTACAGCCAATATATCCTTTATTACAGCCGCATACAGCTAGCAGGGAGCTGGCAGAACCAGATATGTTGTATGAGCGTGCAGGGCGGTGCAGTCCCTTGGGTCTGATGCACGTTCATTAGTTAATTTTACAACTTTTAGAGCATAATGATTTAAATGAGGGTTATTTAAGTGTTCGTACTGGGAATTTGATTTACCTCGAAAAGAAAAAGATTTACAGACGTTTATTTACACATCCATGGCCACAGACTCATTGGCGTTTTCAGTTCAAAATGGCAGTAGCGCTACCGCAGTGCCATCTAGCAGCTATTGTAAAAAAAGCACCAGAGTTTTGCCGTCCTGCTGCCATAAACGCTTACAAGCTCACCAAATGTGTCTTCATTTAGGACTGAAAATGGTACCTAACATATTTACTCCTGTTTAAAAAGTTTGCTGAAAACTATGACTGAGCAGTTTTTCAAGTTAAACCTCAAGTAGGCCTATCTGTGGCCCTTATTTTAAGATTTACATCTTCAGTAGGAAGTAACCAACGGGCTCAGGACAGCTACAGACAGGGTAGGGAAGTGGGAAAGTATTAAAATACAACCAACACATTGTTGTTTTGGATATTTCTTGGAATTGTTAACAGTGAGTAATATTGAAAGCCAGCATTTAACTTACTAGCAATTTACTCCTGACAAAGCCTGCACATGTTCAGAGCAAACGGATCATTTTCTGTGTGTATGGGGAGGTTTGCCTGCAGAGTATACGCATGCACGTGTGTTTGCTTCTTTATAATTGCACGTTTCGACTCGTGAGCTTCTTTGCCTTGACTGCCTGTGAGCCTCCAGCTGTGTCGTAAAGCATGGGGGTGTCTCTCTCTATGGTCATTATTCGCCTCTCTCGTCAGCCTCCTCTATCTCCCTCGCTGCTCGACGTCACTACCCATCACCACGCAGCCTTTATGCATATTTAAACTGACCCTCTCATCTCTTTTTGTGCTCCCTGTTGCCTTTTTTGTTATCCTTTGTCATACCTTTTTGTCGCCCCCTCCCCCGCCCCCCTGAAACTTGTGTAAGTCATTCCTTCCTCTCTCACTCGCTCTTCCCTACAGTGGGGGAGAGGAAGCTACTGCTACTGCCCCTTAACGCCCAATCGTTGTTTCTTATTTAATCTGTTCCGCTTTATTGAATTTAATTATTTCTAAATGATTAACTCGGAGTTCAGAGGGAGGACGGGAGGTAGGGGGGGGGGGGGGGGCAGAGGGACATATGTTATGAGATGGGGTGGAAGGGCCACTGGATGAAAGATAGTGGGGATCGTGGCTTTTTGTTTTGGAGCCAGGCAGAGTAAATAGTCTGGTATGCACACTCATCAGTCTTTGATTCCATTACTGCAGCATGGCTGCAAGTGCATGTCCCGCTCCCACCCGCCAGCTCTCCTCACCCTCAAACACAATCGTAATATATACGTTTGTGTGTGTGGTCACGAGAGAGAGAGAAAACTAGAATTTGCATTTTCCTGAAATATCACGCTACGTATCTGAATAGCTACAGGTACCGAGTCGGTCGATTTTTCAGGGTGTCAGTGTGTGTGTGTGTGTTTTATTTGTGTGTTTGCGTGTGACAGGTGTAAAGAGGCAGCAGGTACTGTTTACTTTCACATTGCAGTACCACAAAAAAGGGGTATTCATTACAGTGCCAGAAGGCACTGAAAGCACAGCTGTAATGATGTCCAATAGGCTGTCAGCGCTTTATATGAAAATGTGACTGGTGGAGAAAAGAAAAACTAGAATGATGGGGCATTTACAATGCTGCAGCCGCCCTCCAATCACAGTGGAAATACTCCGGTGGACTTGCATCACACATACACAAAAGATGGAAATGGAGTTGCATAAATACACACACACACACGCTTGTATAGCTTACACACTCATGCATAGCAAGAAACACCAGTGGTTTTTCCACTCACCTTTCTCTATAAGCCCTATAAGCATACTTGTGAGTGGCAGGTGACTAGCTATAGCCTGTAGTAACACTTTACAGTGAGGGACCCAAAATCTTAACAAATCCAGGCTGCAACTGATCATTATATTCATCATCAGTTATTTTTTTCCTTTTAATCATGTAATTAATTAATCAGCTCTAACCTAATTAACAAATAAATACCGACAATTAGTTCTTAAATTACTCAGAATCAATATTTTTAAATAGTCTTTAGAGTTAGTTGTTTTAGTATCATAGGATTATTTTAATTTTATAGAGGAAATTAAAATAATTAATTTGAGAATTAACTAGTAGATACTAATGATGTTAATGTGTAATGATTGCTTCAAAGATATTCATGAACTGGCATGCTATCAAACTGTGTCAATGACAGAAAGCTGATATAATTTCTGTACCACAATGCGTATTATTATTATTAGGCCTATTGTAGACAGGGATGCGGGACTGAAATTCAGCCTCTGACGTTTTTTGGCAGTAATTTTAACATAAATGCTGTTTTTGTGCTATAATGAGAATCTGATGATGCTGAGGACCTTAAAGCCACTTTAGGATGTGTCTAGAAGGGAACCCGCAAGTTGGGGAAACTCAAGCGAGATGGTTAAGGTTAAGCATTGATTTGGAATAGTTAAAGCTTCAGTAAGCAGAATATTTTGGCATCATTGGGCAACAATTCCATAATAACCTTACAGCATATTGTAATTCAAGTGTTCTGTGAGAAAACTAGACTTCTGCATCTCCTCTTGGCTCTGCTGCAGGAATTAGAAAATCTAGCCCGTGACGGGCGACTTTGGCCCACCACAGGTCATTTCAGAGCGAGCGTTCCTATTGGCTGTTCTCTGGCTAGTGGGCGATGCTTGGTATTTCTTTAACTGATCTCAACATGGCTGCTGGGTCACAAACTTTCTCATTTTACAGCTAAACAGTACACTACAAGATGATTCTGAAAACATTTTATACGAGATATAGGCATTACAGTAACAGAATATTGATTCATATTTGATCAGCGCTGCCTAGTTTGACCGTTTGATCAGAGTTTGCGAGTGATTGACAGCTGAACAGAGACAGCAAGGCTCCAGCTCGGCTCTGATTGGTTGTTTTCTTCGGGTCTGTGAAATCTCAGCTTTTTTTCAGATTGCCTGTCTCATGTAATACTGTCATGATATAGTGACCGTTTAATAAAAATATATATATCTTTTTTTAATCATTTTTGCTCCATTTCTACCCACTGCAACTTTAAAGTTAGGATAGGTCGTCGGGCAGCGAGTCTCGCGAGAGTTTTTGCAGATCTCACATCAGATTACACAATTTGGGCGGCTACCTTCTAGACACGACCCCTTTTCAGAGGCTTGATGTGCTGAATCTATTGCGCATTCGCGAGAGTTTTCGCAGTTTGCGGAGTCCCTTCTAGACACGACCCTTGGCTTGGCTGGCCTGCAGACACCTGCCTTCCCCCATTTCGTATAAACACGTCACCCCTGCACTGATTTCAAAGGCATGCCTAGGTGAGCTGGAGCACTAGTCACACTGGGCCAGTCAGTTTTTCAACAAAAACGACAGTCAGCTGCATAAGTAAATAGATTGCATCCAGCTTAACTGTATTCATCTCTGTAATGCACCTCCCAGCGCACGCTAAGTGACGCAAATTGAACCCTCCCATAACGGAATCAGCCATGCGTCCACCTGTGTACAGCAGGTGCCCGTCACGTTAAACTTAACTCTCTAGAAAGGACGGCCATGCCTAAACCATGTCAGTGCCTTAAAACAAGAAATGGCGTGCTATTTTGATCTGGAGGGACACTTTTATTGATATAAAATGTGTGTATAGAGACAGAGAAATAACCTGCAACTGATTGACTCTCACTTGAAATATTTGTTTCACAATATAAATGCCATAGACAAGCTACATTAAATGTATGGAACAACATTTCATATTACAGTAGGCACCCATATCATATTATTGTGTGAGAGTACATGTCTGCTATAGGTGAATCCTCCTGCAGATAGATCGTCACTGTCTTGCTCAAGGACTTTTTGAAGGTGTGTTTACACCAAACACTCTGAAGCATTTACTTTAGTTTGGATTGTTTGGTCAGGTGAAAAAAAATCTCTGGTCACACCAAATAACTGTCCCTGAGATGCCTGAAATACCCGTCTTGTTTGTCTTCCAGAGTACTGGGAATTACTTCAGAATGCATTTGATCACAGTGGTGTAAAGGGAAGGGTGTTGACATCTGAAAACCTGCTGGTCATGCATGCTTGTAGCTCAGCAGTGTGAACCCAAACAAAACAAAAACAGAAATGAAAAAATCTAAATGTAGAATGTTGTTGTTATTGTGCCCCAGCTGTGCTACTGCTTCACAGCATGGTGGGCTTGAGCTTATTTCCTAAACTGATGGATAATATTTTTACTCATGTCCACAGCGAGTGCAGGGAGTTTGTTTGTGTGAATTTTAACTTTACAGCACAATACATAGGGCTGTTGCTTTTTCAAAAAGTTTAAATAATTTAAGCAAGTCTGGTGCGTAATTTGAACATATAACCCGGGTTTCCACCAAATGTTTCTGGGACTTTTAGTCCCTGGGACTACTTTTCAAGAAACTAAATACAATGAAATGCTTTCCCCTCATCCTGAAATGGTCCTAAATTTATACTAGAGTACTTCCTTGTAGATGAATGAAGTGGTAAAGGAGTTGAAGCAGCGGTGCTGTGTGTGTGTTTTACCAATCAGCGACGATCATCCCTGCAAACTCCTCCGGCGGAAACGGGGCTATAGTGCAGTGTAGTCTGAGATATTGAGCTGTAATATCTGATTAGTACAGCTTTTCTTGCCAGTGTCCTCCTTTTAATTTGATCTATTACCTTAGTTTACTGATAGGTCAATAGAGCGTGCAATAGGTCAAGCTGATGTGAATTTTAAGAACGCCCACTGCTGGACCACAAGGCAAACTACTTCAAACTGTCTTTCCACTTATAGATTGTAACTCTTGAATTCAAACAGGTCTTTACAATTAAAATATTTAATTGTTTCCCATGTTCGAAAAAAAGTGACAGCCCTACAATCATGGCTCCAGACTAACAAAACAATCTGTCGCATATGCTACCAAAGATCTGCATATGTGACCAAAAAATCTGGGTCGGAGCCCTGCCGATAATATATATATATATATAAAAAACATGAATTACAAGCTGTCTGCACAGCGCGGAAGTAGTGAGACTTAAAGTCTGACAGGTCAGTGCTGCACAAATCAAGTGTTGACACACACCCACTGCAGCAAAGCTTTGCTCACCAGTGTTACCATCTTGTGCCCCATTAGCTGTGTAGAAAAGCATTGTAACCACTAACATGCCTTGTTGTGTTGTTGCTGAAACCATAGTTTAGTTTTTGTCTGAGTCAGAGTGTAAATAATGTGAAGAAGCAGAGTGTGATAGACGGAATGAAAAATAGAAAAATGATTTATTGCTCCAGAGATTCTATCTAATAGTGAAAGACACATCTTTCTCCCCTTTTTTGTACATTTTCTACATAGATCAAAATGTACTGATTTTGCTTCTATATGAATAACTTGGTTGTGATTATCTTTGTTGAATTATGGTTGCTATACTTTGTCAGCGACATTGATTCATCTTCCTCTGCAGTTGTGACACAAGGAGGTAGATATTTTTGTAAATAATTACATATCAGAGACCTTGAGAGAACCAGTAAATTTCCCACCTTTAGAATGATAACCCATTGTGAGGGCTCAGTGTCTCCACAAAACCCTATCCATAATAGATTGTTATTGAGCTGAAGATAATTTTTTCACCTGGGATGACACAGTAGGTATTTCTCAAAATGTCAACAGCTCAGTGTGATAGCTCAGTGTGACACGGCTATCTCATTTCAGAAGAAACCTGGCCTTACAGTCAGGTTAGAGATGTGCCAACCAAAGGAATCTAACTAAAGTCCCTTTCGAACTGGGGTGCTTTGAGGAGTTACGATGGTGCTTAAGCTAAGTTCACACTTCAAGACAAGTCGTCAGATCGCAGTACTGTTCACACTACACAACTTGCTGTCTTGTAATCGGGAGTCTTGAAGTCGTTGTGGTTTTCACACTACATGACTGACCGGCAACAGGGTTTCACACACAATAACTTTCACCGGGAAGAGTCCCAGATGAGGTCTCCAAACTATGTTCTGCCATGAACGTGAACGTGATACCATGCGCAAGATACAGTATATTGCTGATGTTGTTGTTGGCATGTGTTTACAAAATAACCCGTTTCCACCATGGATGTATAAAGAGAACTGGATACAGGGTTGTGGGCGGGCTCCCGTTCATTCCTATGAGAATTGCTCAACTCTGGATTCGGCTAATAGTGCGTTTTACAACTTTTAGGACCTAATGATTTAAATAGGGGCTATTCAAGTGTTCATACTGGGTAGTTGATTTACCTAAAAAAAAAGATCCGCTGAGTTACAGACGTCTCTTTCACAATGTACGTCTATGGGAAAAAGTTTTTTTGGGCCCAATGGCATCACGTGACGGACACAGAAAGTTGTAGTACCACCGTTTGGCCACTATGAAAATTTGCATCACAGCCCGGTGCTCTTCCTGGGGGCTTGGATTCCACCTTTCTACACTCTTTTCTTACTATTTAGTCCTCTAGGTGCAACAACAACTTTCTCCGTGTTGCAACACATACAGTAAGTACCTGCAAGCGTCTTTGAACAGTTCACACAGGAAGCTCAAGCGCCGATGTGCCTCTGATCTGGGGCTTTTGTCAAGGAGCTCCAAAAACTGTTGGGGAGCGGAAAATCAGGGCTAAAGTCGTGTTGCGTGAACTAGGCAATAATCGGATGGGAACACATTGTTGAGCATGTTTTGCTGTGAACCTCCAAGCACTGCTAGAGGATACAGCCATCTGAGGGCTTTGTATTTCCAGATAAGTCCACTAACAAACCTGGAGTGAAGACCCCCTGGCACCCAGTGCACCTTTTATTAATGCAGTTTCCTTCCTGACGACCGCTGCTTTTAAACCCATGCTTGATAACAAATACAATTTAGGAACATGTAGTTAATCATCAAGGCGTGTCCAGCGTGCACTCCTCTCACCAAGCCTGCTTATTGACTCAGCCAGCACCAACAATCAGCCTACTAAGCGTTTAATCTAAAACACAATTACCACCTATGACTCGATGGTTCCAGGCATTAATGTTTTCTGTTGCTCCATGGGAACGGCTGCTCGAGCTCTAATTTGCACACTCCATTGGCCAGTTAGGCCAATAAACTGAAAGGCACAACAATTTTTTTTCTGCAATTATCTATTTGTGCATGCATATAACAAAACCACTCATCTACAAGCAGTTCTCTTATGATTATTCACTGAGATAGCCAACACAATCATTAACAGATAACATAATACAATCCATTGCCGGTGAACAATGTGATACAATAAATCTGTAGTCCGCATCAGAGCGGTTTTAGTTTGAATACTCTGGACATTCATAATTATAGGGATTTCGTCATGATCAATATTTATCAAACAAATAGTGATGCTTGTTTCTAACTGTTGTTTTGAATTGATTGGGGTGGCATTGGGCTAACAGAACAACAAAACATCTCGATTAAAAAAAAAGACAGCGCCCGCCGCTCACCATAATAGTGTGAGTCATAATTTCATTGTATTTATTGCACTCCAGCGGAGTTTGTTCTTGCTGCTGTGATGACGGGGATGTTTGTAGAAGTCCTTAGTCTTGTTATCTGTGGAGGTTTTTAGGGTAGATGGGAAGTTAGATAGTCCCACGGGGAGCTCCTGCTTTCACCTCGCTCCAACCCAGATGTTTTTTTCTGGAAACTGGCCCTACCATACCTGTCTCTCCATTTTTGAATTCACGGTGAAACCTCACTGTATATGGTATATATGGTATTGTATATTTGCACTGGGGACAAACAGACAAAAGCAATATGGTTTGCAGAATGCCCTATTAATCTGGTGAGTCCTCTAGACACATACAGAGCTGTGGAAAATAGCTTGTCATTTAAAGTATATGAATGTGTTTGCATGCATGTGTGTCATATTTTCACAGAGTATGAAATATGAATATGAATATCTATGCCAAGAGCACACATTAAAATGTGCATCACACCAGAAAAATACTGTTATTTCCACAGGCAAACTAAAGTGACTGTTTTAGCAACCTTATAATGGAAATGTGAGAAGGTCCTGACCTATTTACAGTTACTGACTCGCTCATTTGAATAGGTTTAATAAGGTTTCCAATATGTTTAATCTTGAGCTAATGAAAAATGCTAGCTTGTATACAGACTACAATTATGCAGTTCCTTTTCTAAATATATATAAAGCCATTTTATTTCTCACACTACGCTGTGAGAAATCTCATTGCTAATATCACCAATATTGATCTCATATATGCTTTTCACACGTGATTTAAGACACTATTTTTGTATCTGTTTAACTAGTCGATTGACCATCTTGTACTTTCTTAAAGGTAGTGGTAGTGTTGTTCAAATGCATTTTGTGTTGTATTTGTTGTCATTACATACTGACAGAAATCAATAAAAAAGAAGAAAAAAAATTCGGTACCTGTAATGGACTGTAATAAACCTACTTGCCTGCCTGCCTGCATGCACTCTGCATAGGGATGCACCGATAACGATACTGGATCAGATATCGGGCTGATACTGACTCAAATAGCTGAATTGGGTATTGGTGACAATGGACTTGGTAAATGGACTTGGACTTATATAGCGCTTTTCTAGTCTTCCGACCACTCAAAGCGCTTTACACTACATATCAGTATTCACCCATTCACACACACATTCATACACTGATGGCAGAGGTTACTAAGGTGCCAACTTTGCCCATCAGGATTTAATCTAAATGCTCATTCACACACCGATGGCTATGCCTTCGGGAGCAATTTAGGGTTAAGTGTCTTGCTCAAGGACACATCGACATGTGACCCGGAGCAGCCGGGGATCGAACCACCGACCTTCCGATTGGTGGACAACCTGCTCTACCCTCTGAGCCACAGCCGCCCCAACAATGGGACCGATCTATTCAATTCAATTAAATTCTATGTTTAAGTACCATATACATTACAGTATATAGTGTTTAAATTTTGACCAATTTGTTGCTGCATTAAAAAGGTTTACACCTGAATTGTAATTCCTCTTAATTTTGTTGCTAGTGTATGATTTATTATTTTAATAATAAATATCAATTCAATAGATTAATATCCATGTATTTATTTGTTACATTTTGTTTTACAAAGTTAGGAGAACAATGTTTAAGTCAAGCCTGATGTTTCCTTAAACATAAAAGAATTATCTCAATCACTTCCACATACAGCTTATTCATTAAACATTGATCGATACTTGGTATCGGCCGATACCCAAAGCCCAAGTGTCGGTATTGGTATCGTTATCGGTATCGGTATCGGAACTGAAAAAGTCTGATTGTGCATCCCTAACTCTGCCTGTGCATCCCTAACTCTGCCTGTGCACTCAAGCTGCTAGCTTGACAGCTGTGAGTACTAACAATAGCCATGTTGTTTGTTTACCTTCATTTTGATGATTTTGGGGGAGTGGCTTTGGAGGGAGGCCTGAAGGGACCGACTGTCAGTGTTTCCGACTTGGTGACTTTCTCGCTAGATGTAGGAATTTTTGGAGCTAGTGCTGCTAACTACTTTCATTGGAAAATAGTTGGCAACACTGGGCTGGGTTTTTTAGTTGGATAATTTTTTAAATATAGTGTACTCTTGCTTATCAGCAATACCAACCCCAGCTATATAGCATTAAAAAGGCAACTGTTGCAACTGTTGCAACCTGCCACTTTCGGACGGCTGGTTGAATAAATGATAGATTAAATGAAAAAGCCCTACTACATGTGGCACAGAACAGGGATTTTAAGACAAAATACATAACACAGCACTATGATCCAATAAAATGTAATCTTAACAATGAAAGATTGAGAATATATATAAATAATACAAAAATGTGTTAAAATCAAAGTTTGACTGTAACCAATTACAGTTATTAAAAGCCACAACCTCAGCCAAGTAGAAGTAAGCGGGGCACACAAGTGCAATTGTAAATGATAGCTTTTCAAAGCACTTAAATGCCCTGTGATTCTGAACAGCCCGCTGAAGCATGAGTAATAGTTTCCGTCAAAGCAATCCATTGGTGCACACAGCGGAAACTATTTTACGCGTGTTTCCAAATGACACAATCTGACAATGTGACACCAATGAATTAACCAATTAAATATAGTCTTTGCAGTCTTTCTAACCTTCACTTAGATCGGTGTGGGTGTAGAGCTGCAGGTGTTACAGCTCGACAGAAGCAAAGTTATTCTGACAGCCAAATAAACTTTAACACAACTTGTGTGTTTATATAGCCCTTCATGGGTTTCAACCTCAATCAGCTTAAAAGAAAACTTACAATTTAATACACAAATTAAATATTAAAGAAAAATAACACCCACTCCCTTCTACAAGGAATAATTCCCACGAAGAACTCAAACTAAAAGCAATACACCCACACACAGATTGTTCACTCACTTAGTCACATTTTCAGAAACAGACTCGCAGCATGAATATAAAGATGCACACAGATCAAGAGAAAAGGACACACAAACAGAAGTTGTCATAAGTTGACATAAGTTGACTTTAAGTATTGAAAATTCTTAAAGAAAAGCTCCAGGACAAAACAGCTACTGGGAATCCACAGGTATCTATCTAAAGAAAGATCAACATATTAAAACTGTTGAAAATACCCTGATCATTTCATAGTTTGTAGGTGTGAATGTGACTGTGAATGGCTGTCTGTCTATGGAACTTTCCCCGGAAATCTTAACCTTTTGTTATACGACATAAAATATATCAACAAATACCCCACTCGTGAATTTTGAAGCCTGTGCGTCTTAAAAAAGGCGGTTGCTAACAAGTGGTTAAATGAGACTACTAAACGTCATCACGCTAACTTGTCCACCTTTACAGCGTTGTTGTGTATACTCGCGGTTATGCGACCGTGGTGTAGTTTGTTTATAGCCTAACGTTAGCTTTCAAAAATCATAAAAGTGGTGTTCATTTGTGAAGATTATCTTGTTGAACAAAACATGTAAGTATCATAAACGTTTGTTTGCCACAGAGCTCATTTTCTGCAGTAATCCAAAACCCAATGGAAAAATCCCATTGGCTTTATGTTGAGGGATACCAGGGCGATGCTAACTTCCTGGTTGGCCTGCAAAAATACATCGTTCCCTGGAGCACTCTATGTACTTCTAACTTGGCTTTTAAAGGTGACCTATCATGCTCATTTCAGGTTCATATATGTATTTTGGGTTTCTACTAGAACATGTTTTTACATGCTTTAATGTTCAAAAAACATTATTTTTCTCTTTTTGTCTGTCTGAGTATACCTGTAGTTACCCTCTGTCTGCAACGCTCTGTTTTGATTGCCTTGCTAGAAAAATATGGTGCATCTTTGCAAAGGTAGTTCTCAAGCCATGGATGGTATATTCTAAAGAGCCTGCATGTGACATATAAGTGGAGCTAAATCTTCATGGCTTGTTGAATCACATGTTTTCTCATCTAGGGAGCCCACAAAAAACTGACTGGGTTGTCTTATTTCATAGTTTGTGGGTTGGAAGGCACTCCAGATACCATAATGTATGTGTGCAAGCAATGAAAAAGTCAGTTTTTTTATGATATATCGTCTTTAAGGGTTGCTGTGAGAAATGGCTTATATTAGACTATTGCAGAAATGAACCAGTACTCAACATTAATCACCAACACCCCTCATTTTACAAGTAGGCTATAATTATATTTGCCCTCGCCAATACTGAAATGTCTCCTAAATGTGGAAAACACTTACTGTTGTCTTGGTAGATGAATCTGAGAAGACTTATTTGAAACAGCTTTTGAAACATAAGCATATTACAATGGCTGTTCATAAGGTAAAAGCCATTTTGGCAGAATCCTTTTTGCCCATAATGTGTCAGTGAGTCACAGCTTAGCCCCAGAGGGCTGTCGCTTTGAGCCCTAATGAAGAGCAGTATGTCACTGGCCATATGGCAGGATTCATGGTGTTAGTACAGCCACTCCGCACCAGCTGAGATAGGCTAAGATGGCAACTGTGCATGTTTGTGTATGTATCTGTGTATATACTGTCATCTATGTGTACAGTATTTTCAGGCATGCACCAATAATTGTGCTTAAGTGCCGGCATATGTTTACTGTTTGTGTACAGTCTAAGTGTGCTCATGAGTGTGTATTTGTGGGTGGCAGTGGCACCGTGTGCCAACAAGCCTGGCTTGAGAAAGCTAACAGACGGCCTGGATTTTCATCAGTGCAGGTCAGTGGCCGAAAGTAAGGCTTGAGAGGACCTGCTGGGCAGACAGACTGTCAGCCACATCGAGTAGACAAATGGCGCGGTCCAGGTCCTGGGGGCATCCAACAAGGTCAAGGGTCATTAGCAGCACATAGGTGCGCGTGACAGCAGTCAGTGGCTCTGACGCAGGAGCAGCCCTTGGCAATATGTTTGCATTTCTTTTAGGGCTGTCAATCGATTCAAATTTAAAAGGGTCCCTTGACCTCTGACCTCAAGATATGTGAATGAAAATGGGTTCTATGGGTACCCATGAGTCTCCCCTTTACAGACATGCCCACTTTATGATAATCACATGCAGTTTGGAGCAAGTCATAGTCAAGTTATGAGCAAGTTGTTATGATTTGAGCATATTTTTTATGCTAAATGCAGTCCCTGTGAGGGTTTCTGGACAATATTTCTCATTGTTTTGTGTTGTTAATTGATTTTCAGTGATTTATTAAATATTTTAATCAATTGACAGCCATATTAATTGATAACCAAAATATTTGCCAAATATTTTTCTGTCCATCAAATCATTTATGAATCAACTAATCGTTGCTTTTCTAGTAGCTAGAGTTATATTTTAAAATCTTTTGCTGGGATTTGTACAAGCTGTTCGGAAGATATATTTTAGATTTGGGTTTTATGGGAGGATGATATTTGATCATTTTATAAAACAAAAAGATACTGCAGGAGAACTCATCTTTGTTCAGACACTTGAGGCCAAGAGTGACTCCATTATTTCATGCACAGTCATCAGTGTGACATATTAAACTCAGACAATATTATAGAAATGTTTGTTATATATTCAAGTGTTGCAAATTATTCTTTAGCCACTGTGTCATAATCCAGTCATTGCCAATGCCTGGGTATATAAAGGACATAACACATAGACTGTAATGCCCTGAAAGACATTAACAGTAATGACCTTATTCATTAGACACCATTACAATTACCCAGCCCAGAGGCTCAACGGCGTTCTCTCACTTCTCAGTGTCTCTGTCTCGCCCCCTTTCACCCTCTTCATCTCTCCCTCAGTCATTTTCTCTCTCGATGCTGTGATTCAGCTCACAGTTTGATTCACAGTCGCTTATCATGCATACATCATCCCGGCAAGACGTGTCTTCATCAAGCGGAACACACTGACGAGCACAAACGCACACAAATGGACAACAATGGCGCAGACACATTTATCTTTAAACACCTTTTGAGATTTGAGGACGAGCGCAAAAGTACTGCAGTAAATTAGTACAAAACAGGGTAGAACTAATTAGCCACTGTTTTGCATGAGGGAGGTTGGAAGAGAGAGAGAGAGCATGAGAGATGAGATGTGTTTAACAGATGATCTATACGCAGGGTGCTTCGCAGTGATAACCCCCGCTGAGAGAAATTATTGCTGTAAACAGAAGCTTGCATCTCATAAATGCATCTGCATTCATTTGACTTGACGGCAGGGCCTCACGGCGCCGTCTTTGGCAGTTGGCGATATCTCTCTCAGCAAGAATAGCGTCGACTGCCATCCGTAGTAAAACTGAGAGGAATGAGCGGAGAGGAGAGAAGAAAGAGGTGAGACGGGGCTCGCCATCTGGTGCGAAGGCAGAAAGCAGCAGCACCTCGATGACCTCGGTGTCCGCACTCGCTTATTTGTCCAAAATGCTGCATCACCTACAATATAGCTGAAGAGAAATGGGTGGAAAAAAATGACCCTAATGTTGATGCTGGGCACACAGTGGTTATGATCTGTCCTAGGAGAGTAATTCCTCTATAATGTTCAAGCTGCTCCAGGCCAAGGCAGCTAACCATATGCTATGCCTAAAATTGGTTTCCTAACAAGGGCTTCTCTGCTATTCTTCTTTAACCTCTGTCTTCTGGACATGCATTCAATGTATAATGTCATTATCAGTCCACCTCTCATTATGGAAAATTAGCCTCGAGATGAAAGATGATGAAAGGTCTCTGCACGCTATTTAGAGATGTGAGAAAATGTCTTGATTCGAAGATGCATCGCAATGCGGACGTGGACGATTCCACATCGATGCTGTGACAGAATATCATTTTTACTGTCGCACTAGTTTATCTCCTCCCCTTTCCGTTGGTGTTTCAGCGAGGGCGGATGCATTGCACACACACACACATTCCATGTGCATGGAGCAGAGAGACTGCATTCAAACACTCTCGGCAGTCCGGCAGCTTGTTGCTCTTGCTACCACTTTTAGCTGCTCTGTTACAACAATGTCGGGCTGGAAAAACGTGCACGCAGACTGAAAGCACAAAGTAGAAGAGCTATGAGTAAGGTGAAGTCTGCTTGCCTGTAGGCTAATTCATGCGGTGTAAAATGCCATAGGCATTCAGAAAGAGCCCTGTCTTAGAGCTGCTGTGTTATTTTTGTAGATTACAGCACACTTGTAATGCACTGCAGAAGCATTTATGCTTTGTTTTTGTTTGTCTTTGGTGGGTCACACAGATACTGGCATTGAAAAGATGCAGCTTTTTATATTATAGACTGCTGTAGTCTGATTTTTGGAAGGTCTTTTCTAAATAAAAAGGGAGTTCAGATTCATGTGACTGCTTATCTTAATTAATGAAAAGGTAAACCCAAATTGTTGGAACAGTGGAAAGACTGACGGTTTTTGTATTTTGTTTTTGAGTTTTATTTTGTTTCTGTCCAGTTTGAATGAAGTGTGTTTTTACAATGCACTGGCGTTCAAACACATCTCGCAGCTGAAACTTCGGAGACAAGTTAACTGTACACACTGTCTGCTACAGATACGTTCACAGCTATAACGCCACCGACAAACCCACACTCCCCGCCGCCACACACACACACACGGTCTGTCGGACACACGCAAAAGTTACGCCGCAATGACAGAGTGGCGGCGAGCACGAAGCTACCAGCAGAGCTACAGCTGCTAAAGTAGCACAAAAACACGCGCTGTTTGTCGGACAATCGCTATCGTTAATCTGGGCAGATAGAGCATCGTTACGCCGGGCAAACACACAGCTGACAATCTGCTAAACTAAACTAAATGTGCGGTGGTGACTTTTACTGGGAAGGTGGCTGTATGTCCGAGACACTACACGCAGCACCGTGGGTACAATAGGTCTCCTGACGGTGAACTGGGGACTCAGTTGTCTGTTGTGCTCATACACTGCAGCTGGCTCACCGCTGCATGCGAGGCAATAATCTTGTTGGTTAATAATCGGTTAACAAGGGTTGATTATCGGTTAAGAATTTTTTTCATTGGCATCCCTAGTCTAAAGAGTTAATTAGCTGGCCAGGTTGTCTGATGTTGATATACATGTAGCTGTACAGCTTATGTGACATTTAATCCTGCTTCATAGAAACCACCTTGAAATATGTGTTGTACTGGTTGTGATATACTGTATATAGAATATGGTGTTTTTTTTTATTTTTATATTTGTGATGCATGACTCAGACTACATTAGCTTGTTTAGTGAAGATTCTTTTGAAAGCTATTCATGCTGTCTTTACTCTCCAAATCATCAAAGCTGTCTGCACAAATGTGTCCCTGTGCCTTAGCTGATATAGAAGGCCAATACCATGCTGTTTCTTTATAGCAAAAAAACACATAAAAACTATACAGCTCACTGACAATGCCATAATTGCTTATCCCATTGCAAAAATTAGGCTGACTCATTCCTTCTTTTCCACAAAGTATGAGCTAGATTTTTTCTTTTTTTCCCTCCTAATGAGAGGATCATAGTCTAATTGAATGATCACAGTGAAATCCTCAGGGGGTCTTTTCATTTGTTCATATTTACTACACAATCCAGGAGGAGTGCATGGCGTCATTTCGTGATTTTAAGACGCAGGGGCTGTGCAATTAATCAAATTTTAAATCCAATTATGATTTTAGCTTCCAATGATTATGAAAACAAGATAATCGACAGAAATTATGCTCTCATTTTGTCTTGTGTTTTAAATCCAGCAGCCCTTTCCTTTACCCGCTCGGCAGGTTAGGGATGGCCACTCGGTGTGGGAGGGTCCCCTCGTGGGAACGCTCTGGCACCGCGACCGGCTCTAGGTTGGCTTGGAAAGGCCCACAGTGAAGGTGGTGCTTTACAGCACCCATCGTCCAGAACTCGCTGCTCAGTGCTCGCTGTGCACTCTCTCCCTACGGGGAGGGACGGAGCTCCCTGCTCTCGGCGCGACAATCATCCTCAGTGAAATCCGTCTTAAAATACGGACCCCGTCTCCTTTACCATGCTGTGTGGGTGTGACTTATGCTGTAAAGTGTTTATGATTAAATAATTTATTAGAGCACAAAATTGCTTACAAGGGCACAAGTCATTCATAGAGTTCTAGCCTCTTAAGTGCACCAGGTTGATGCATTTAACTTAATAAGCTACAAAACCTTCTTTAAAAATGCATGATGTTTCCAAAATCAGTGAGTAATCGTGTTAAATAATCGTGATCTCAATATTGACCAAAATAATGATTATGATTTTTGCCATTACCAAGCAGCCCTAAAATCATGCATCCATCTCTGTCAGAGAAGTGAGCTGTGGGTGGACTCCATTCAAGGTCATCTATTACAGGCTCGGTTGTAAAGCTTTAATCTCTGACCCCTAACCTCCTATTTATGTTATTTCCAAGTACTTCAATTTTACTGCTATTCTACTGTTTTAGTATCTTACTAATATTGCCTTATTTTATCAGGCACTGTATGCAGGATACAATCACTATTGCCAACTTTAAAGCCTTAGACTAAGCCTAAACCAGGCTAAACAAAACTATGGAACAGAAAAATGGTGCTCTGTGTTTATTAGCTGTTGCTCCAAGTCGCACAGAATAGCTTGCCTATGGCAACCATTTTTAAGTACAACAATGCTTGTGGACTATCCTCAATTGGACCACCGGTGGTCAGACTTTTCTTTTCCAACATTACTGATGTAAACAAGTCTTTAAGAGTATCAGAAGTTCAAATTATTTGTTCTCTGAGTCAGAATTATCAGAAAATAATGAATGCATTTTGAACTTCTATATTCTAGGTTAAACTTAAGCCAGCTTTCTTCTGAATAATTCATTATACGTCATATATACATGCTGGTAGCCAAACACAAAACACATCTCAGACTAGTAGTAAATTGGATAATGTAAAATTTCATTTTACATTTTTATGAATCTTGACTTTTTTTTTATCCTTTAAACTGTAGCATGTTATCTTAGTTAAAGACTCACAAATGAAACCATAACAAAAATAAATGTACATTCAAGCAACCCTTCTTAGTGAAACTTCCAAAAGTTTCATTTAGAACCAACAACTGCATAGAGCACTGTGACAGTCAGCACGATTGTTAAAAATGACACCCTTGTCTGAGCATAAACAGATGTGTCGGGAACCAACTGTTCCACAGAGGTTCATTCCAACTCCTTCCTCTGAACATAAACATATGTACAGGGAACAGGGAAGGTCCTGCTCAGTATATTTACCCTATCTAAAAACAGCTGTTCGACAGAAGCAGGGGCATTTGCAGCCCACACAAAACTATTAGATCCAATTTTCTTATACTAAACATGTTGAACTGCAAGGCGAGAGAGAAATTCACCCTGAAAAAACGGACACCACTGTTCAAAAACCATGAAAATTGTGAATAATCGTGTTAGAACTTAAAGCAGTCCTTCCTTGATAATGACTCGGGTGTTTTTTTTTTCAGTTTAAGTAGACATCATGGCCCAGTTAACCATCAATTTAGTTGCATCACAACAATTACAGACTGCAGCAGAAACGTAAAGATAAGCGTCTGTGTAATTTCATTTATGTCCAATCACTATTAACGCCTTCAATTTTAAACTCAATGATGTTTTTTGCCACAAGCGTTTGTTTCTGTAAGTGTGTTTTATTTAACAGAGGTCATGGGCGCCCATTATTGTAAAAAAATCCACCATAAACAGTTTGCAGAGGCATACTGTTGCTTTGACTAACCTAAAACATCGTTAGGCAAGTCAAGTCAGTTCATTTATGTAGCACATTTAAAAAGGTGAGTTGATCCAAAGTGCTTTCCAGTCAAGGCGGATGGGTTAGGATCTGCCTCAGTACAGGTGTTCATAGTTAAAGATATGAAAAGGTGCATAAAAGATACTAATTCATTGTTGTCAATGTAGACGTGTGGCAGGTGCGGTTAAACGCTGGAGCGATTCCGTCGCGCCCCGAGATGAACACAGTTCAACTTTTGGAACGCTGCACCGTGCACCACTTGTCATGTGATGAGGAACAACCAATCACTTCTATTCTTTTTTCTGTAAATATCAGTCTACTGTAAATATATGGAGGAGAGGTTAATCCTTTTAGTGCAGTGCTACCCAGAGCTTTATGGTCTGTCCCATGGACTATTTTACTTGATTCACCCTTTCCGTCCGAGGATGTCACAACATCCGGTTGAAAGTTCAGCCAAACTGACACAGAGAAATCGAGCAGTGATGTTACAGTGAGGGACTTACGGTGTTGGAAATGTATTTAGCTTTGTTTTGACTTTGTTTAGTTTAGTCAGTGAGGCTTTTTCTACCAAATTACCCCAACTTCATTAACGTCATAGCAGTGCACAGGTTTTGGTTGCTTAGTAACAGCAGGCACAAGTGCCATCTCCCAAGCAACTTAGATAAAAGAATGAAAACGGCACGGCTTGCTCTTTTCTACGCGTTTTTAGGCTCGGCATGTGTATGGCCCCTTAGAATCCTCTAAGAAAAAAAAGAGTTACGGTTGAATGGCGCTGTCCTGTGTTCCAGTATTTTATTTTACATTACATTACAGTACAGACATTACAGTTCCCGATATCCCGTTGGAAACTGATGCGGGCACGGAGGTCGCCCGCACATTGCCTGGCAGGATGCCTGGCGTATCATTAATTTGCACAGCATGCCATATCATTTGTCCGATATGTGCATGAAAAAATCTCCAAAAGGCACCAACATCATTAACACGGCTGAGAGGTTCAGGGACTCGAATTATCCGAGGTGACATCTAGCGGCTCTGACGGCATCTACCTGTAAAACTAATAGTCAAATTTTAAAATCAATTCTGTATTTCACTGGTAACCAATTGCAGATGAGCCAAGACAGGAGTGATGGGTTGTCTTTTCTGTGTTCCAGTTAAAAGTCTAGCAGCTGCATTTTGAACCATTTGGAGTGGAGAAAGGGTGGAATGGGTCAACCCCATAATAGACAGTAACACAGTAATAGATGATTATGGCTTGCAGTTTATAACAAAACTAAATCCCCTATGCTTGAATGGAATTTGAGGAGATAATTGTCTCCATGTGGACCTTGCCTACAACTCCGTCTTGAGTTTTGTTTTGCAGCTTGACTGCCACCAGAGGCCCATAACAGTGTGCTCTAATCAAAGAAAAGTGGACATTTTCACATTTAAAAAGTGGTAATTAGCTGCAAAGTACAGTCACGTCGGGAGAAATAATCACTGCTGTCGACTCTTATTGTGCTATTGTTGCATTGTGGTCGTAATAAGTAGGTAATTTGGTTTGAAGAGTGGATTGTTTGAATATGAATAGGGTCTTTTATTATTAAAAAACTATTTCAGGTATGACTGCTGAGCTTCCTTTGTTCATCCAGGCTAGTCACTGTGTACATGCACTGTGTGATGGGGGTATATTGTTTAGTCATACAGTACCTTACTCTACATGATAGACAGTCTTTTTAAAACTGGGTAATACAAAGGGGACCATACAGTGTAGTCTGGGAGTGTGTGGCTGTGTTTATGCACATTTTGCTGTGTATATCTGCATTTGTTTGTGTATTGGTGTGTATGGGATAATGGTCATATTGTGTTTTTATTCGTAGTCCTGTGCAGGCAGCTCCATGTGTCTGCTCGAGATTAATCTAATGGTGGGGAATTCAATCAGACCCTGCTGTTGAATCCACCCTGTGAGGATCCATCAGCAAAGCAGGGGACATTTACACAGCAGCAGTGATGAGGGAACATTCTTTACACCACAGACAAAGGGGAGGAGGAACATGCTGGCTCTCTGGACTTAATTCAGAAGCTCCCATTTGTGCAGGCGTGGCGCTGCGAGTGGGGAGAGCGGGGAAATGACAAAGTTAACAAAAACAGTGAAAGTCAAAGCAGATCCATGTGAAATAATGCATGTCATTTATTCATAATGTTCCCCAGCTTTGGTCATGCTTTGGTCCTGGCAAATTAAATGGGCCTCCCTTGTGCAGCCATGTGGCATTTTTCGTTCCCCATTATCTGTGGTGCTTTCTTTTGCTTCATCTTCTGCTCTCCCTTTCTGTTGGAAATGGATAGTCCACTAAAGAAAAAGAAAAGGTTAAAGTAGCAGAAGCAGTCATGAGAGCGGTGCTCTTCACTCTTCACTCTTCACTCTTCACATTGCTCAGTTTGTGATCATATTCTATAGCACTGAGTATTATTGAATGAACCTTCATATTCTCTCAAATACATCTCTGCCATCGATTAAGTTTGCTCGGCATAATGGAACTCACTCAACCACCAGAACCATCTATACGCATGATATCCAATTCCTTGTGTGCTCGCGATCGACTCCGTTTTGAACAAAGATATATCACTGATGAGAGAAAACGCCGTATTGGTCCATTTCATTCAATTTAAGTGTGCATAGTTCAGAGCCACTGTTATGTTTGGCCAATTACAGCATGCGGTCCACATTTAAATGTTTTGGAACATGTCTTTTCATGTCTGGAACAGTTTTTCTTGATATGTTGGTATTATAAAGATACTCATTTACTCAGGTATGGATTGTATACCACTGCAGGATGTGTGCTGGGGCATTTCGTCAGAAATCAATCACTTTCTGACCTCACCCCTTTCAATTTGAACAAAATTATTTTATGAAACAGGTCTGAATTATTTAAGTTGAAATGTTTTAGAATACAAATAGTTCTAATGGCATCTAAGAGAACAAATGGTAGTAAGCATTATGCTGAGGGGATTTTTCTACCCTGCACTATGGCACCAATCTTGTGAATGAGACCGCTGCACTGTGTTGAATACTTTTCTATTTTCATTTTCTTTAAAACGTTGTAACCAAATTGATTGTAATGGAGTGTAGTACATCTATCTAAGTGAAAATTGCGTCTAGGTTTAAAATGCCCTTGACATTTCTATGGAGCTGCTAAAAGCACTTGCAACAGGAAAATTCAATTTATAAAAGGAAAGTCTTTTATAAATGGCTCGCATATTTTGTTGATGTATTGTTTTATATCTTACCTCCTGTGTATGCGTGTTATCTTCACTATTATTCATTATTGAGGACATATTTTACAGACTTACAGTTCTAGGCATCAGCACCAAATACCAGTTAAGTCATTATCATTCATCACTCTGCTTCACAGCCCTTTACCTCCTACCTTTTTTTTTTTTTTTGCTTCTCAAGATACACAAAATGCTCCTTCAATTTCTTCTTGCATGAGTAATCAGGCGATCTCTGGGCAAGTCCCAGCCACTGATGATTAGCTCGCTTGTCAAGTGGACGCAACTAGATGAACAAGCGTCTCTTTCCAAATGAAATGGAAGTGTAGCCATGGATATAGCTCTGTGGAATTAACATCTCAGCCAATCAGTCAGCCCTGCCTTTCTGTGACTGCCGGAGTCGGCTGGGCTTCACCGCTGAGAGATAGCCCCTCCGGGGGCCACGCTAGCCGGAATACAAGAGCCACAATTAAATCCCTGTCTCACTGTCATTAATGATGCTAATCTATTCATCTATCTGGAGATCTTCCGGCCTCGTCTCGTCGAGCCGTGGACACCGCTTTGATCAGCGTGAGATACTGAGGGCTCTGCACATGAAGGCAGCATAAGTCAAAAGCCTTTACAAAAGGATGTTGCTGTTAGTTAAGAAGGATACACATTGCGTAGGCATATCCAAACAGTAATAGAAATATAATAGGGTGAGCTTTTGATACCATTTTATTTTAGTGCACTATGCTTTGAAACATTCTAGGATATATTCAATTGTCTTCCTAAAAGAGTCACTTCATTACTTGCTGCATTTTCCAGAAAATGGTATGAATTCCCAGCCAATTTTAGGAGATGGAATGAAATCCAAAGATGCAGTCAAAGCATCCAGTCAGTGCCTTGAGTGGAATCCAGCTTGTGGTTATGTAAATGTGTCCTTCCTCCGCTATAGGATTATTCAAATGAGGTTGTTTAAGACCCTGCTACTTCTGTCTAAGCTATTGTACAAGTCAGGGAAAAAAGTAATTGAATTAAAAGTGTGGGAATCATGAAGCTCTATCTATCTAGCAGGCAGTATCGCACCATTCTAGCACGTACTGTCAATGTGTGGGAAACGAGTACAAGTGAGCTGAGAGGTGGAAAAGAGGTAAAAGGAGACTCTATGAAACATTGAGGTGCACCTGGGTCCCATTTATGTCCCTGTACCCTCTCTGCTCCCTTTTCTTTTAGAAGGTGGGGAAGAGAATGGCAAAGAGACAGATGTAGGGAAGATAATAGGGAGTAGTTAGTAGGGCTTAGGGGTGGGAAAAAAATCTATTCAGCTATCGCATTATGATTTTGAAATTGTTTTTTTAATGCCAGATTCAATATATTTGCTTCATTTGAGTCTATGTGGAGGTAGAAAGAAGTTGCCGCTTTTACTGTTGTAGTCTGAGTAAACTTGACGTCATATCTGTTCCGTATCCGTCACCAAAACAAACCCCAACGAGCCAAAATGACAAAGCGGAAAACGGCGGAGGGACAGCGTGGATACGACCAGCACCCTCACATTTTAAATCCGAAGTGGTAAACACTACACATGCAGTAAAGTATGGGAACACTTTGGGTTTCACTAGGAAGGAAAAGCAAAGATAGGCGTCATGGCTAAAGCTGCATGCTAACTCTGTCATGGACAGGAAACGTTATCGTAATACGGTAACGTGCGGTCAAGCCAGCCGTCACTCTCATCTCCGTGGGTAAATCAGCCAATGTTACAACTGTAGAGCACCCATATACTGACATTTATGTTAAATGCATTCAAACGGCCCCGATGGAGCTGACCATGGATGTATAAAGAGAACAGAGCTGATGGGAGAGCTAGAGAGGGACTTGGCGAAGTTAGAGGAAGTAGACACGTGTGACTACGTCTGGTTTTCAAAATAAATTGTTAACTAAGGGAATTGTAAGTACAAAATACATATATGGAAATACGATTGATTGGATTATATTGACCAGAAGTATAAAACATTACATGTCTCTTATAAATTAAAAAAAAAATACCACTAATTTGTGAGGGAAATGTCTTTATTCTTTGATTCTTGGGTTACTGGAAATTTTTTTATAAATAATTCCTGACAATGACTGATAAAATTTTTTACTGTATTTATTTGGATATTTTCCTAAGTAAAAGTCCCTTGAACTGTATGATTCAACTTTCCCATGGTCCAGTGTTAAAAAAGTTAATAAATCGCAATGAATTGTAATATCAAATCACAATACTTGTAGAATCGCAATACATATTGAATCGGCACCCAAGTATTGTGATAGTATCGAATCGGGAGATAGGTGTGTCGTCTCAGCCCCGACCCTTAGTAATTACCACTTGTCTCATTAGGTTTCCCCTCATCGTTCTTCACCTCCTTATGAATACTCAACCCGGTCTTTGCTTGCTGTGCTGGATTTGTGAGCAGTTTTGCAAATCACCCTTGCCAGGCACATCTGACGCAACTTAATTGAATTTGTTTTAATTTTTCTCACATCAAAGCATTGCGGTTTTGCTTTCCAGCCTGTGTTTGATAGACTTTATGAAAGGACTGCACAGCTTGGTCACAGTGGGTACTGGTTGCTCTGGACAGCTCACAAAGTCTCTATACCTGTCTAGGGAAACTCCCTCCTCTCCCAGGTGAGACAGAATGGGTTGAGTAGCAATCAGGCCATGCTTTGATTAAAGAACCTCTTTGATCAAAGATCTCAAAGTAAAGGAAGAGAAGAGGCGGTTGATTATGAATTTTATACAATTGCACCTGGTATTTATGTGCGTTGTTGTTCTGTCCTCATTTTCATCAGCCCATGTTTTTCATACACAATACAAAGCTAACAGCAGGAGGGGAGATGCCCCTGTCAACACCTAAAATGACACGGCACGTGATCCTTTTGACATACATACTGAGCAGCCTGACAGTATTTTTCATTTTACACAGAGAAGGTTGTCTTTTGCAACTCCTTTCTAGGAGGCAGCAAACAATAACCAGTAATTTACAGTCTTTGTATTTTCCAACTTTGCAACTTTCCGGTTGTCTTGCTGTTGCCTCTCCATTGCACCTGTTGTCACTTTCATTTGCACCAAGCAGGTGAAAGTGATTCACAATCACGTGTGCTTCCTAAATGGACAGATTGATGTCCCTGATGTTTAACTGACTTGGTGTTATACTGTGATGATTAAGTGTTCCCTTAATTTTTTGAGCAGTGTATATTGTGTTCATGTACGTATTTATTTTTTTGTACGTACGCATCTTTTATACATATGCAGCTGAGATTCATTCGCAATGTTGAGCTGCATCTGGTCACATTCCAATTCGAGTGGGTTTAAACGCTATAATGCACTCTCTCTGTTGATGCTTTATAGCTCTCTGTCTTAGATGACCCGACATAGAAACGGTTTCCCTTTTTTAAGTGATAAGTGGCCATTGAAGGTCAAAGCAACATAGTGCTGCATCATTTCCTCTCATCCTTCCTCTGTGGTCTGTCTTTCCAGTTTAAAGCTGCATGTCATTGCTGAGCCATGCTCACTGACTGGAATGTGTACTGAAATATGCATCACCTGCATGCGTGTGTGAGCATTTAAGTTAATATGCATGCCAAGGTCAGTCCGACTCCCCCCGTGTCCATCACAGTGGGTGGCACTCAACCCACGAGGTCCAAAGCCATGACTCTCACTGTGATTGATAAACGCCCTGCAGATGTTTCAACATTATTGTTGAATGTATTCATTTAGTCAGCAAATCAATGGGCAACTGCAGCAATGCACTCAAGCGTAAAGGATTTTTCTTTTATGTATTTCCTTGGAGACTCTGTGTATGGACTGCTGTTTACAGTATGTGAGTTGAGCCCAGCAGAGCACTGCTCACTTTTAACGCTGTTATCACTGTGAAATTCACGTAAGCTGAGCTCTTTTGAGACCGACAGCTGCGCTACCGTTATGCAGACAACACCAATGTGACTCTTAATGGTGGAGCAACAAATTATGATTACTCCATCTCCTCTAAAACATTTGTCACATTGTGCCGAGGTCGCTTAATTCCACCTCAATTATATAGAACAAGCGCATCATGTTCATTCAAGCAACAACAAAGAGAGGTGAAGAGAGATGAAGGGCAGAGTTTCTCCTGAGCTCCATTGTTCTGAAAACAAGAAATGCTGTCCCTGAAGACAACACCATCATTGCTTGTTGAACGGCAGATTGGCAGGCTTTCTCAATAATTTCAGCAGCAGCAGTGACAGCAATCACTTTAGAAGCAATTGTAGCGAAGATACCTATTTTGCCCAGAAAAGGTGAACATCAAAACTGAAGTGATTTTTGACCGACCGCTTTTCACTTATTCTTGACTGTGTGAATTGATATTCAACCGAAATGGCTGCTATTCACATTCAAGCTTAAACCGGCAAAGACAGTATTTTTATATACACACAATTTTAAAAATGTTCTTTACTCTAAGCTTGTTGACCACATCATATTGTGGGGGATCAAACAAAAAGCACAACTGCACTGCAATTGTGTCCTGCTCATAGAAAAAAATTAGGTGTGAAAAAAATTAATATATGAGACAAGTGAGACCAGCTGCTGATTGACGGTGCATCTCTAGCTGTTAGTTTAGGAAGCGCTTGATTTATGCAGCAGTTTTCTTTGAGCAAAGCCTGCATTTTAAACGTAAATATTGCAGTCGATCTTGTTCATATAATTTTGCGAAGCCAAAATAGTGATCACTATTGATATTTGACTAACTGTGCAGCCCTAATGACGTGGCACATTAAATATAAATGTAATTAGCTACTACTACTACTAATATAAAATAATAAATGAATGTGGAAAAGAGACAAATGTTGTCTTGACATTGGCAAAGGCATCGGCTATTGGCGATCGCTCCGACCGTCGTCAATCCCCGAGATCATTGCCTATCGGCACAACCTTATTCCGTATAAACCGACTTGCAGCAAGTCACGGACTGACTGAGGTGAGGTTTTGCAGTAACAACCAAACAAGCAGTGCAGTAGTATGAAGCATGGAGAGGGTCTTTTGTGCTCTATCTCCGTTGCTTTTCCGCCCCACTGATGTGGCTTGTCACCATAACAACTAACAACAATCGCCATTCTCTTTTGACCTAGTCAAGTGACCATAGCACTCAGTTCAATGTCTGTTCTACTCCTATGTCTATGGTCCTGACTCTAGAGTGACATGAACAAATAGTGCATGATAATCCATTCCCATTCATTATTTTCTTCTTTTAATTGGCATGACAGCCCATCTGGGCAGGTCTTGGGGGGCTTTGAAGGGACCCCGCAAGAGCATAAGTACTATATATTTTCCTGGGTGCTGAGGGGATTTTTTACAGCTGTTAGATGTCAACCGCTGGCCTATAGAGCTGTGAGCCAGGAGATCTCATGGCACATTCCCAGGAATCCTGCTGCCGGTTGCCATGTGCAGTCACACATAACTCTATGTGACAACCTCTGTAAAATTTGCAACACGCAGCTTCTTCAGTTCCATGTGTATTTACATTCATATGCTCTACCTTCCTTTAGGTGTCATGATGAGACAGAGATACAGGCAAGTTGCTAGCGGCTAGAACTAGACTTGTGGAGAGCCATTTTTTAAGTTTCCTTGAATAACTGTGAAAGCAGTGAATGTACTGAAACCTGGACTAGAAAGCGTGTAGAGTGATGCGATAATGCACCTCACAAGTCTGTTCCCATAATCAAACTAATTGTCAGGTAGTTTATTTTACAATAAGTTGCCATCTCTGGATAGATCGCCTGATGCCGGGTTCACACTACACGAGAAACAAGACAATTTTGGGCCCGATCTAGCCCGTGACGGAAGAGTTTGACCAATCACAGGTCATTCAGTGAGAGCGTTCCTATTGGCTGTGCTCCGGTCATGTGAGCAGTGCTTGGTATTCCCCAAAAGATCTCAACATGGCTACCGGGTCACAAACTTTCTCATTTTACAGCTAAACAGTACACTACAAGATGTTTCTGAAAACATTTGAGGGGAGAAATAGGCATTAACGTAACATAATATTGATTCATATTTGATCAGCGCTGCCTAGTTTGACCGTTTGATTGGAGTTTGCGAGTGATTGACAGTGTTGTGTGTGGGGAACCCAGAGGACAGCTGATGACGCAGTCATGTGGGAAAGAACAACAGCCAATTGAGAACCAAGCTGACTGAAGCAGAAGGACAACAACCACCATCATGCCGGCCGCGGCTAATGCATGAGCTAAAGCAAAACATGAAGCATAAAGTAGTAGTAAGACAGACCTCATAAATGGAGGACCAACTTCTTGATTTGTGGCAACAACCCAAGTGTTTATTCAACGTGTCTCCATGACTTCATCTGTCCATCCTTCGTGAATCTTCAGTAGAAAGTAGTGCAAAAACTAACGTCTCTAATTTTTCCGCCATGTTGTTTACACTAAAGTCACATTTGATCGCGTTGTTGTTCATGAATGGAATCTGTTAGTGTGTAGTGTGCTGTTTTGGCCAAATCGTTGCTCTCCACACACTATAGGAACAAAACTGTTAAATTTAATATAACATGTCGTTATGTGTGGGGTAAAAAAACCTTTTAGTGTTGGCCAGCCTTGAGCTGAGTGTTATGAAGAAGATGGATGCATGGAGTATTGCCGTGAATTAGAATCATTCCCATTTCGTTTTTTTCCACACATCTGCTCAGACTTCGCACTATTGTGCTGAATTACTCTCGATTTGTGGCCAGCTGTATCCCAACATAATTGCAGGATTTCAACATGGACTATGTCACAGCCTGGCAGTCAGCCAGACTGGAAGGAATCTGTTCCTTTATTTCCCTTGTTCATTTGCTTGTTCATGCCCTTTTCCCCTCTGTACTGGGCTAATCTGGCCTAACAGAGTGGGTGTAACATTACATAAACCCTAGAGCCATCACTGCCGCTTGCTAATTAACTCTGCTCATCAGCCATTGCTGTATGAAGAGCTGCATGTATAAAGCACTAATACAGTAAGCTGATCAAGACAGTGAGAGGACTTTACACGGACGGGGCAACATGGAGCAGCATCTATAACTAAGCTGTCAAGCAGGTTGCTACTACTGTAGAGCGACCGATATGGGATTTGTGGGGCTGATGCCGATTCAGATATTGGGGAGTAGAAAAATTCTGATATCGATAATTCAACCAATATGTATTTGCATTGATTGTGTGTTCTATTCTGTATTCTAGTCTAAATAGCTTAATCTTCACTAATGATGAATTTATCTTTATACTTGGGTATTGTAGCAACAGGGACGACCCACATTTCCCATCATGCCAGCATAGTCCCGAGTGCTGGACTTAGTAGTTTAAGTTTTATGTTTTATGTTACATAATAAAAATGTTATTTTTGTTAGTGTTTGTAATGTAATGTATCTGTTCAGAACATGGTGGCTTATGTTTGTAATGTGATTTTTGTGCTGGTAGTTTTAACCATGAGTGAGGTGGCTGTTACATTTCTTAGATTGTTGCCTATTTTGAGCGATGTAAAGATGACGTTGTCAAGAGCATCTCCTTGGCTTAATGCTGTAATCCACAGGGTAGTGCGGAGTGCTTTCTACTGTGAAAACTAAGTTGTAACAATATTAATGAGCTACCAAAACATTGTAACTGAATTATGTTAATTTAAAAAGTGTTTGTAACGGCGCAAATCAGAGAACATGTTCGCCGTTGACCGATATATCTGCGATAGGCCAATATCAGCCGATAAATCAGTCAGGCTTTAGTTGCTACAATTTGAACTAGGGCTGTCTAACGCTACAGTAACGCTTTAACACAGATTTGTTTTGATGCCACTAATTTCTTTAACCCATAAACACAACTTGGAATTTTTAGGTTGTAACAGGCTCAGTTTTAAAGCTAGAGTGAAGATACTGGCATCATACAAAACTAAAAAAACTAAGAAATCCATTGGTGTCAACTATGTCATACCAGCTTGTCGCCAAAGAGGATAATAACGCTCCGAACCTGCGTTAAATTTCGGAGAGGAAAAACTGAAATGGCCATTTTCAAAGAGGCCCCTTGACCTCTGACCTCAATATATGTGATTGAAAATGGGATTCAAAGGAAACAACTTGGTTAGGTTTAGGCAACAAAACTACTTAGTTAGGTTTAGGAAAAGATCGTGGTTTGGGTTAAATTAACTCCGGAAGTTGCGTGACAAATAAATCCATTTCGATTTATGGTTTCGGGGTAAAATAATCTAATAATTCCCAGTGATTTTCGAATAGTATTTTTGCTTGGAATGCAAATCCCTAGTACGAACTCCGGTTTCCTGGGCTAACATTGTTTTTTTTGTTTTTTTGGACCCACCTAACTAACCAGACATCCTCACTATGCAGCGTTTGTCGGTTGTGTTTTTAGAATAGTTAAAGTTAGGTACTAACCTTGAATGGTTAAGGCTAGGATAGGTTGCCGGTCAGCGAGTCTCGCAAGAGCTTTTGCACGTTTTTGCAAGTTTTCTCAATTGTCGGGTTACCTTCCAGACACGATCACGTTTGTCGCTCTTTATACTTCCTGGTTCATGTTTTCATGGATTACATAAAAATGTACTTTGTGGGATATATACGAATTACAGTGCATTACTTTCTGTAGGTATAGCTACAAATGGTGTATGAGAACAGCCTGACTATTTACCTGTGCACTTATCTATATTTGTGAATGGCGTTGAGGCACTAGAGTAAGCGGAATGCACCATTTTAAATGTAATTTTCGTATTCCAATATCGTCCTCTTTGCTCTGTGTTGTATCTCTTTGGCTGTCAAGCTTCAAAACGCTGTGTTTTTTCAACTCACAGCTCTACCTCCTTCCAGAGGGGTTTGAGTAGGTGGATTATGAGAGCAGGAAAACAAACTTCAAAACAGCCCTCTCTGTCACACCGCTCACACAGACTGTTCCCTCACGCTGTACCTCCCGCTGCTTAGAATCCATTTACAGTAAAGAAAAAACGAAAAATCACATACAACCTCATGGCACTGCAGCGAGGAGCTGTTTAAATAGCTGATGAACAATGGTGTTGTTGTCCACTAACGTCTTTGTTAAAGAGAATAATCGCAGCATGATGAATAGTAATTGATAACCTGGAGCAGCATCTCAGACACACATATTAATTAGTGGGAGGATTGTTGAGGTGATGGTTTGCTGCATTCTGTTTACTCTAAAGGACTTGAATGTGTGTTTATAGGACTGGGTGGCTCAGTGGTAACCCTCACAGCAAGGAAACCCGGGCTTTAGTAAAGCCTTAGCTTTGGTCTATTTTGTCCGAAATAAGCATGCTCTCCTCAGGTTTAAATGACCTTCCTTTCTTCCTTCCTTTTCTCCTTTTTTAACCCTTTACCATTCTGCCCTCTTCTTTTAGACGGATGGTGGACAGGGGATGTTCAGGGATAGATAAAAAGTAAACAGTAGATGTCACATACAAGTAGTGTACGTCATCTGAAAGCTGGGAACCCAAAGATTAATTTGAGGTGCAGATCAGCACTGTGTGTTAAGTTGTTCTAGTCATAAATCAGAAATGATTTATTAACAAATGAATTGATTAATTTCAATAAATTGTGAAAGTTTATAAGGGCTTAGACCATTATGATAGAAGTAATGATGGTCATTACCATCCTCTATTATGTCTCATAAGTTGTTTAAATTTTTGGGTTGATTTGGTGCTAAGTTTAACAATGTATTACCACTCAAGAATTGATAAAAATTATCAATAATTCCTCCAAAATACCACATTAAGACACCAAGACCTTGCGGAACATAATAAAAAAAGCCATGCTGTGATTTGGTTTAATAAACGTTTGATATTTGGAGATTGCATTTTTCAACGATTGGATGGCGAGCACTTCTGTTCTCGAAACTGCTCAGAAACGTATTATCTTTATTATTATAACTTATTATTATTAACTTATCCTTATCAATATACCTAGGAAAGCCATACGTCCTCTGAATGCCCTAGGTCTGTAGTTTGTGGTTGTAACGTTTCATGATGCTGTGATTATCCAAGAGGTCACCACAAGTCATTTTATACAGTGAAGTCAAATTTCAAAAAAATAAATCGCTACTATGGGGACTATACTACACAAGAGTCTCAGCTTTACAGTGATACCCAATTTATGTTATTTCCAAGACTGTCTAGGGACCCCAGGATGCAGAAATATTCAACTGCCGGCGAGCCGTCGAAGCGTTAAAGGGTTAAGTCCGCAGACAGAAGACTAAATTACCCAAAGATGTGAATGTGTTTGTCGGTACATTTACACTGTATTGTAAGTCAGGTCAACTAATGTTAGTGTGCTTACTCCAAATCCTTCATTCAACTATAATAAATTGAGGGCTTTTAACCAAAACTTGGGAAATGTAATCACAGAACTGCCTCAAAGCTGTTATAACCGAATCATTATCTGGCATTCGAACACACTGACTGTGTTTGTGGTGTTGTTTCCTCCCCTTTGCCCATAATGAATGCAACACTTGATGAGCTGAGTCACAGTGATGACAACAGCATCCTTAAATGACAACCCCTTCAGAACAGACAAACATGTGCTTGTTTGGGCTGAGTCAGCACAGCGACTGCAGTGAGTGTTGGCTGCTGTCCTAGTGCTTCAGCTGAGGTTGCTTCTCAGGTAAAAAAAGTGGTGAAAGCTGATATGCCCGTGTCTACATCTGTTTGGAAACACTCTGGGAGAGTGTGATTCAAACAGCCTCAACCTGACCTCAGTTACCTCAGGCTCACTACTCTCAAACATTGGCACATTTTATGTCATTTCTTTCTCATGTTAACACCTATATGTGTTCATAGGATTCATGTCCAGTTTTCTTGCTATTATGAAAGGTACAGGTTGAAGATAGGATAACGGCTATTCTGTTATTTCAGATTTGGCCGGGTTTTTTTGGAGGGTCATTCTTCTTATGCAGCAACATTTCAGCCTCATGACTTTTGGAAAAAATAAATGTTGCATTGCATTTAAAATTACATTATATAAGAATAATGACACGTTTAACTGTCAGGAAAACATATTGGCCAATCACTCAAATAATAATCCTTGTGGGTCGACTGGTTTTTGTTGGTCTATAGACCTAACAGGGTTGAACCTAACAAGCTGGAAAATTTGGAGCTAAGTTAGCCATAGCTCTGTGAGTGATCATGCGGGGGCATGGTAAAATCGTGCACATCTACCAAAAAACGCTCAATACAGTAAAATTGCTAAAGTAGACCTAAATCTATAATTTAAGCAATTTGTTATAAATATTTGACACATTTTAAAGAAAATATGAGGAAGTCATGGGGACAGAAATGTTGCTGCATAACAGGAATGACACTGGCACAAATGGTAAAGGAAATCACCCATAGCATTATGTAAGTAATTCATTGTGTCACAAAAGTTTTGAGTAAAGTACTGAATAAATAATAGTGGGCTGGAGGGAACTTTCTGAGTTCACCAGTTATAGAGAGGTGAAGAATAGGGTTCTTGATTTTTTGCCTGGAACACGGAACAGCTTTTTGGAAGTCAGAGGTCTCTAGTTTGACAGTGGTAGTGTTAAACATTTATTGGCATCTCAAACGGCTGTTGGCACTCAGCAGCGGTATTAGTAATTCTGGCAACATAAGAGGTGAGGCAGCTTAAAAATAATGACCTGCGTGAAATTTTAAATGTTGACTATATCTTATGTCACATTTATCCCCTCCAGCATCCAGGTTGTTTGGTTCAATACCATTTCCTCCTGTCACGAGTGAAGAGTCAATTAGAGACTGTAAATGGAGGTTTCAAAAATAGCACTATCCTCAAGGAACTGAAGTCCACTTATGAGCCCTCCATGCTCTTTAGTAAATAGTGTAATTCAGACAATATTGTTCACTTTAAAAGTTGACACATGATAGAGTTGACATTAATGTGCCCCAGTGTGTGCTGGCAGGAAGAAAACATCGGTATCGTGCCCTTTAAAAGGCGCATTTCACAGCGATCGATCACTTGAAAAGAGTGAGTTGTCTTGTAACTGCATTTTGTCAAATGGTTGAAAAGGTTAAATGCATACCTATTATGTGCCTTAACCCTAACAATAGAAGAGAATGCACTGTTTGGAAACTGCTGTACAGTACATATGTTAAACATTATCACACTTAGTTATGCTCATATCATAATAATTTGTTTAGAACAATAATGTGAGTAGAGCAGAGCCCATATAATTACTAATATTAGCATTATGACAATGTGAATAAGCTCTAAAGTGAAGAAGCATCAAGCATCATAGTAAGATGGAGTAGTTCCATTGTAATCTCATTAATTAACACCAGTCAAGATATACAGTATATAAAATAGAGCTGTCAAAGTTAACGCGATAATGACGTGTTATGTCAAACTTGACAGGAAGGAGGCTAAATAAGGCTCCAAACTTGCGCTAAATTGTGGCGAGGAAAAACTGACATGGCCATTTTCAGACGGGTCCCGTCTCCTCTGACCTCAAGATATGTGACTTAAACTGGTTTTATGGGTACCCACGAGTCTCCCCTTTACAGACATGCCTACTTTATGATAATCACATGTAGTTTGGGGCAAGTCATAGTCAAGTCAGCACACTGACACACTGACAGCTGTTGTTGCCTGAGTTTGCCATGTTATGATTTTTAAATGTGCAACAATTTTTGACGAAAAAAAACGGACTTGGTGTGCAAAGACCTCAGTATGACATAGAGACAATCCATCCAACATAAACAGAAAAAAAGGCTATCTTCTATAAAATAGGCACAAATAAAGTGGACCTTCTTGTCAATTGCCACATGCTGCTCTGGCCTTGAATTCACCCGTAACTACACTGCAGTCAATTATGAAATGATCCACGGTAGACATTCAAACAAGAAACCCACAGGACAATCTCCTCTTTTCTCATATCCCAGAACACCCGGCTGACAGTCCCAAGACACTGATCAAAGACTTTATAAAAAGCCCAACCCAAACTCCTCCCAGCAGACTATGTGAACCAGATCACTTTCGAACTCCGTTCACAGTCTTGGATCATGTTCGAACAAATCACCCTGACCCATCATTACCAAGCTCAATCACTTCAAACACGAGGAACTATTCAAAAGCAAAGGCAAGAAAAAATTGGAAGGCATGCAAGTCAGACTCAATGATTAATGCCCATATGAAATCAATGACTTATGCTAAATACTTACTACATCCATTTAGCAAACCAATACAAACGAAAACAAATGTTCAAATCTGACAGACATACTGTGATTCCAACATTACTCCTCACATGGCTCTTCAAAATCATGCCAACTAAGCTGTAGACTGTGTCATACATCTTCATAATATATGACTTTAATCCCCTCTCTTCAACCTTTTTAATATCCGTTTTAAAAAATATATATACTCTTTGAGTATAGTAATAAATCTGAAGAATATCTTGCAAACTGGTTTCAATGGAAGACAGAAAAAATATCCCTTTACTTATAAAAAGCAGAGATGACCTTCCATTTATCAGAAGACATAAATAAACAGACAAGTAACAGATTAAATATGTGCACATAAACAACTCCAAACACTAAGCAGTCGTGTAAAGTAACATCCCTTCCTTTAGCATCTTTCTTATCCACTACCTTTTTAGAATATCGCCACTTGGTTTTTAAGCCTCCCAGGCATAATTGTGCCGACTATGTCATGTTGTTTGGGGCCAGTACAGACTGGCATTAGGTGGGTGTTTAGGTCCCGCACAATCCCTTCCAAGACAACCCAAACCAAAACGGGGACAACTTAAAGCAATTACTGAAAGACGTTGCGAGGGAAGAGAAACCCTGTCAATTCTGCCCTATTGGCCCCAATATGGTTTGCTCCAGTGTGTCCTCCGCTGCTGCTGGGGGTATTCATGTAAACGGCTTCATCAGACTGTTGCCTTTGTCACAGAATTGGCAGTAGTCACTTAATTGCGCACTTGTACATGTAGCTAATGACTGCAGCTTTGTGCTAGGGAAGTATAGATAATCCAGTTGATTTGTAAATATTTAATTTCCATAGGGAAAAGACCATGGCTGCAAGTAATAACTGCTCCTGTTACTGTAATCGAATAATCTTATACTTCTCCAGGGTGTAATCGTGCTTCCAGATTAATCTTCACGAAATGCTCAGTTTGTACCGGGGGGCTCCTTGTCGAGATCAGTAGGGCTGACACCTTCTGGTCGGTTGGTCGATTGGTTGGCCGATATGCTCTTGTCCGATCAAATTCTCATCGCTGGTGTTACTTTAATAAGAAGAAAAATGCTTCCTAATCAATCATTTTTAGGGGCGGGAGACTTTAATGAAGGGTTACTTGTTCTGATGTTCCCAGCGCAGGAGCTATGAGGTGAGTGCCGCAGCGCTCAAGTGTTTCTGTTCTTGTCTCTCAGACCTCAGTCCTGACAATTGTGCAAGTATAATGCATAACGTTGGCAGTTTGCGGATCAGAATTGGTTGATTAATGCATTTTTGCGGGTTGGGCGGTGCAGATGGCACTCATAACGGGTCGGGGGAGTGCGGTGGATATTTAAAAAAAATGTGACCTGCACTTCTTGTTAGGGTTTGAGGTTGAACATATCAGAATTGGCATATTTCAATATGTTTGGTCTATTAATTAGCCTAATCGTTTTGCTTATAGTATAACTGCAGGAGCTACGACAGCTTACACAGCTCATTCTATTTTTGGAAATCGTAGCAGGTCAACAGTACGTGTCACATAGAAGTGGTGAACATCATCTGAAAGCTGGGAACTTGAGGATTATTTTGAGATGCAGCTCAGCAATGTGTGTCAAGTTGAACTACTCATGTATCAGCAATAAAAAAATGATTGATTAATTGTTTGATTAATTAAAATAAATGTTGAAAATGTATATGGGCTTAGAACATCATGATATAAGTATATGATGGCTATTCCCATGCTCTATCATGTCTCATAAGTTGTTGCAGCAATTTGGGGGTTGATACCATTTGTTACACAGATTTGGTGCTAAATTTAACCATTTTTTACCACTTGAATTGCTAAAAATGATCAACAATCCCTCCAAAATACCACATTAAGACACTAAGAACTTGAGAAACATTATAGAAAAAGCCATGCTATGATTTGGTATCAAAAACTTTTGACAATTAGAGATTTCTGCAAGAATTGCATTTTTTGGCAATTGGATGGCGAGCACTTTAGTTCTAGAAACTGCTCAGAAACCCATCCATCCTCTGAATGGTGGCTCTGTGGCTCTGAAAGGTCTCTGGTTTGTGGCTGTAAAGCCTCATGAGGTTTTGATCATCCTAGAGGTCACAACAAGTCATTTTATACAGTGATGTCAAATAAAAAAAAAATGGTCTCATTACAATGAAATGTAGTTTTTTTGCCCAAAACTGCATGTGATTATCATAAAGTGGCTGTTAAAAAAATACAATTGGTAGGCTTAGGCTAGCTGTCTTTATTTCTCAGAAACAGAAAAAAAAAGTACAACAAAATGTGCACACAAAACAACAGTGTAAAACTGAAATATTGTGTGATTTTTCACCAAATCACACTATACTGCTTGACACAACATTGACTTGGTGTGTAGAATTAATGTCCATCAGCTTCAATATCTAGGCTCTTTTGTAAAAAAAACAACAACTGAAAGTTGTTTGGAAGTTGTGAATAGATTAATAATCTTAGAAGTAGAATCTTGATTCTTTCCCTCACCCCATCCCCTACGAGACTTAACATTTAACATGCTGGTGAGGAAAATAGTGATGATCCATACTGAAGCCCCCGCTGACACATCTGTAAACTGTCAGGTTACAGCAAAACATTTTCCAAAATGAAGCTTTATTCTCAGTCCTTCAGAGCTAAAAAGAAAACCCTTTGTCCTAGACTCACCATCTTGTACCACTTGTAGAGGAGTAGAGCTAAGCCACTGTCTGCAACTGTATCCCTGAAGTTGAAAACATGTCTGTATTCATACCTGCGAGAGGATGCACAAAGGAAGTGGTCTGAAATGGTCTTTTGTCCCTAGTATTTTGTCTCGGCTGCCATCGCCTTTTATACAATTTCTATGTGGCGTACTATTTTTCATCACATTCAAGCAGTCCCAGAGCAGTTTTAAGTTAATGAGTAAGCGCCCCTTCTCTCTCCTGGCTAGATGAATAGCAGTGAATCATGTTGTTGACAGTAAATCTATTTATGAAAAAACATAAACAAATAGCACCGAGACACTATTGAAACCTGTTTGTGTTCTTATATTATGCATTCATTTATTATTATCATCCACTGCAGTGGCCTGTTTTGTTCTAGCTAAATGACGTGAGATTCTTCTGGAGATTTATCAAACATTCTCCTTTGCACAGCGGCAATAAGGCAGAAAATGACCTGCTTGACAAATGTCCACTATTAATCGACAGTAGGCTACAATTTGAAGAGCTAAAAGGCAAAGGAAAGATGAGTGACTTCTCTTATATACACCAGAATGAGACAATTTATTTCCCCACCAGGGAATAATAAAGTACTTCTTCTTCAGCTGCCTTAATGTGTGGCTTCTATCAGGTCTAACACATACACGCGCTGCCATTTCTTGAGACAAGAGCCCCTGTGATCAGGTTATGAAATAAAAATAGTTACAATTTTCCTTTATGCACTTCCTGCTTGCAATCATCTGAAAACTTTTTCAGATGATTACACATAACAGCCAGATGATTGCACACGAGATGGCAGATGTCTCTGGTCCTGATGGCACCCGTATCTGTTTAGAATAGAAAGTTATCTATTTATATCTATACATTTCATATTTAGTTTCACTCTCGTCATTATTTTGATTAATGTTTTTTATTTTTTTTTATTTCTCTGCCTTTGGATAAAATCAACTGCTGAATGCATTAAGTCTAGGGCCAGGTACATTTTAAATAAGCTACACTTTACATTTGTGTATAACAGGTCAACCAAAGAGTATAGAAGCAAAGAGATGAAACTCTGGTGCTTTTTTGACAACAACGCTGCTGCCATTTTGGACTGAAAACACCGATGAGTTTGTGGCCATGGATGGATAACTTTTTTTTTTTAGGTAAATCGACTTCCCGGTACGAACACTTAAATAGCCCTCGTTTAAATCGTTATGTCCGAAGTTGTAAAATTAACTAATAGCTGAATCCAGAGTTATTTTCCTCGGCATATTTTCCACGCGACTGCACCGCCCTGCGCGCTCATATGACATATCCGGTTCTGCCACTTTCCTGCTAGCTGTATGCGGCTGTAATAATGGATATATTGGCTGTAATTCATCACTTTTATTATCTTATAATATACCCATGGGCTGTATACTGTAAGCCTGTACCGTAGTGGATGTTATAACGTCTCTGTTCCCAAACAACCGGCTATCGGCCAGTAGCTAGTAGTGCTAGTAGCATGACATAAACAGAATTTAATGTAGTTGTAGGCTATTTACTAACACGCAGGGCAAAAGCACAGGACACATCCTCTTATACATCCATGGTCTGTGGTCTATTGGACATCCATTTTGGAGGTCCTTAAAACAAAAACATTTGAGATTGCTCACAAAATCTGTGCTGGATTTTTCTAATTTCCATTTATGTCCATCGCTCACTTTATGCTACTCTGGGAAGCTGCCCGTTAGTTAAGTTAATAAATAAATAAGTAAGTAAGTAAATAATTATAATAGTATGCATATTTATAATTTGTATTGTTCAACACAGGCCATTTCGCTAGAGACATTAAATATGACAGTAGAATAGAAATAATTTAGTTTTACTGTTGTACGGCACATTGTAGACGGACGTTTTACTGGCATCTGGTAGTCGCTTTCAGTTCAAAATGGCGGAAGCATAGCTTTGCTGCTGGGCTGCTGATTTTGCAATGGAACGAATAATTGGCTTTCACTTCTTAGCGATATACATTCTTTGGGTCAACTTCGAATAGTATATTTGCTTCTATTTATACAGAATTCCTACCTATTCTAATTAAGTAGAATAATGTATTATTGTTTTGAGACCTGCTGTCGACACTTGTACAGTTGAACACAATTGAAATGGCAGTTTCCTGCAAGGCTTATCTGGCAGCTCGTAGTGTGAAGTAATGCTGAGGGGCATTGTGAATGGATTTGCCTTTTGAATGTCTTGACGTGATGATTGTTTTCTCCTGAATGGCAAGTCTGCTTGCCCCACACTGAGGGGACTGAAATGAACATAATTAAAGCACTAAACAGCAGGCCAGGATAGGCAGGCAAACATTTACCAAAGCCTGGCTAGAGTTCTATACATCCCTCTGTGAACGACCTCCATGAAGTCCTCTAACAAGTAATTGTAACCTTAAACTCCAGACCCTCGGGATTATTTCTGACTTTGCAACATCCGAACAGAGGAACACAGTAAAGAGTAAGAACAATATGGGCCTGGGGAAAAAATCAGTTTTATGGAGTTTTGAGTGGTAAGTTGGCACTTTAACCTCATACTCATTGTTTCATTTCAATTAAATCCAATAACCCAGTGGGTAGTTAAAATTAACAAACAAAAATTGAGTACACATCCAAATCAAAAGAGACTAATACTTACAGACTGCACTGTATTAAAGTCCCCATGAAACGGAAGTTAAGAGCGTCTCTAACTGCTCTACTGTGACGTATCCGAAACAGAATATTTGAGTGGTGTACAGTTACAAGAGGGATTTTAAATCCAATCATTCGCAATTTATTGGATCACTAAATAGTGGGCGGGCTTAGAGTTTAGCTCGACATGGAGACAGGAGCTACAGAGTAGAGGACTGTTGGCCCCACACTGCTCCATCGGCTGTGTGGTGACGTTACAGCAGCGTGGGCAGTACATGCAGATGAACGGCATCCAGCGTCTTCATCCAGTGGACGTTCACTGCATGTACTGCCGCGCTGCAGTGACATCGAGTCGGTTGAAAATCGCAAATCAATGAATGAATTCGACCTCAGCTACAGCGTTTTTTGCCCGGTGATATCCAAAAAACATCTCTTCCCGTTTGTCTCCGTATTGCTCTGTTAGCTACTTCGATCAAAGAACTTATATTGATTCGATCCACAAACAATTGGCTAGCTAGTCGGCCATTGGACAGCAAGTTGGCCATTTTTGGAGGATAAAGGGTAAGACTGCTATCCGCTGGCTGTTTTCGGCAAATGTCAAAAGATACCACAAAACAATGCACAGTCAATAACATTCAAAAGCTGAATTGTAGTATACAGTGTATAGTATAAAGTCAGACACAAGGTAGGCTAATGTTATGGGTTTCATTTTACAAGATAACGATAGATTAAATATGCAGTATTAGCCAACGTTTTCTTAGTATTCCGTTGGCATAACATTGGCTAGCTTATCTTTGTTCAGATGATTGTGTAGTTGGCATTTGGCTTGTAGATCTGAAGGTCATATACCTACCCGTTTGTAAAGTGGACATGGGCCTCCAAAGATTTCAATATTTTACTAACGCCAAAACACATCAGTGACTATTGGTGCAAGCTATCAAGGTCCTCCTAAATCATGAGGATCGATATCATAAACTAAATTCAATTTTGTAATATATCGCCCCTTTTCCTCTGTCAGCTTCTCTTTATATGGACATTTGTCTTTCGTACGTACTTTATACATTTCTGTTGATGAACGATTGACAGATGATAGATGAATAGACCGGTGACAGATAATGACAGTCTACTGTAGCTCCGTACGCTACCCTCCAAAAATGGCACTGTTTTTTGACATATATTTGGCATATAACAAGAGGTAAATGAACAATTAACACAGGGACACCGGATTAAAACTGGGAAAATTTATTTTTCATTTCATGGGGACTTTAAACTTCAGTCTGCCACACCTCAACAAATGCCTCATCCCAACAAAGCCTGTCCCTTTACAAATCCTATCAGCTGAATAAAGTACCGTGCCACATCATCACCCTGCTGGTATCCCCACCAGCTCGGCCTCATCAGCATCCCGTCCGTGTCCAGCTCATCTCGTCAAATATGATACATGACCATCCTCTTGTGGCTTGAATTAGTGAAGCTTTGAAGAGGATTTTGCGGCTTTGATGCTGTTAGTGAACGTAGAGAAAGGCGAGGGATGAGATTTTTTGTATATGTACTTTTTCCTTCAGTGTGGTTGCATTCAGTGCAGACATTATTGTGTGAAGTGGCACTGTCGCTGTAGGTGACAAAGGCTTGGGTGTCCATTTTGTGTCCTGTGTTGTGTCAATTTGATTATGATGAAGGAGGCAATGCGAATGAACAAGCAGCCCACAATTATAAACATCTAATAATAGCTGTCCTTGGGTGATGTTTCGTTCTCCCGCGACCCCACGCTATCCATTTAAATGAGCACATTGCATTGATTGGTTCCGACTGTGATCACTTGCTTTATCCAAAAAACACTCTATCCTTACACAATCCCCACAGTGATAGTGTCATTGGTATCCAATCATTGTGAATACTTCTAGTTAACATGTTTCACAAGGTTTTCTAACATTCTGAAACCTTAATAAAGCTGTTTACCATGTAGCATTTTTTTTTACTTTTTCAACACTAAACCATAGGAAAAAGAGGCCGCTCTTCTGAGCTGCTCAGCTTTTGAGTTAATTATTAACATTTCTTTTAACCGATAGCGTTAATCGGTTAAAATGCTTAATGTCGGTTAACGGTTAATCGGTAAATTATGGACATCAAAATATGACGTCACGTTGTTCAGATTACAACAATAACAGCGGTAACTTCCTTTTACCTCCACATATACTCAAATGAAGCAATTATATCGATTCTGGCATTAAAAAATCTATTTCCAAATCGAAAACAAAATAGCAATATATATGTGAATAGATGTTTTTCCCACCCCTAGTAAATATATATATTTCAACTTTCAACCTAAAGCTTGAATTGATCATGTCATCGTGTGTTCTGTGATATGGTTGCTTTACTCTGCAGGGATTTTTGAAAGTCTTTAGGAGTGTGTCTAATCTGTTGAAACTGTGTAGAGAGAGAGAGAAAGGTTTTTGCAGTAATGATCACACAGAGAGGTTTCAGAGGAGCAGCCACAGAACACAAACAGACTGAAATGCCGACAGACACTAGGAACTACACACTACATACACTAGCTCAGCGCAGACGCTTCACACTCACGCGCAAACACAGATGCTCACACGTTATTAGCACATAATTGCGCACTAATTGTGATTAATCAGGTGTGTGTGCACATCCACTTGTGTGTGTGTGTGTGTGTGTGTGTGTGTGTGTGTGGGTGTGTGTTGCCTCAGACTAGACAGCCAAAAAGGAAGGTTGCAGTCAAGGTGTTTGGAAGGACCTGAAGGGGAGGCTAAAAGGGGTTGGATCAGGGGCCCACAGGGCCTAATTAAACACTGCAATGACAGGGCAAGTGAGGAGAGAACAGAGCAAGGAGCGTTTACTCTCAAGCCACCTATTTTAAGAGTGGTGTGATCAGACGTTTTGATAAGAGGAAAAAGAATAGTCCGGTTCAAATAGGCAGAGCATCTTATCACCAATCAGAGGGAAGGATGGAGACAGAGAGAGGGGAAGAATTCAGTCCAAGATATGTTTTTTTTACTATCCACAGAGGGCTTTCCGACAGTTTATATAAAACCACCCAACCTGTTATGCACTAAACAAATATACAGTACACCCATTACTACTGTATTTTTTTCATATTTACTTTGATGGTAATGTGAAAGGACCGTGAGTACCACTGATCCAGCTGAGAATCAGTATCCCACTGTGAGGCTCTATTCAAAAAACACTCAGCCGTCAAGCTCACACAACCCCACCTGCCTAAATGGAGGAGCTAACATAAATGAGTGACTAGGGAATATAATCCAACTCACTGTTGGTGGGCCAAACCTGTCTCTTCCTCCCTTCTTCCTTCTTCTGATGTTTGCTCTGGTTTACATCTTTTTGATTCAGGAGAGTGTTTTGTTGTACTACCATTGAAGATTAGGCAAAAGTGAGAAGAGTATTCCTTTTCAGTCATTTCATGTGTAAAGTAAAGCAATTTAATTGCACTTTGGATGAGGGGGCACCTTGTTATTTGCTGGTATCCTCTTGGATAAGGCAGTGAAGCAGCAAACAGGGGTCATACAGTACCAGCTGAGACTGTCAGATTTATTGTGATGTGTACCTCATTCGTGATGTATTGTGTGCCTAAAGACATAGACCTACCTGTCATTTATTAAACAGGTGCACTCGAACGGAAATGACATCTACCTGCCATCTGTAGTGCAATAATCACATTTTTCCCAAATGCTCATGCAAAGAAGAAAGGCTGGGACGATACAACTATCTCATGATTTGATATAATCAAAATACTTGTGTCGATTCAATATGTATTGCGATTTTTAAATATTGCAATTCTGCAAGTATTGTGATACGATATTACGATTTATTGTGACTTTTTAAACACTAGACTGTGAGAAAAAGTTGAATCATACACTAGGGGCTTTTAATTGGAAAATATCTAAATTAATAAGGTAAAAATGTTTGATTTCCATCATGTACTATATAGTCAGAGATGTCCTGAAGTCAAATATGTCAGTCACTGTCAGGCATTATTTATTAAATTTTTCCCAGCAACCCACAATTCAAAGAATAAAAACATTTCCCTCTGAAATTAGTGGTAATTTATTTTTAATTTATAAGGGACATGTAATGTTTTATACTTCAGGTGAACATAATCAATCAATCTTATTTTCCCTCCGCTGTTTTCTGCTTTGACGTTTGTTTCGGTGACGGATATGGAACGGTTATGAAGTCGCGTTATTCTGACTACAACAATAAAAGCGGTAACTTCCTTCTGACGCCGCATACAAAATATATGGATTCTGGCATTAAAAAATGTATTTCAACATCATAAAAAAAAAATTGTGATACAGGTGAATTGATTGTTTTGTTCAGCCCCTAATGCTCATGCAAAAAAGGTGTAATATACTGTAAATGTGCACTGTGCTTTAATATCCTGTACAGAAATCTGGCCCTATGTTTGTAACCAGTGCAGTCAAAAATGCCATCCACAGAGTTCAGTGTGTTAGAGCTGAGTCAACACATTAACCACAGATTATTTCTATAATCTTCTAACTCTCCACTGGTTTCATTACTCAAGCTCAGTCTGCCAGACCAGGCTACAGTACCTAAAGCAGTTAAAGCATATTCAGCCAAAGTAATCAAAGACTTCCCTTTGGAAAACAACTTTGAAAAAAAGAACTTGCCCTTTATTGCTCTGATTAAATCTTTGTTTCGAACCATTGATTGCCATTAAAAGAAACTGAATTATCCTGCATTTGATTGGTTGAGGAATGGCAACAGCCCACAATTCAACTTAAAATGTTTGTAAGTAATTCCATATGTGACATGAGCTGTTTCCTAATCTCCTTAATCCTTGATCGTGTACAAGGCTGGAGAAGACTCTGTGAAGATTAACTTCACTGGTTATTTGTTCCCTTGAGATGACTGGGAGAAGGGGATGAACGGAGGGACTTTTAAACAAATAAAGCTTTGTTTTTTTTTTGAGTATTTGTAGTCATTGTGCAATAATTTATTTGGTTGATGCCACGTACAAAAAAAGAATTTGGCACACAGAATTTAAATATTGTATGAACGTAGACAGGAGATAAAAATGGTACCAAGCCTGTAATGTTTTAAAAATCTGGCTCTTCAATTGGGAAGGCTCCTCAGCTGCCATATGAAAGTAAGACTGCAAGGCTGTTAAAAAACCCCTGCAAATCTTCTGGCTTATCATTCTATAAAGTTAATTTTCTGAGACAATACGCCCCAAGCATTTTAGCACACTCTGGAGTGCCCGGGATTCAGATTTATTTAAGGATATCTATCTCCAGTCTGTCGTAGTAAAATATATGCTTAACAGTAGTTCATTGTGGGCAGAAACCACTTAGCTAAGGTCTATGTTTCTTGACCTTTCACTGAACAAATATATTAACAATATTAAACATGGGTCTTTTGCAAGGCAAATAGAGAATTATAATCTTGAAATATTCATTTGGCCTCTCTGTGCAGGGAAGTCAGGTGGCAAGTACAACACAGATTTGTGCCGAAATCACAATCAAGTCTTATTTCAGCTCGAAAAGAAATGAAAATCACAGCTGTAGCTTTGATTGAAAAGTTGTGGCACTGGCTGAGGTGATTGGTTAAGTGAGGGTTTTCACAAAAGTTGCCTGGCAGTAAGAGATTATGTTAAGGAGTTTTTTTAAACAAGTTCCAACTAGGTGTCCATGCCAATTATAATCAAGAGCTGGGACTAGCATGTGCCATTATGGCCCACATCAGTCCAGCCTCAATGATTAATGACTGTTCAAATATGGACGTGGGAACAATGACATTGATAGATGTCACTTTGCCAATGACGCTTTTAACTCACTCCTAAATGGATTTGGTACAGTGCATGACTAACTGTGTGTCTCCGTTTTCTCTCCCTGTTTCTATTTCACCATCTCTCTCTCTTTCACTCCTTTGCCCATCTCTCCCTTTTTCATTCTTGGTTCCGAATTAATATCGCCATCCTCTACTCCAGGTAAGACAAGTTTTAAAGTTTTCTACGCATACACACCCACACTGTATAAAACTATGTCAGGAAACTATGAAACTACTATGCATGTGGTCTAAAAGAAGTATCACCAGTATGTCAGTACTATTCAACATAGTCTCACGGCAGTTCGTGAAATAGTCGTACAATTTCTATTTGATTCGTGTACATTGACACAAATTTCCCTATTTTTTCGTGACGCTCAGCATAACTTTTAACAATGTATTTTTCTTGTTTTTTTCCTACGAATGACACATGTCAATACCCGCTCCAGTCTTTTAAAAATAAAAGTACCTAGTTAAGTTAAGGAAAAGATCAACTTGGTAAGGTTTAGGCAACAAAAGTACTTAGTTAGGTTTAGGAAAAGATCAACTTGGTTGGGCTTAGGCAACAAACTACTTAGTTAGGTTTAGGAAAAGATCAACTTGGTTAGGCAACAAAACTACTTAGTTCATGCATCCAACCCGACCTCCTACCTATGCTGCGTTCGCTCCCCTTTATACTTCCCGGTTCACAATTACATAGAAATTGAATTTGTGCTGACCATCATGAAAAAATGTGAAATTCGTGTCTATGTATACGAATCAATACATTAAATTTTGTGACTATTTTACAAACTGCTATGTGACTGGACTGTATTACTGCAGAAGAAGACATGCCTGTATATAAGCTGTTGGACCTTTGCCTCTCGCTGGCCTGAAAAAAAAAAAATGCACACACTCACCAAGACAGCATTGGTGTCTTGGTCCCTGCTAATATGGCTTTGAACGCTGAATGGAATCACATTGGCCCACTTTGTCATAATCCCACACTAAGCCACGGCACTGGGGGGGCTCACAGCTCTGCCCATATGTGCACATAATTACATTTTTTGAATGCCTAAAAAGCAAAGTGTTGGTTGTGTCTCTGTTCATAATGAGATGCACAGCCTTGGGAGCAGGAGGGGATTGGAAAACAGATGCCTCTGTACATTATAGAGGTTTGAAACACCCCATCATGAGTGAATGCTGGCTGGCTGCCTTGGGTTTGCCCCCTGTGGTAAAGCAAGCAGCTGCCTATCTGTTTTTGGTTTTGGACTACATGTCATGTGGTTCACTAAGAACAAAATAAGTAAACAAAAAAAAAAAAGAGTCCACGGGAGATCTGATCTAATACATGTAGACTCTTTGCACTAGTTTGTTGAGAAGTTTTCACTTCAGCACGCAGCAGCCAATGGGGACGGAGTTTGAGCCCATATTAAGAGGGACATATTCAGGGGCAAAGGCGTTCATGTTACTCCTCACTGTGGATTAAGGGCTCATTGAATGAGCTGTGGTCTCTTAATTGAGATGGCAAAGCTAGAGGGACTCCTGAGTCTTGCTTAAGCTAACACGTATTTAAAGAGAGTGGGAAAGAAGGAAATGAAGTGAGTGATGGAGATGGGCAGCGGGGCGTGGTAATATGGAAGGGGAGAAGAATCGGAGAGGGATTAGATAAAATAGTATTTACTGGGGGAGGATATTGACCAGGGAGGGAAACACGGATTGTGGGAGATGAGCATTTGGAGTGTGCATGAATCAAATATAAAAATGTTAGAGAAAGCCTGACACAGGAAGGGATAGATCAGGGCTGGAGCGCAGAGCGAGACGGAGAGGTGGAAGGAGGTTTGGGGGGCAGATAGAGAGATAGCAGCTAGTAGAGTGTGACGACTGTGGATTTCTCTATCAGTATTCTGTCTCTGCGACTGAGCTACTGGGGCTCAAGCAACCATGTTCTCCGTTCTACTCCATCTCTCTTATACATACGCATGTGCAAAACATACACACATACACATAAGTATGCACACCAACACATCATACTCTCTTGGCATACACACACACACCCACAAACACAAGCTGAATACACACTTTGTCCTTCTCTTTTTGTATCTTTCTTTTTCTTTAAAACAGCCAGAGCTACATTTAAGAGATTTTGTAAATACTTTCTTTTCCCAGTGTATATAAAGTAGGGCTGCAATCAAGTAAAATATTTAATCACGATTAATCACATGATTGTCCATAGTTAATCACGATTAATCGCACATTTTTTTATCTGTTCAAAATGTACCTTAAAGAGAGATTTGAAATATTTACTACTCTTATCAACATGGGAGTGGTCAAATATGTTGCTTTATGCAAATGTATGTATATATTTATTACTGGAAATTAATTAACAACACAAAACAATGACAATTATTGTCCAGATACTCTCACAGGTACTGCATTTAGCATAAAAATATATGCTCAAATCATAAATTGGCAAACTCAACAGCTGTCAGTGTGTCAGTGTGCTGACTTGACTATAACTTGCCCCAAAACTGCATGTGATTATCATAAAGAGGGCTTGTCTGTAAAGGGGAGACTCGTGGGTACCCATAGAACCCATTTTCAATCACATATAATGAGGTCAGAGGTCAAGGGACCCCTTTTGAAAATGACCATACCAGTTTTGTTATGTTATTTTGAAAAGCTTCAGCATTTGGCTGAACCAATTCTCACTGTCAAATAGTCAAACACCAACACACAGAGGCACCCTTTGGTGACAAACCAGGCTTTTACTTAACTCCGTTGTAATCCCTACCATGCTGTTATTCGATGGTTGGAGCAAGTGATGTAGTATTAAAAGCTTGAGTCACATAGGGACGGTAGGAGGTGTGGTGGATGGGTCAAACAAACACAAGACTTTCAACTGGGAGGCCGCTGGTCATGTCCCGTGTGAAACTAAATAGTAATGTTGACTTATTATGTCACGTCACACTTTGTTCATGCGACTCATCGGTATCGTCAGTCCCATGAGTCGTTAGTCACGATGCATGCCGGTTAGATTAGTGTCAGACTTGATCCCGACTTGCTCTGACGTCATGCACACGTGGGCAACGATGACCTCACGAGATCAAGGTAGTTCGCCGTTTTTAGAGGCAGCCGTCGCAGTTGCTCTTCATCGACTGCAAGACCCAGGGTATGATGTTGTTTGAACAAAATCACCACATGTTGTAGAAAGTCCCAACTTTCTGTGTAATTGTAATATTTAATTGTAAGCAATTAGTCTCATGTTGTGCAATGAAGGTTTCATCTGTTAACTAACACATCTTGTTTGGTGGTTGTTGATAATAGTGATAATGAATGTTATTTATATAGCACTTATCAAAAAGAGTGCTCATTACAAAGTGCTTTACAAGGCAGACACAAAAATAATAAAAAGATAGAATAAAATGCCAGATACACGCACATTCCCACATTTATTTTACAAACAATATGAATTTGAACATGGTCTGCAAACTAGAAGTAGCCTACAGATCGGATCTAACAGGATGTAACTATTTCTGTGACTTCCTGTAAATTATTTGAAGGCTGCTAGAAACTGTCCGACTTGACCTCAGCTTTTTGTCATCATCGCCCCGTGTTGCTGCCGCCTGATCTCATCTACTTTCCAGGCGAGGCGCAGTTCATCTTGAACGAGCCTAATGTCAGCACCGTGAGTCACTAGTCAGTGAAGTTAACGTCAACCATGACCGTTTCCTTAGCCTAACTAAGTGGTAGTGTTGCCTAAACCTAACTTCCTGTGAAAACGGATGTTTATTCTGAAAGGAGACTATACATGTAACAAGCTTATATTGACACACCATCCTTGGTCCGCCCAAAACTAACGCAAGAGTGGTACCCCGTGCGTCGGTCTCCGATGCCAAGGGGCGCTGACCAAGCGGCGGTATTTGACGAGTTGGGAGTGAGAATGTGTTGTTTGGCTACATAATACCTAACTTTTCAGAATACCTATCATGAATGGAAATTATGTCACAAATTAAACACTGTTATTAAGAAGAGTCCAGAGATTAACGTACAGTACAAGCTACCTTTGAGCTCACTCTTCATGGTGACAAAACAAAAGCTGAAAATTAAAAAAATAACCAGAAATCCCTTATTGTTAAAATAGATGTCTACACTAGTGTAGGAAACCTTTTTTTTATTATTATTATTTTAGGTCACATTTTCTTTTGCAGCAATAGGAGAATGTAGAAACATGTATCCACAGCTGTTTTATGTTAAGAATTTCATTACTGTTATATAACTACATTTATCATTGAACCAAGTGATATCATACAGTAATTTTATTGGTAATGTAGTCTAATGTCTCCCACTGACTTTGAGCTTTGGATTTGGAGTTTATTACTTACAGTAAATCTCTCTGAAAGCTGGCTCTCAGTCTTAAAAGTGATAAATTGAGACACACTCAATAAAGAAGTGTGTATATCTTGACCGGTTTTATAGGTTTGTCCCCTGATCACTGGATGTTTTTTCAATTTGATATAGATTTGAATTCAAAAAATAAAAGTTGTGTCTTACTCCGTATCCTGAATCCTGTTGTTCACTGCAAGCGTTCTGTTGCATCGCTCATTTTGGGCTTGCTTTTTGGTGGTGTTTTGAGAACAGTCTGGCAGCCATCTCCTTCTTCCTCCCACCTCATTCTCTAAAAATACACTCAAATTTAAATCCTGAATGATAACTTTCTGCACACTGCCAACCACTCCACCTGTAAGAGGCAATTGAGATGTATCTAAGCTGGGATGGCTGGCTTGTTCTGAAAGGCCTTGTGAACACCTGCTCCCTTTGAACCAGCCAGTATAATAGCCTGAAAAAAAGCCTGCCAGCAGACTGTGATGCTGCTGTGTTTATGCTGTTGATGTTGTGGTTGTTTTTTTAAAAATAGCCTACAAACATGGTATGACATGGCACAACCAGTGAGCTGGTTGTGCTTTAATAGACACAAAATGGCATTGTCAGTTTTTCAATCATGGCAAATGTGTTTGTGTTTTACATTTTTGTTGAGGGGGACAATTTGGATGTTGTGCGCTTAATCTGAGACAAAAGGACCGACCTACCCTCTTGGCATCTGACTTGACTATGACTTGCCCAAAACTGCATGTGATTATCATAAAGTGGGCACAAGTCTGTAAAGGTGAGACTCGTGGGTACCCATTGAACCCATTTTCATTCACATATCTTAAGGTCAGAGGTCAAGAGACCCCTTTTGAAAATGGCCATGCCAGTTTTTCCTCGCCAAAATTGAGGGTACATTTTGAGCGTTATTGAACCTCCTTCGCAACAGGCTAGTATGACATGGTTGGTACCAATGTATTCCCTAGGTTTTCTAGTTTCATATGATGCCAGAATCTTCACTCTAACGTTGCGTTAACATGTTATTATCACGTTAACTTTGACAGCCCTAAAAATAACTCAAATTAATAAAGTATTGTAATAAACAAAATAAAAGCAATCATGTAGTCATTAAGCGTTTATATCCATCAGCATCACATGCCAAACTGGTGGAAATTAGCACAGAGGAAGTTCACACACGGATTGAGAAAACACAGGTGAGACAACTCAAAATTGGTAAATTGATACTTCAGTGCTTTATCTATGTTGTTCACTATCTTGTTAGCTTCTGGACCGAGCCTAGAGGAGTACTAGAGCAGTTTGTTTTTTGGATTGATTTGAAGGCACAGAGCAGTGGCCTATAGGTTCGGCTGAAAGAAACTCAAAATGATGTAGCTGCAGAGAAATAAGAAGAGCAACACACATCATTGTGTTGCTGGAACTCATTCGTCCTTTACCAATCTCATAGGCCGTTATTTCAATCTCTGCTATAACAATCCAGCGGTGGAAGAATCTGCAGCAAGCAAAACCCGACTCTAGCATACTTGTCTGTACCACATCTATTGTGTCTGTAGAGGCAAGGACGTAGAAAAAGAATGAGAGTAGAACGGACATTGAACTGTTTGCCAAGGTCATTTGACTAAAAGGTAATGGCACTCAACACTGTGCATTGACCAAATAGAATGAGTTAGCCCGCTACAACGGTTACAGTTCTTTGCAATGTCAACAGTACACATATAAAAGGCAGCCGCTCTGACCATCTGGGAATGTTCGTTCTACTCTCATTCTATTTCCATAGGTAAGGATTACCATCAAAAATGATTTGAGAATATCCTTGAAATCCAGTTGGCTCATGTAAATGTTGATTTAGCATGTTTTCAATTATACGCAGATGCACTCAGCAAAGTTTTGATTTTCTTTACTAAAAGTATAGTCCAGGGGTCGGCAACCTTTCTGATATGAAGTGCCAATCTTACATTTTCTTGTCCATCAGTGTGCTATATCAACTGGTCTGATCAACTGCCAATCGATTGGTCAAAGTCTTCTGTCATGGGCTAGATGTTCTAAAGCCTGAAAACAGAGCCATGAGGAGGTGCAGAAGTCTAGTTTTCTCTCAGAACACTTGAATTACAATATGCTGAAAGGTTATCTTTTGCCCAATGATGCCAAAAAAGTGTTGCCTACTGAAGCTTCAATGTATGGCTGTATCACTGCAGCAGGATCACACTCCAGCTAATGTTAGCTAGCCATGTTTGTCACTGTCGCTACCATCATTTAGCGATTTACCACACTGACAGTGAATATTCACGTATCGCTTGTGCCTCAAATCTCAGTTCGAAACCCTCAGTTAACCCGCCACACAAACGCTTTTCATCATTTTTCCATTTTCTCTACTGTGATGGCGACTTTTTCCCCCCCAAATGGAACACAGCCTCGGCGATGAAGCTATGCTGGTCTGGTCTATAGCTTGGAGCCATAAAGCCCCTCTATTATATCTTCTTTAGGTCATGGCAGGGGAGCAAATGGGAGATCATCGTTTTTAGAGTTACTGTTGGTGCAACCGACTACACAGCAACTCTTCTGCATAGCATTATTACTATTAGCAGTTTGTTTAAAGTAGACATATTTCAATTTCTTCTGTTTACTCTGTTACCATCTATGAGGGATACAGGATTGTGGGGCGTGGTCATGAGAGCCTACTCTGGATGACGTATTGCCGATCTTATATATATGCCATCATTGAAAAACGTGCTTAAGGTTGCCTACCCCTAGTGTAGTGTAAAAAAGAAAGGTAAGAAAAGAAAGAAAAAGGTTTCCTGATAGTGCTTCTCCTTTTGCCACGAAGGAACTGAAGACCTAATGCACATTGGTTTATAAGATAAAGGACTGAGATGACTGAAATATGGAGATCAAGTGATCCACCTTTGACCTTAACGCCCATTGATTGATCGACTTTGACCTTTGTCAAATTCTACTTCTAGCTAATTGGATAGGGAAAGATCTCGGCTCGTCTATGGCATTTACACGATTGGCACTTTGACATATCGTTAAGTTCTAATAAAATAGGTGGGTTAGTCAATAACCTGCCAATATATTCACTCTGTCTAAGCAGATCTAAGAGGGGATGAAGCAGAAGAAAAGTGTTTAGAAGGAGCCTCTTTGGCCCTGTTAAGAACTGGTATTAACATGCGTCCTCAGTGAGAGGATCGCAAGTGGACAGCTTAAGTACGTCTGTTCACACCTGGCATTAGAATCTCACATTGTATTAACATCAAAATAAAAGGTTATTGTACCGTCGGTCCCCGGGGACCTCCGCGCCGCCGGCACCGCTGCTTTTGCCAGACAACAGCCTGCAGGGGTACAGTGCTCCAGAGAGCCGGGAGCTCTCTCTCTCTCTCTCTCTCTCTCTCTCTCTCTCTCTCTCTCTCTCTCTCTCTCTCTCTCTCTCTCTCTCTCTCTCTCTCTCTCTCTCTCTCTCTCTCTCTCTCTCTCTCTCTCTCTCTCTCTCTCTCTCTCTCTCTCTCTCTCTCTCTCTCTCTCTCTCTCTCTCTCTCTCTCTCTCTCTCTCTCTCTTCTCTCTCTCTCTCTCTCTCTCTCTCTCTCTCTCTCTCTCTCTCTATCTCTCTCTCTCTATCTCTCTCTTCTCTATCTCTCTCTCTATCTCTCTCTCTCTCTCTCTCTCTCTCTCTCTCTTGTGTTTCTCTTTCTACTGTACTTTTTCTTCTTGTCACAATTAATGAAAACACATGACTCCAATTAGTAAAACTCAACGTAATTAAAATATTTTGCACATAAGTCATTGCAAATTCAAATTAATTTGTTTGTTATTCATGGCCATAAACGAATATCGATTAGAAGTATTTATCTAAAATATATATGTATATATATACATGGTATATTAAAGTGCAACAACATAACCGAGGTAATCTTTTCTATGTAATTTCTATTTCACACTTCAGTGCTGCGATACCTAATTTGTACATGACATGTACATGATTTAATTTCCACTCATGAGATGACATCAGATTTCACCTCTTGCCAGGGTACATTGTGGAGACGGCAGCATATTTCCGAGAGAGTTTTCTGTTTGCCTTTGCGGTGGACAGACTGTATGATTGCTGAGCCTGCAGCCTCTGGTGGCCTTATTGCGGTGCTTCGGTCATAGGAGTCATAGGTCTGTCCACTTATTCTGCCCCGCCGTGGGTTCGGCCAAGTCTAACTGCAGTGGCTCGCTGTGACAGCCGCCGTGGCAGAGGTTGTCGCAAACTTTAATGATTCATTTTTCACTCCGAACCCTCCTCCCCCCATGAGACAAAAGCCAAACTGTTTTCACAGGTCAGAGGAGAGATTGAAAGCACGTAATGGATTCACGCTTTATCACTTAATGGCCTCCTTCTATTATGGACAACACAAATAGAGTGAGAAATAGAAGTGGATAAAGAAAAGAGAGTCATTGGTATTGGAGAAGTGGATTATCTGGTCTGGTGTAGGTTGCTATTAAATCAGAGAATGAGAGTGTATTTTTCATGAAACAAAAATCTTTGTATTTGCTTATTATCTCTTTTCATTTGCTTAGATTTTCTACAAAGATGTTATTCTGTTCCCGTCTTACAAGCTCTAATATATTTTGCATCATCCCTTATTATTATGTTAGGGATTTTCTTTTTTCTTCCTTCAATATTTATGATCTTTTTATACACCGACTTAGAGAAATAAATAGATAAATACATTTAAACTACTGAACATGCAGACTGCATTCCCAGCTGCAGCCGTAGCCTGCATGTAAATATTCATGGTGCCTATTTTTCTGGTGACACCCGTCCTGGGTAAATGAGGCATGGAAAAAAGGGGTGCTGCTGGCTTGCTGGCACCTCACCCACCACATGAGTTGACTTCAGGAGGAGTTGATGATTTAATGAGAGTCTGGCAGCTAGAAACCTCTGTGTGTATACGTGACTTTGTGTATGTGTGTTGCTGTTTTCTTGTTTACCCAAGCCGCTGAGTAGTCCAGGGTGACGGTTTTTGAAGCAGCCGACCACTGCCCTTCTCTCCGCGCCTCATTTGCAGAGAGCCATGATCTCATTTAAAAAGCAGGAGGGTCCATTAGTACAGCGTGACGTGGCCCTGTCACCGCCAGGCTAGCTGGACGTCTAAGCGCGGATATGTACAGATGTTTGTGTGTGTGTACAAACAGGAGGGAGACCATTTTCACTTTTCAGTGGCTCGTCATTATTCTTGTGGTGTTACAAAAATACTTAACTGGCTCATATTACATCTTTTTGCTTCAGGGAGAGGATTCAGAAATGGCTGTTGACCCCTCGCAAGTCAGGGTCTTGCCACCCTGGCCCACAGAAGATGCATTTGTGAGCATTCTTCTGCCATGCAGCTTGTTATCCTTTCTGTTTGGCTGGATATCTTGTTATTGGTGCTATACAATTTTCTCAAAATGGAAGGCCCCGTTGCTAAACCAGACTGCCGAGAGTTTGGCGGGTGCAGCCTCTTGGCTCACTTCCTCTGGGCATCAAATGATACCAAATTCATGCTGGCGAAAGGCTTGGGGAGAGTTTGGGTTGATGGGGGGAAGTATATTTATGTTTTTGTTTTGAATCTTATCTGCTGTCTATCACGACTGCAAATTGGTGGTTTGAAGCACATTTTTTTGGGTAATTGGTGGTTTTGTTGTCATCACTTTGTCCGTGGCTTTGTCAGTGTTGACATCCCAGTGCTCTTTTTTTGTTTCTCAAACTAAATCACCACATTAACATATGTTGTCCACTGAGCAAAGATTCGGTACCAGATGTCAGTGTGTAACAAACATTTGAGCACTACTCTTAAGGGCCACAGATGCTAACTCATATAAACTGACAGCCCACTGGCCTTGTTTACACTTGTAAAAAGACCTAACATGCTTTCTGAATGTGGTTAAAAGAAAAAAATAAGTAGTTGTTTGTGGATGCACAGATACCGAATTGGATATTGGGCCGATACTGACTTAAGCTGGATCGGGTATCGGTGAAAATGGTATTGATCTATTCAATTCAATTTTATGTTTGTATACAATATATAATATATACTGGAATTTTTAAATTTGGATCAATTTGTTGCTGCGTTAAAAAGGATTACAATTGAATTGTAATTCCTATTAATTTTGATGATTTATTTTTACCAAGTTGCCGGTGTACAATTTTATTATTCTAATATAATTCAGTAAAATTTTAGCACTGTATTTTTTTGTTACATTTTGTTTTACAAAGTTTGGAAATCAATGTTTAAGTCAAGCCTGGTCCAGTCACTTTCACACAGTGAGGCATGCAGTTTATTAATAAAAACCAAAACCATTTCAGCCGATACCATGTACTGATCTGGTAGCCCTAACTCCAGCAGGAAAGATATTCGCTCAAGTTAGCAAAAAAAGAATGGAAATGTGCCTATTTGGCGATTCTTTGGTCTTAAACCAAATGAAAAAGGAGAGCCAGAGAATGCAAATGAGATGATTTGTAAGCTGCGCAATAAAAAAGTCGGGACTAAAGTTGAAACGCCACAAATCTTGACTCCCATCTTAAAACTCATCATCCAACAGAATATGCAAGTCTACCTCAGACTCCATCCACAAAGAGCAGCCGTACGAAAACTCCTACCACAAATTATAAACGTGACAGTCAACAATAGCGAGACTGTTCAAGGGCAGTTACTACCAGTTTGATTGATCTCAGCTTGTGCAAAATAGCACTTACTGCCCAAAACGTTTTGGCCACTTATGGATATTGCATATTTCTCTCCAGTCCATAGATATTTATATCTATGTGCATCTCTTTTCAGCTTTTTTTGGGTGACAGTTTCATATATTATATCCTATATATCCTATTTCACATGCAGAATTCTGCTATAAATCTACTACTAACAATAATAATTATTATAATAACAATAGGGACAATAGGATGTCTTTCTTTGTGATGTGCAGTATGTGCCTGTCATGTATACTATGGCAATAAAACAATAAAACTGAGAGTACTCTTCTCAAAGCTCACTCTGCCTCCCTTCCTCCTCACCTCTCTCAAATCTAGCACATTACTTGTCTGATTAAATTAAAATGTCTTCAACACGTGTCTGCAGGTCTACTCCAGCAGTTCAATTTGGATCAAATTTCTCACCTGCTTTCAAGTTGTTGACAAAGCCTATTGGAGATTTTCTGCATCACTTTACCCTCACCGCACACAGCTAACTTTGTTCCGACCTTTTAATCCAGAATCATTTAGATTAGTTAAATTGTGTTTTCCATGTCCCCATAGGCCTTTTCTTCTTCTGTGTAATGAATAGCACGAACAAATGCTGGTGGGGAAATTCTATCATTTGAAAAACCATCAGCCTGAAACAATCAAGTTTTTGCAGAGAGTGATTTTTGTTGTTGAGGCAGAACACTGGAACTCATGGTACTGATTTTCTTTTGCTACAGAGTCTCATAATAGCAAACAATTCATTGACTTCATTGATGGAAAAAGCAACAAAGGCAGGGATTCAAATTTTTCAAACTTGTACGGTTATTTATTTTCTCTCTTTCCTCTCAAACCGTTTAAATTGTTCTTATTCATTCATTCACAAAATATAAAACACACTGTAACTATCTGCCGCCACTGACAATATCTTTAGACAACATTTTTTGGTTAGGGTAGGACAAAGAGAATGTATCATCTAATACTTGGTGAAGTTAGTGGAAGTATACACGTGTGACTAAGTCCGGTTTTCAAAATAAGGTGTTGACAAAGGGAACTGTATATACAAAATACATATATGGAAATAAGATTGATTGGATTATATTCACCAGAAGTATAAAACATTACGTGCCCCTTATAAATTAAAAAGGAAATACCAGTAATTTGTGAGGGAAATGTCTTTATCCTTTGATTCTTGGGTTGTTGGAAAAAATGTAATAAACAATGCCTTACAATGACTGATATATTTGACTTCAGGACATCTCTGACTACATACATGCTGAAAATCAAACATTTTTAGTCTATCAATTTCGATATTTTCCAAAGTAAAAGTCCCTAGAAGTGTATGATTCAACTTTTTCCCCATGGTCTAGTGTTAGAAAAGTTAATAAAAATCACAATAAATCGTAATATCGAATCGCAATACATGTAGAATCGCAATACTTAAAAATCGCAATACACATCGAAACGGCACCCAAGTATCATGATAGTATTAAATCGGGTGATAGGTGTATCGTCCCAGCCCTACTTCCCAGTGACTTTGACACTCTGGATGTGAGATGTGACAATCGGCTGTAATCTCCTTGTCATTGGCTTTCCCAAAGGAGGCCGGATTGTGTGTGTTGAAACCTCAATACAACGCTCCTGTTGTGCTATCCAAGGGCACAGTTATTGAAGAGATGTGTCAGTCACAGCAGCAGAACAATATCCAGAGTTTGCACATTCACAGGTTAGCTCTCTATTCTCCGTGCCTTGTCACTGAGGGACGTTCTGCAAGAGTCCACCTTCAGAGATATAAATCCAGTCTGAAATTGGCTTAAGACTGTGATTCAAGGAGAATACAGCCGAGAATGTGGCATACGCATGGGGGTACAGCTCATCCCAAAATGCACTGGGCAGAACAAAGCAAAAAAACAACTTGGACAGACCACTAGTTTATCACAGAGCATTGTTTGGTTGTGTGGCATATGCAGTAGCATCTCTCTCTCTTTTAAATTTAGGTGTTGATGCTATCCTTAACTGAAGTGGGCTGTTTAACAGAGGTCAGTTTGAAAAGTAATTCCACTTTGCTGCCACTGTGGTGTGAAAACGCTTGCTATTTCTGACTGAATGAGTCAACGACACAACTATGCTTCACTGGGGAATTATTAGTAGTTCTTTGCACTAGCCTTGCATATTTGAGTTGATGTTGAAGCCCTGTCTAATTTTTTTGACTCTGCAACAGTTATAAGAGTTATGTAATGCTGTGTAATGATTTATAGAGCAACATGTGGTACTCTTTGGTCAAACCCCCTGAGAGGTCATTGTCTGTATGATTAATAGAATGATCTATCTGAGGGATGAGAGACATCGGAGGACTGGTAGGTTAGGTGACTGAAGATGTGATATAGTGGTCCTGACTATAAACCTGCACATCAATAATTCTTGCCTGTCTTGATGCACTGAATAGCTTAACTTTGCCTCGTCTTTCACACTGTGCAGTGAGCGCTAACCTGCGTTGGCAAGGTGCTGTGGTTTTACTCTTCACTGCTTCTGGTGGGCAGCCCTCTACACACAGGCTTCCTCACAAACAAGGCTGACACTGCCTCAACACGCCGCCATTCATCTTTGCTAATTAAGTCGGACAACGCGTTAGTCACAGTTATGCTGACTATCAATCACACAGGAGGACCATGAAACTGGGGGGCGGATGGAAAGACACATGATGAATGGTCCTTCCTGTGTGTCTCTACAGCCCTCATCCTGGAGTTCTACCCTCTCTGTCCTAAGCCCCTCCCACCAGACGAGCACGGCCATATGCACGCACTTCATACAGTAACCAATACAAGTATTAGTCCATCATTTCAAACATCATCCTGATTATGATTGTGATCCCGATATATAGCGGCAATTCTATGAGAACTACCGTCCTCTTTTCTTTGCAAATTGGTGGGCCTGTAAAGCCCTTTGAGATGACATACTGTGATTTGAGGCTCTAGCGAGCTACAATATCGGGGCGTTTCAGAGATGGAGAGAAAATGTTGCTAATAGTTTAGCCTTCTGCTTATAGTGGGGCAGCTAAGCTGAAATATTTGTAACAATTGTGCATTTTGCAATAAAAGCAACAAATTTGACACAGATGAAGGTTTATATGTTAGAAAAAAATATAGATATTGGGGCGCTCCCAAATAGGCGCTAAATGTTCCAAAATGATGTAGAAAACTGATTTTATGACTCTTGATGAGTTCCAAGGTGTGTTAAAGCTGATTAGATCAGCTGTCAAAAGATCACAGAGATGTTTTTTTTACCTCTTAATTTCTTAAGGGTACTTTTTAAAAGCTTTTAACCTGAGAAAAATGCGAAAACCAAATAAAAGGAGCATGGTCACTTCAGGGTCAAACTTCACCCCCTTGCCTTCATGATAGTGTGACAACCAATACTTTAGAACAGCAAGATCTTCAGCTTTCCATCGGTATGTTTATCTTTTCATTAGCAGCCTTCAGCAGAAGGCTAAACTATTATCAATATTTTCTCTCCGTCTCTGAAACGCTTCGCCGATTCTTTTCACTAGCCTTGCCGCGGTAGTCGTGTTACCGGTGTTACATGTTGTTTCGGGCACACACCCATTACATTACTTGCCCACCGCCCCCACCGTCATTTTTGCATTTTTAACAGAAATAAAACCCATTTAGTTCACCTTCGCGTATCAGCGGCGTGTTATCAATACACTTTTGGACGACGGACGATACAAACTGGAGTAGCAGGAGATTTCACACATGTGACGAGAGAGAGTTGACAGACAAGACGATGGCGGAGGATTTGGTATTCAAGCGAAAAGTAAAAGCGCTTCTTTGGCAATATTTCAGATTTAAACCTAATACCAGAAGGGCACAATAACGTTAATGAGGAAATCGCTGTGTGGAGATGCCTAATTCTTCTTTACAATAATTCACAACATGGTTACAGTCAGGCAGGCAAACTCATTAAAATATGCAATGATTAAGATTAGTGTATATGATGGAATAGTGGCATTTCAATGTGCTTTAGTGTCTTTACGGAGCAGCACGGTTGGTATACATAGGGGAGCTCGAAGATGGGTGGTGTGTGTGGGCCGGTCTGGGCCAAAATAAACGTATTATTAACCGATAACTGACAAGATTAGTGTGTCGCACGCAGCGGTGCTATTTTTAGTGCCTAACAAGCCACCCAGCTGCAACGAAAAGCTGATGCACACACAGGTTAAATCCATCATTTATCACCAGCTGCAGTGTATGCGCAAAACAGACAACTGAGCAGGACCGCTGTCAGGCGGGGGCAAAGGGTACAGCTGTCCCCAGGCCCATGGATAGGGGGGGCCCAAGGCCAGGGAGTGCGGCCCATGTAAAGGTCTATGTTTGACCCTTAAATGGGATAAAGAACAACACTTATATCACTGACAGTACAAGTTAAATATATTTACATGATAAATACATATATTGGTATCATTAAAACACCTTTCAACTAATCGTCTCATACCTCCCACCCCCTGCTGTTATTGTGAAAATGGTTTGGTCGAAACTGGACCCGGAAAGCGACGAGGGGTGCGCACCAAGCCCCCAGGAAGTGCGTCGGTCATCGATCCTGTAAACGAAGCAGCGCAGTGTGTGTACAGTTTAATTGTCGGTGAATAAATGCTAAAACTCCTCCAAGCCATGCTCCCGTATCCTTTATCACCGGCTCAGACTCACTTAAGGTGGGCTGTTAAGGTGGACCAGCTATTCTCCTTTAAGTAACAAGCCGCTCCTCTGAGTTTTGCTCAGCTTTTTAGCTATCAGTACAGTAACGGTCACTGTTGAAATAGGGCCACTGCCGTTTAGTCCTTTTTGATTTTCATCTCACAGCAGTACACACAGTACGAATCTGTCAGATAAAATAGAGGACACATTCATCTTTGTGTTCAGAGTGGTAAAGTGCCCAAGGTCTGCTGTTATAATAAGGAAATAAAAGTTTTAAAGCCCACATCACCTTCTTTCAACAACTAAAGACACTATTAAAAAAAGTCCTCTTTTTATTTGTTGTTGGTGTATGTGGCTGTTCGCCCAAAGCATTCCTATTTTCAGTACTCTCTTTTTGGCTTTTGCAAAACCTTGTCATTGCTATGACCCCTTTTCTGCTATACATGTTCTGCATTTGTCAAAGTGTTCTTTTACTCCATACTAATAAGTGTGCAGTCCAATGATTATTCTTATTGTAAACTCCGCAATATATAATAATGAGAAAATTCTCATTAAGTGTACAGGATCGTGTTGCTTCATTATATATATATATATATATGGAACCTATTAAAATGAGATGGAGCATACACCAGTTCAAGGGAAACATCTATACAACCATCCACCACTCAGACCTCCACAACCATAATTAGTTGCACACTATATGAATGCATCTATAGGAGACATAGAAGTGCAGATGTTACTTCTATGGTAACATTCAAGGCTTTAGTTTGAGGTTATGTTGCATTGGATTCCATTATTGTATTTGTCTTTATATCACCTCTGAACATTTTCTGTATTCAGGATCCAGCTATGGTGTTGCACAGTCCTGTTGCGCAATGTTTTTTTTCTCCCCTTTGTCAACAGAGCTGTGTGATGTTTTGTCTGTTTGCCCAGTAAACACTGTCTAAAAGTACAGCACAGCCCTAATGGCTCCGCTGGCTCAAAGCTTCAACAGTGTGGAGGAGCAGAGCTCTGATGTGAAGGCACCGAAGTTATGCATTTTCCATAAAACATTACACACGAGCCTCAGGTGCTTTTCTCTCTCAACTACTGTACGTACTCTCACCACAACTGTTGTGCTTCTTCCAGTAGAGAGAGAGAGCTGGTGAAAGAGCCTGCAAAGAGAATACCTGTCAACAGTTGATGCTTCCTTTGAAGTGCAGGATTTGCTCGCTTTGTCTTTGATAGACGTATGCAAACATGCACAAGAATGTGCCAACTGCGCATCCGTCTGAAGATTTCTTCCATGACGTTTGTACTCCAAAGAATTCTCCTCCTTTGATGGTGATACTGTACTCTCTACTGTAACTCTCATAACTTTTTACACGTTAAAGTACAAGGTTCTGTTCCCGTTATGATTCGATTTTAAATAGTTATCACATTTAACACCTATATACTTCTTAACTTAAGTAAACTTAAGTCCCACTGTACACTTGAGCAAGGATGAAAGTGTCAATGTTATTGGTACTTCTACCGAGGGAAAGTTAGTGAGAGACTGTTTGTTTTCATTCACACAAGGGTACTCATTGTTGATGTAGGCGGTATAGGTGAAGTTAGTTATAATTAAAGGCAAAGTTATGTGACTGCAGTGGATCAAATACTCTTCGACAGCCAGAGACCTGCAGAAAGTCCTTCTACTAATAAAGTATATATGATTGAGCAAACAGGGCTCCAGACTAACTTTTTACATTGGTTGCACTCGTGCGCCTAACTTTTTCATTTAGGTTGCAACAGCACATAATTTAGGTGCACCGATACTTCCACGATACTTGTTCAATACAACGGCAAAAGTAAAACAATAAATCCCACGTACTTCAACATCCACTCCTTTATTACCGTTTGCAGGTCATAATTTCCTCTCTATCTATTTTATATCGCTGTGAAAATATCTCCTTCAAACAACTGGATTTATTCAAGTTTTTCACCAAAAACTACATTTTTACGAGATTACATATGAACACATCATGATGTTAGAATTTACCTTTGCCCGATACTCATCTTTACCGAATAGAGCCTGAACGCATCATAATGTAAAACAATTGCACCTCCGGTTAAGCTCTCGTCCTGATGATTTCAACACGGATTTGTTATTCACACTGTAGCATTATTGATATTTTTTATGTTACTGTGTCCCAAACAGTCTACCTACGGTACCGTCAGGTATCTCCATGTTTACAGTGCGTAGCGAGTGTGAAGTCAAGTGACAGAGAGAGAGATGTGAGCAGAGCAGATCATCTGTTTGGCGATCATTGGAGCAGAGAAGAAATTAGTGTTCAAATTGTCTTGTGTTATTAAATGTACAGATGTCACAATCACATTCACACCTTTTGCTCTCCCCAATTGTGAAATGGGTCTCTGATCAGGATTAAGCATCTTACTGGGGACCGGGGAGACAGGTTGGGGAGCGGTGCTCTGCCGGTGATGTCGGGTCTGGGCTTGGCCGTTTAGGGCCGGGGACAGGTGTAACGGGCACAGCAGCATTTTTCTTGACAAAAAAATAATCAATAGTTCTCTTCATTTTGAATTATTGATATATATTTTATGGTTGTGATATTGCTCAAAGAGGAGTACAGTGCGCGGTTTGATACATACACACAGCGACAGACCTGTGAGACAGACCTGTGAGACGCACCGGCGCGACCAATGAAAATATTTAGTAGCACTTGACAGAGTTTTGGTCGCACTCTGGAGCCCTGGCCAATATCATTTATTTTGTAGCTGAAAAATTTCAATCATTAATTGAGCAGCATAATGTGTTGTTTTAGCGTCAGCATCTGTCTTGGCTGACGGGCAGGTCGAGCAGTGCACTCTGTATCCTGTCTGGTTTTAATATGGAGTGTGGACTCTGTCTGCCCAGTGAGTTCTGCTGGATGCCAGTTGGAATTGGAAACATGGACATCTGCAGGAGATGTGTTCATCGTTGTGTATAAATGAGAGGTTGCCTAAGAGTAACATTGTTATTACACAGCAGCTAGGGGGAGGAGTGTAATAAATTAAAGAGTTTACAATGTACTTCTGTAGAAAGAAGGGGTAATTAATACTGTCCAGTGGTGCTAAAAAAGAGCCTTGATCACAAGTCCCAGAAAGAGGGCATACAGGAAATAAACTGTCTACTTTCATTCTTGGGTCTCTATCTCTTGCTTTCAGTTTTTTATCTCCTCCTTTCCTTCCATCTGAGTGACGATCAATCTTTGCCCAATCAGCTCAAGGTCAGTGCAGAGAGACTGGACACGAGACAGAAATAGCAAGACATATTGAGCTGAGACACAAAAAAAAAAGGCAAAGATGTGTAAATACATGCAGGAGAGAGTGTAATGGGGTCACAAAGTAATAATATAAACAGAGATACAAGACGTGAAAGCGCAATGAAAAGACAAGACCATGACATTTAGGTCAGACTGATGTCACTTGTTCACCTTTGCACCTTTTTAAAGTGGGATCAGCAGGATGCATCAGCACGTCATGGACTCATGCCTCCTCGTCGAGTGGTAGAAAACAGACACTTACTAATGTTGCGTCACCACTCAAATCTGACATTTCCACTCCCTTCACATCTCCTCGCAGGGGGTCGGCAGGGGCAGGTCACTGTTGTGACATCACAATGGGTGGGAAAGGTCCATACCATCCATCAAAGCTAAAGTGCCTATTAGAGGCCTTTAATATTTTACTAATTAAGATTGCTGAGTGCTCAACCACCATTCGCTCCAGCTTAAGTGGGCTAGGTTCACTATGACGTGTTAAGTGACATTGATTGCCTTACTGTAGTGTGCCCTCTGTAATGGGTTTTTGCCCTTCTTTTTGCCTTTCCTACTGTGGTTGATAAGAAGATACGCTGTAGTCTGCTTAATATGTAATTGATGTAGTTGGTTTCGATCCTCGTTCCCCTTGACTCTGACCTTTTGCCCTCACGGTACAGCAAGGTTGGATGGTGTCCCCTGCTGGTCACTTCTGTAGCAGCATTTCTGTTTTAATTATCCATTGTGTTATTGATTTTGAATAGCCTACCTACATTGTAGGGATGCACAGATTGCAAACTTCAGGGCCGATAACGATGTTTAAAATAACTTATTTGGCCGCTTACCGATACCAATGTTTTTGTTTATTTTGTTTTTGCTGTTATTTATTCCCATTTTTGTGCCGGAGAAACTAAGACCACTTCATTATAAAAAGCTGTTTTAAAGTTATTCATCATTTCATTACACTGTATTTGAATGAGCAGAAAATCAATCATACAAATTTATCAAACAACCTTTGATATTACCTTCTTTCACATGAAAAAGATAATTTTTTTTAATTTTTAAATAACCGCTTCAAAATCCTTTTCAGCTTCTATACACCTACCTGAGAAGAATGTTTTAGTACTTATACACAGCCCTACTAAAATATTAGTTTTTTTAATCAAGCAATTAGAAACATAATCAGTGTTTTCCATGCATAGACTTTACTTGCTCTGCTTACTCTTACTTACTTGCTCATATACAGTATTAACGGCTGCCCAAGTATATTGGGCGATCCATCTGAGCAGTTTTCATTTTTATTTTTTTATCCGTCCGAGGGAACGTAATCCATTGTTTTACTGCTAAATTTTTCACTGAACATAACGTTCTTGTTGCTGATCTTTCTTTGTAAAGAAATCACACATGCGCACGGCACCAGCCGTCATGCCAGAGTCGTGTCCAGCCAGTGGCTTCTTCTCTGAATCAGCAGTTGGTTACTGTTGACCAAGACCGAACGCAAATAACCATTACAACATCTAGCCAACGCAAAATTGATGAAACACAACAGATAAACATTGGGGCACTACCATCGGCGAATGTCATCTTATTTGCCACCAGGCCAATGGCAGTCAACAAGTCAAGTAAATCGGTGCATCCCAACTACATTGATACAAACTATATGTCTCTCTGGGGTTGTAAATTTTAAATTCTACAAGCTGTGTGTTTGCGTCACAGCCCAGTCCAGTCCCGTCCGTGGCGAGTAAGCACTTTCTAATGCCGAGGCCTCCCTTGGAAAGAGTAGAAATGCGATCACCCATTGAAAGCACTAAGCCAGCTTGGCTCAGCTAAGCATGGCATTTTTTCAGAGGATCTACAGTTCACACACCCTCCGTCTTTTTGCACTCAAATCCCCGGCTTAGTTTTCACCTCTCAGTCTTGACACAGATAATAGAACAAGCCACGATAATGCAGATCTCTAGCCATGGGTGGAGTGATCTGGGGCAACTGGATGACAAAGAAAATGCATAATTAGAAGTCACCACATATTCACGGTGTTTCAGATTGAGGGGGAATCAAGGGGTTATTTCACTGTCTGGCCTCCTTGGTGTTTTTTACTGCTGAGGCAGACTGAATATCAAATGTCAGTTAAAAAAGTGTATGTCAAACTCCTGCTGATGACTCATAGCTTGCAGCAGACTACAGCCTTATAAATGTTTAATTATTAAGAAGATTTAAAGTCTGGCTGTTGCAAACGATTGCTTATGCACGATTCAGCAGCTCTGATGCTTGACCTTAGAATATTTAATATATGTAATGATTACTGATGTCTGTATCAGATATATAATTTCTTAAAGGGATAATTCGGGTGTTTTGAAGTGGGGTTGTATGAGGGACTTATTCATAGTCAGTGTATTACCTACAGTAGACGGCAGTCGGCACACCCCCAGCTTGGAGGAGCAGACAGGAGTTACCACACGGAAGCAAAGCAATGTACTACTGTGGACGGGGCCGGCAGCAAAACGTTTTTTAGCCACCTAAAAGAAAGGCCCACCTACAAAAATCAATATCAGTTTTAGTGTACGCTATATTTAGAATATTTTCGCCGGTTTACCTTGCCATGAGAGAGCTATACAGTCTATGTTTCCGACAGGGAGCTGTTTTTTATTCTCTCGCCAAAGCCACCAGACTCCGTTGAAAAAAAACAGTAATTTTGCCTTGCAGAACATGGGGGATGCTGGTGTACCGCTGCCTCGATCGGTTAATTTGTTTGCACTATTGTGTGACTTTGGTGATCCGAACTAACCAGAACGCTGACTGATAAATCCTATTTTCATCATCATCCCGATACAAACATGCACGATAAACACATCGCAAACGACTTCCTGGGCCGTGATGAATAAGATAAATCCTTTTATTTATGGATAGTTACCGAAACCCAGTATTAAACGGGCTGCGGGTCTACACACACACGCACACACACACACACACACACACACACACATTCATGCATTGAATTCAACGAACACTCATTACTGTTAGTAAGTGCAGTAAAACCTTTGCAAGTATAAAGCCTATACTTTATCAATACACCTGTTCAACAAGCATAAACATGATGTAAACATGTAGAAAATCGATATTTCATTCTGCTTTTTCCACAGTCTCTCATCCACCGCTGCTATGTTCACACAGGCACAGCGCGCTAGCTCGGATAATAGCGAATTGTTACAAACAAGTGTTTTTGTTGAGGTACCTCTTAGTGAAGGCTCTGAATGGCTTTAGTTTCCTCCGGTAAGCAGTTCCAGTGTATGTGTCCATGCAGGGATTTTATTGTGAAGGTTGGAACGGAAGGTGTGAAGAGGTGATGTGCTGTTGTTGACAAGGTCTTGCTCTCTGGGTGCAGACTATGGTGCCTCTGTGTTATATCATAAAGTATATGTGCAAAGTAACCCTCGGCTACACAAGCTAAAAAAAAACAGCTGCCTGTATGTAGTCAAACTGTTTAGCTCAGTTTACCACTTATCTTAAAATTATTGTAAACTTATCTGCAGGCTGGGACAAAGCAGCCCCTCCTCTCTCTACCGGCAGTAACGTAACCTGCAGGCAGTGAATCACATCAGCTGAGGGAGGAGGAATGACTGACACTGACTCATGTCTGTGTTCTTCATTCTTTTTACATTTCACTCGGGAATATTATTTATTTTACTAACATTTAAGATTGTTTCCAGTGAGATATTGAGTTTATACAGTGATTTTGCTGTTGTAAACATTACTTTTGCTGCTTTAGAAACAACATTTAGCATAGTTATATTTGAAATATTGAATTATAATCCGGTTCTGTATTTAAAGACAACCAGACTGACAATGCTAACAGACAACAATGATATCGCACATCGCAGGCCTAGCCTAAACAAATTAACCGATCGAGGCAGTGGTACATCAGATTCTGGTGGCCTTGGCAAGATTATAGATAGATACAGTCAGAAAGGGCTGGCTGATGGCAAGGCAAAGCAGTGCAAATATTCTTAATATAGTGTACACTTAAACTGATATTGATTTCTTTAGGTGGGCCTTTCTTTTAGGTAGCTAGAATACGTTTTGCTGCCGGCCCCATCCACAGCAGTACATTGCTTTGCTTCTGTGTGGTAACACCTGTTTGCTTCTCCAAGCTGGGGGCGTACCGACCGCCGTCTGCTGTAGGTAATACACTGACTATGTATACATACCTCACACAACACCATTTCAAAACACCCGAACTATCCTTTTAAGCAGATTATAAATCTGGCTGCTGCAAACGATTGCAATTCTGATGCACCCTTAGAATATTTAATTTATAGTAATGATTACTGTTGTCTGTATCAGATATTCATTTCTTAACTGTCTGTTTTGAACCAAAACATTACACTCAACAAGGCCAGGAAATTAGCTCACAGTCACGCACTTCCAGAGCGACACAGTATAAATGTATCTAGCATGACTGTGTGGCAAACCTATTGGCTTCTTAGCTCAAAATGATTTGGTAGCACAATTTAATGTCAGCTGTAGTTTTGGAAAATATTAATCCTTGAAGGCACAGCTTTTTTGTCATTCAGTTTGGTGCATAGTTTGAACTAAGCCCCAAGGCTAACATCATTGTGAAGTGAAAGTAATAAAAACACATGCTTTCCATTGAGAACAACCCACAACACAAGGAATTACACATTTGCTCTTCGTGTTTCTAAAATTGCCTATTTGCAAAGTAGGATCTTAAGGTGAGCTCTTAAGGTGGACCAACTTTTCTCCTTAAAGACACGTGCCGCTCCTCTGTGTTTTTCTCAGCTTTTTAATTAATTGTTAATATTTATTTTAACCGTTTAACCGATAGTGTTAATCGGTTAAAATGCTTTGTGTCGGTTAATGGTTAAACGGTTAATTATTAACATCCCTAGTAACAATAATTGTTTTGCTTTTAATAAGAGACACTAGATAATATTTTTAATGGGCTATTTAGCTGTGGATGAATGAAAGGGTCTATTCCTGGCAACCTCAGCTGCAGAACCAATGGATTTACTTCATGTCTGTGAGCGGAGTTCCAGCAGCAGAGAAATCATATCAGTGATTTAAGTCTGTCAGCATACTGTATGTGCAGGAGGAAAAAGGCAGATCATTATTTCCCTCAATTAAGACATAGTAGTATGAATCAGTTTTGATTTGTGCATAACTTTTTTTTCAAGCACTGGACTAATTAAGGCTACATCCACACTTATATGTTTTTGTTTTAAAACACATCAATTTTCCTACATCTGTGCCCAGCGTCCACACTCCGCTGGCGTTTTCGAGCCCCTAAAACGGAGACGTTTGAAAACGTTGCTGACCCCGTTTTAGGCGTTGCGTTGTAGTCTGGACGGACAGAAATGGAGACCTTTTGAAAACGATAATGCAGATACCCACTTTCGCTTCTTAATTGGATCTTATTAGTCATGACATGTCCTTCCCTGTCTCATCACGCCCCATTGGGTGAACCTTTTCCGGAAGAAAACAAACTACATCAGCCTTGACCACCAGTGGTTAATTCAACACGGATAACGAGTTCCCAGCGTTGCTGACCTTGTTGTCTACGCTAGCAGCTGTTGTGCAGTTACATTCTGCATTTCATAATGCTAATACTGCCTACATGCACAGGAGGGCAGCTATTATTCAAGCATTTTGCATCAGTTCCCGTGTCCAGCACTGCTTCCTGTTTACACCGGTATGTGCATGCCCAGTGTACGTGAATGGTCAGGTTGGTAGTATGGACGGAGATGTGTTCTGAAACGGCCCCTAAAACGCCCGTCTGGACGAAGATCGTTGTCGTTTTAAAAGAAAAACGTATTAGTGTGGATGTAGCTGAAAAACAGAGTCATTGGAAGGAGCTGATGTCTTTTGTAATTGCTAGACCTCTGATACTTGTCTAATTACTGTGTCTTTGTAATTGGAATTACAGATAACTACCAGGCTCCTGTTTCCTTATTGGCCTGGATAACTGGGAGTAGAAGGGTGCAGGGGGTTGAAAGAAAGAAGAACAGAGTAAAGACGGAGAGTGAAGATTAAAATGGAAAAAAAAGGGGAGATTAATTGTCTGTTGTCCTAAGATTGTCTCTCAGCTTCCAGCTCCTCGCACATCTTTACGAGGTCGAGATGAAAAGGAGCCCATGTGTCCCACATTCCACTGCTGATGAAATTAGGGCCCGAAAGAAATAGATTGGGAGACCCAAAGTGAGAGTGAGATAGAAAAAAAAAAGGGAAGATTGAGACTCACACTGGAGGACCATGAGAAAGTGAGGCAGATCTGAAACAAAGCTGGAGTGACGGAAATTAAAAGGATAGAAGGCAGGGGCTTTATCGCTACCCCCTCTACATTAGTTTAGTCCCCCACTTGACCTGTTCACTGAACAAGAAAAAATACGTTCTAATCACACCATTAGTTCTTGGATGATAGTTTGTAAACCCTCAACACTAATCCTTTTTAGCCATACAAAAATGGATGCAAATGCAAACCCGCTGCTCTTTTCAATTACTGTAATCCTACTGGTGAAGGGCTAGCTTGGGATGATACGCTGTCAGACTTTTGACGGTCTATTGAAGGTTTTTTGTCATTGTGTGTAATGTTAAAACTACTATTGAAATACCCGAGTTAGAACCAGATAACAAAGCCATTCAATCCCCGTTAAGTGCTCTTCAGAATAATCCCCACTAATTGCACCCGTCCAATTAGCCTGTCTAGTTTTTAGAGTTACTCAAGTATTTCATGGACAGCTCTCATTCTTTGATCTTTTATAGCACATTTCTGTTTTCTCCATCCAAAGTCATGGCATTCTATCTTTCTGGATGGATCTGATTATCTCAACAAAACCAATTAAACCAATAAAATCTTAAACTATTGATTTATTATGGCTAGAGATGTTCCGATACCATTTTTTCCTTACCGATATCGATTTCGATGCCTGAACTTGCAGTATCGGCTGATAACGAGTACCAATCCGATATCGGCGTGATTAAAAAAAATATATATAGTTATTCGGGCTGTCAATCGATCAAAATATTTAATCATGATTAATCGCATTATTGACCATTGTTAATCACAAATTAATCGCCCATTTTTTATCTGTTCAAAATGTACCTTAAAGGGAGATTTGTCAAGTATTAATTACTCTTATCAACATGGGAGTGGAAAAATATGCTGCTTTATGCAAATGTATATATATATATATTTATTATAGGAAATCAATTAATAATACAAAACAATGACAAATATTGTCCAGAAACCCTCACAGGTACTGCATTTAGCATAAAAAATATGCTCAAATCATAACATGGCAAACTCAAGTCCCAACAGGCAACAACAGCTGTCAGTGTGCTGACTTGACTATGACTTGCCCCAAACTGCATGTGATTATCATAAATTGGCAAGTCTGTAAAGGGGAGACTTGTGGGTACCCATAGAACCCATTTTCATTCACATATCTTGTCAGAGGTCAAGGGACCACTTTGAAAATGGCCATGCCAGTTTCTCCTCGCCAAAACTTAGTGCAAGTTTGGAGCATTATTTAGCCGAGTACCCTTAGGTTTTTTAGTTTCATATGATGCCAGTATCTTTACTCTAGCTTTAAAACTGAGTCCGCTACAATCTAAAAATCGCAAGTTACGTTAATTAGTTGTTAGTTAATCAATTAGTGGCGTTAAAACGAATTACGTATCACTTTAACTTTGACAGTGCTAATAGTAATTATTATTATTATTATTATTAATATTGTTACTATTATTATTATTATTATTATTTAACAGCTGTTAAATCAACAATCAGTTCTTCTTTGCTGCTCTAAAACAGTAGTTGCCAGTGACAGCCATGATACCTCCAGGGAAACAGCACAGTGAAGGCTTCTGTTTAGAAGCAGCAAAGGAAAATTGATTTCCGGTTAAACAAGTTGATTTTTTTCTGGGTTAATAAATTATGGTTTCAGATTGGTGCATTGACTGGTGCACTCGCCAATACCTGATACCGAATTATGGGCAGTATCGGATGCATTTCCATTACTGGTATCAGAACAACTCTATGATAGATCACCAAGCTACTCAAAGCATTGCAATGACTCCTGGAGGCAACATGCATGGATACATTGGGCATTCCTTAATGTTCTTTCTACTATTTCTCCTCAAGGGCATCATTCAAATGAAGTCATCAAGAGATGAGAGAAACGGGTGACAGATAAAAGATTTGTCCGCTCAGTGAGAAATGCAGTGTGATTCAAGATGTGTATATTATGTATGTATGCATGGGTTTGTGTGTGTGTGTGTGTGTGTGTGTGTGGTGGTGGGGGTTAGTCATAAAGGCACCTCATCAGAATGCAACTGTCATTCAAACTTTGAATTGCAGCACCATGAACATAAAAATAGCCAGAGGTGAGGGCTTCTCGCCGATTACTCTGAAAAAGGAGGAATTCAATTATGGCTGTGCATTTATGTGTGAAGGGATTTGGAGGTGAGGCATTCTTAAGGTGTTTCAGTGGTGGCCGTAGGCTTAAAAATCCAGGACTAAGTTCGCCTGTAACATTAAATGATAAGAGAATTAAAAGAAAATGGCACATATTCACAGATTCCTGCACGCACACACGGCGTTGTCTACTACGTATGAAACACCACCTTTTATAGGCCCTGTAATAGCATTGCAAACCATTATCCAATTCAACCTCAAGACATTTTTAATTCATTTTCTTAGTTCATCTATTTTATTGCAGCAGAGTAACACTGAGAAAAGGTTTGAGGTAAATTCTGAGTGTTATTTCCCTCACTGCTTAGAAGTTCAGACTCATTTGTGAGGGTGGATTTAATGGTATAGGCTGATACAATTGGTAGCTGTCCTTTTACATGGCATCCTTTTCATTGATTGGAGAAAGGCGGTGGCAGTTCCCTTGTTGCTAATAGCCTGCTGATGTGTCTAATCGGGGACTGGGTGACCTTTACAGGAGACACCCTACTTTCTTCCCCCCTACACAGCCATCCAGCCACACACACACACACACACACACACACGCACACACTGCAGTCAAGGACTATTAATCCGGTGAGTTAGCACGCGATCACCAAACCGTATGCCATTTCATCTGTCATCTCCAAGTGAAATTGACAGGTAATGTGGCACAAATGATCCCCTCCTATTCCATTTAATGAAACGTTATACCCCTTATCAGAACAAAAACATTAAAGCATCATAAATAGACCATGATCTCGTACAGGGCTGGACAATAAAACAATCTTGAAAATGTTAACGATAAAATCTTTCATGATAACGATGATAAAGTTATGAGATTTATAACACTGGACGAACAGCCAATCTGTCGTAGCATACTCTGTCGCTACTGTTGTGGCTGTTAAATAAATAAATCATTTTGAGCGTCACAACTAGCAGTGTCAGGATTTTGATTCTGAATCGAAAATGTATTGATATGAGCTTTTGATTTAGACCTTTGAAGTCAAAAGCAGGATTAGCGATTCTCCCAGTATTTCTTTGTTCTCTCCATTCTGCCTACTTGTTCTACGGTTTGTTATGTCTTTATAGCAGACTGTTGCTATGTATAACAGACCGTTGCTATGGGCGCAATTCTGATGTTGCACTCTGGCGGACCGTTTTTGCGTCACATTATTGATTTCTTAAATAAGTAGCCGTGTAATAAGCAGGATAATGTACTGCTAGCGGGTCATTGTTGTGAAATAAACCCTGACAGGGCGATGCGGTTAGGCCTTGTCGGGGTCCACGCCAACATGGCCCTTACTAATTAACTTTCTGGTTTCTTTAGGATTCAACGTCCTAAAGAGAATACTCTTAAAACTGTAAATTGAGCATTATTAATAATACATATGTATATGGTGACAATTATCAGCATCGATCAATATAAAAAATAATATCATGATAACATTTTTGGCAATATCGTCCAGCCCTGGCTCATACATTTTCATCCCTCCACCGACACACACCCACAGACAGAGAAAGTGAGACATGCAGGATTCATAAAACTTGGAGAATCAAAAACTTTGTGCAAAAAAAGTTAAGAAATCAATTTTAATCTTTTACTAAATCAGTATCACATTATGAATATGGCTCCTGCCTGCAGGACATCTGAATTTGTGCGCAGAGTGTGTAATAGGGTGATCTGATCACACTGTAATTGTACTGAAATGAAATCACCTCGTCTCATTCTACTCGACTGGGGTGTCCTTACACCCGAGAGAATACTCACAATAACTTGGTCCTCGAGTAAAACGGCCTAATGGAAGTGTGAATGACTTTCACACCTTGAGTCTTTCTGCATGCAGACATAACTGAGCGTCCATAAGCCTGCTTGAAAAAAGGCAAATGGCCTATTGAGTCTATCTCGCCAGACGGTGGAGATTCTCGTGCTCATTTTGGCTTGAATAACGTTTTCCCTTAATGCTTTAATTAACTCAACTTTGATAACTCCAACATTATTATTAGAATGTTGAATTAGAGCAGGTTCTGCACTTTTAAAGATCTAATTTCCAAGTGCGCACACCTGAGACAGTAAGAAGAGAGTCAGTCGGGGGGGTTACACACATCATGATGGTGTATTCTCACCGAAGCTTCACACACGAGTCCGATTCCTTGGCATCCCATGCCTCCGTGACTATCAAGTCCTCTTTGACGCTTTCCGACAGTCACACATGCACAATGACGCATACGCATGCTGTGTCATGTTTCAGTTTGTTTGGGACCGGAGCCAAGGCGGAGAGGAAAAAAAAGCGCTCAAAAGCAGGGCGCTACTACTAAACCTGAGAGGACACACCCTATTTTATCCCTGATAATGCTACACTCTGAACAACAACTCTGTGTGGAAATCAACAAGAGGAGAGTTAGTAACGTTAGCTGTTAACAGCCGGTGGGCAGCACAATCCTGATTGGTTAAATAACGGAGCTACTAACGTTAACGGAGGTTCCATTGAGTTATATTGTGAAGCGTTCAAGTTCTGCTCAGTAAAAATGACTATTGGGCGGAGGTAAATGACAACGTTATCATGATGTGTTCAAATAAATTCTCGTTAAATTAAGTTTTTTGGCCAGAAACTTGAATAAATCCAGTTGTTTGAAGGAGATGTTTTCACAGCAATATAAAAATAGATATTAGAGAAGGAATTATGACTGGAACTTCCTAACACTAGCTCTAAACAGCTTGCCAATATAGAGCAAATCTTTAACTAATCATAATGCAAATAACCACTATAGATGACAATAACAAAGTTCAGTACAATACTGTGTACAGTACCCTCCCACCCCCGAATAATAGGACTCCCCCGGAAGCCACGGTGTAATTCAAACACTGGAATTTGCATGCATGTGTTTTTCATGTAAAAAATATCAAAAGACATCAGATCTAAAATTTGATTCCTTCATTTGCGCATAGATTTCAAAAGTGGCGGATAAAATTTCTGAGTGGCAGACAAAAAAAATACTTGCCTGCCACAGTGGCAGGCATTGAAAAAATGTGAATTTCAGACCCTGACTCCTGCCTGTTGATTCTACGGAATGAGAGTGGACACTTCTTGTTAACATCGATGGAAAAACTTTTAAACTTTTGTTATTGTTGTTACTTTTATTCACTTTCACCGAGATGTTTTTTTATTTCCGTTTGTTTGACTCCTGCGTGCCAAACATCCTCATGTGTCAGCTCAGTAACAAAGTTTGCTCTTACTTGTTGGTTATTTGAAATGGCTGCTGCCTGCAGCTCCGAAGACACTTCATGTGCGAACCTCAAGCCCCCCGAAGAACAACACTGACTTTGAATTAAGCCTCGCTCTGTGTGTGTTCTTTTGGAGTTAGAGCCTCCTCCGCATCCCTCTACTTCCCCACTCCGTGTCCATTGTTGTTCAGAGCCATATCTCCACACGCATGTATAAATTTACATATACACACACATTACTGGGCTCCGTCGCTGCTCTCTTTGCCTGGATGGCTGTGCAATTGGGTTTTGGGGATGCAGCCTGGCACTTCCTCCTTGTGTGCAGGCTCCCATCATTACAGAAGCCTAATTGGGATTAGTGCAGCATTTTGTTTTGGCATTGTTAACGAGGCCCATGGTCAATGCCAATATCGGGCATGTTCTTCTCCCCAACTCCAGGACGAAGAGATATTTGTGTGCTCATGTGTTTGAGCATGTGTATGATTTTGTTTTGTGTTGTTGTGGCATGCATACATGTGTTTGCCAATTTTTACCTCTGTATTGGACACTGAAGTAGGTCAGGGAATCTTGTTTGGGAATAGTGTTGTCACGATACCAAAATGATGACTTTGATACAATACCCTGCCTAAATATCTCAATACAGATATGGAACGACACAAAAAACTCAAACAACAGAAAAAGGAATGGAATAATAGATGACAGTAAATAGAACTTAAAATTATAATTTTTTAATAAATTAAATATGTTGAAATGTATTTATTAAAAATGTACATAACATGCAGTAATCTGAGGTCCCCTATACTTGAGTTTATGATTTCTTTGATAGTTAACTTTATTTGCAACCAGATATCACTTATTAAACAGAATTGTATAATGCTTTTTTTTTGGTAAAAAAAACTATATATAATGGGTAACCCTGCCGGCGTAATAGTAACAGTTCAGGCAAAGTGGTGCCTGTGCACGGGAGACGGCGAGAGGCTTCCAAAACAAAAAACCACAAAACGAAAATAAAATCAGATGAAGTTCTGTGAGAAGTTGACCCCTTTTTGGGGTCAGAAAACAGAAGATCCCGTAGACTTCAATGCAATTTGACGTTCGTGTGGATTGTAATTTTGACACTATTTTTTTTACATTCATCACTTGTTATACAAATGTTTGTTTTATGCACATGTCTAATAATACTTTTGCGACCTTGCCTGAACCTGAGCGTTCGCGATACCTTAATAAAAGGTTGATCGCCGTCATGTCCCTTCAGTCTTCCCCTATACAACACAGTGGCCAGATATTGCTTATCCAGACTTCTAAACATATTTGATTGAATCCCGTTAGGCTAAGTATTGTCTGCAAATAACCAACGTGTTAATAGCCAACTGTTTGATCTGTAGGCTAAGATTTCATTTGAGTCTGATGCTGCTATAACGTTGATGTATGACTGTATTACTGCAGCAGCCTCACACTCAAGCTATTGTTAGCTAGATGCCATGCTAGTCACTATCACCAGCATCATTTAGTCATTTACCCCACTGACAGTGAATATTCACGTATGTGCCTCAGATCTCAGTGTGAAAGCCTCGATTAGCCCGCTACATAACAGCTTTTCTTCATTTTCCATTTCACTCCTATGACCAGGAATGAAATTGGCACCTGCCACTTGCCAAATAAAGGGTAAATGCTGGCTGTGGCAGGTCAAAATTCCAGGTCACCTGCCACCATGGCAGATAGAGTTTCCTTATGTTAAGAAATATTATTTTTAAGAAGCAATTCCTAAATTAAATTTAGTCATGGATTAAGGTTACAACATATATTCCATAAATCTACAGTCTGGCACCACTGACTCAGTGTTTACAACTTTAAAGCGTTCTACCTAGATTTCAGAAGTGGCAGACAAAAAAACGTAGTGGCCGGTAGAAATGTTCAGTGACCTGCCACAGTGGCAGGTGAGGAAGATTAATTTCAGACCCTGCCTGTGACAGCGAGTTTCTTTCCCAGAAAAGGAATGCAGGCGATGACGCCATGCTGGTCTGGTCTATAGCTTGGAGCCATAAAGCCCCTCTATTCGTGGGATCCCAATCCCAATGCCGTCCTCTAAAGCAGAGCTGTCGCACATCGACGCAACTCATATGAAATAGCCAAAGACTCTTATTAGAACACTGTCAACCTTAAAGTAGCTGTACTTATAAATAGAGTATTTTACCATTTATAACGGCAGGGTATTGCGATACCTTTTTCTAGTATCGATATACCGTGCAACACTATTTGGGAAGTCATTGTGTAAATACCATCATAATAACAAAAAAAAATCTTTACAACAAAACATAATAGCGTTTCAAAATGTGAGTTCTGCTATGCCTTTTTAGATGTGTATTCTGAACAATGTTTCCCGAAACAGTGGGGCACTTTTCCTGCTCTGCGCATAATGGCAAAGATGCAAGCAGTTTATACCTTATAACCATCACAAGATGATGGCTATCTTTTAACCGGAGATGGATAACAGAATATGAAAATTGGCCTGAAAAAGACTGAGGCTGGAAATTAGGTTTTAGGCTGTGTGTTTCACGCAGCAACATGACCGAGTCTCATTTAACCTCTAACTAAATTGATCACAAAAGATGAGATGCCATCAGAACACGGCTGATATAATTACCCCATTATACCCAGTTGTTCTTCTCTTCACTTGTTATCTTAATAAAAGGCACATTACTCTGGCCTATATAGCTTAGGTTTTCTTTTGCTTCACCTGAACAGATTATAGGTAGTTCAGAATGTTAAATTGACCTCGTCATGCATGAATGTAAGATGTCACAGAATTCATTATTGTCTTGTTAATTCCCTTCAGTATTCATACATTTGAAACAAGAAAGTCTGAATATAGAAATGTGTATCCTTACAAAAAATACCTATTCAAGAATGTTCATTTGAAGGACACAATGTCCACAGTTTCATTAGCTTTTAATTAATAGCATAAAGATCCATGTTTACTTTAAGGCATGCACTGTGATGAAAGAAAGTGTTTCTCCACCTACAAAGAAGGTAGTGTAGACTCTCCCTAATGAGCTTGTGTCCAGGGCTTCTCCTGGACCGCAGAGGGCCAGCCCTACAAACGCAAAAGTCTGACATTGTGTGACTGAGTGACTGACTGATGAAGTTACAGGATTGGTAGGCCTTGTGTTGCAGTGGCATCGCCTATTTCTTGCGTAAAATGTCTTCAGAAGTAGTTTTTCGTGGATTGTTGAGACGGAATAACAGAAAGTTTACGAGCAGGCCACCATGTTGTTTCCTGTTTGAAATGGCAACAAAGAACGTGTATTGCCAAGAAGCGAAAGTCAATTGTTCGTTCCATTGCAACATCAGCACCAAGCAGCAAAGCCACGCTTACGCAATTTTGGACTGAAAGCGACTACTGGACGCCAGTTAAACGTCCGCATACAAAATGCCGTACAAAAGTAAAACAAAATAATTTCTATTTTATTGTCATATTCTAAATGGCCTGTGTTGAACAATAAAATATTATAAATATAATAAACGTGTTCAGTCCAAAATGGCGGTAGTGGTTGTTGTCAAAGAAACACCAGCGTTTCGTCTCTTTGCTTCTATACTGTTTGACGGCAAGCAGAAAACCAGGGAACAGTCCCGTCTGGTTGAGTGGAGCAGCGCGTCCCCTAGTGTCCTCGCCGGACCTTGGTTTTGACTGAGTCTTGTCGCTGTTATTTTAGGAGACCATGAGTTGATTTTATTAATCCATTCATCCATCCATTAGATCCTGTAACCACCGGCTGAGTTACAGTTGTGTCGGTCTCGCGGGTGCCAATCCATCAGGGTGAAAGTGAACATTTTCTTTTTCTGTTGCCTGCCTGTCCGCCTCCCTGTATGTGGATGGATGGATGGGTGCAGCAGGTGGAGCTTTTTTTGGCACGACCAAGATCCATCACTTCAGAGGGAAGGTTTGCTTTCCAACTAAAACTCCACAAACAGTTGACATAAATCTTCGCTGAAAAAAAAAGTTATTCGCTGTCAAAATAAATCTAATCTCTACATTTTATGAAATCATGCATTTTGCTGAGAAATACAAATGTTTATCTTTAAGTTAAATGACAGTTCAGATCTCGAGGAATCAAACAAAGATATTTGCACACATAAACGCACGATTGGCGAGCAGACTGCAAGAAAATTCTCCAACAAGCAAACAAAGTAAACATGGCACTGCTCTGTTTGATATGTGTCCTCAGCTAAACTGCTAACACACACACAAACACACGCACACACATACACACACACACACACACACACACACACACACACACTGGCATAACGCAATGTAAAAGATTTTGTGTCAGGCTGAAACTAAAGAAAATAAAAAAGCACATGGTAAGATAATGGAGCATGACAGTCAACTGTTCTGTCAATAACTCATGGTCAATTAAAACCACTTGAAATGGATCACTAATTGGATTTGAAAATGATTAGAGATCAATGGTTGTTGGCTGTTTGATGAGGATAAATTTGCAAAATATTTTAAATTGATTAGACACCTTAATCGGACACGGAGTGCTGACATGTCATCTGCAAGAAATAGGCACAGAGAGGTGTGTAAATATGAGAACAAGGATTAATAGTGTGGGTATCCTCTTCAGTATTTTATCTACACTGATCCTCTGATGAGGCTTTGTGTTTGCGTGTTATCAGCCCTGGCTTTTACAGTTTTTAATCTTTGCCTGTAAAAGACACAGATTTTTCTCCTGCCTTTCTCCTTTTACAGCTGAATATGACAGCTTACCTTTTTCTGCACCTCTACGACTTGTCAGCCTGAGCCAAGCAAGGTTTTTAAAGCTCCCTGATGAGAGAGCGAAAAACCCTGAATCTGCTCATTACTGACGAATCTCGCCAACCAGGGAAGGCATCAAAGAATGCTCCAAATCGACTCCCTCATACCTCTGAACCTACGCCAGCATTTCATCGAAATATTTACTTCACCTTGAAATGAACTAGAACTCCCGCTGCAGATGTCTTGATGGCTCTGTGGTACATGACTGATATAAAACTGCCAGAGTCAGATTTACACTTACCCCTTTAATCTTGTTTGGAATGTGTTTATTATCATAATTACTTTTGAAAGTTACAGATTGGTCCGTCTGGCTTTCATTTGTGTCGGTTCATGACATCTAGGAGGCTAAATAACGCTCCAAAGTTCGGGAAATTTGGGAGAAGAAAAACTGGCATGGCCATTTTCAAAGGGGTCCCTTGACCTCTGACGTCAAGATATGTGAATGAAAATGGGTTCTATGGGTACCCACGAGTCTCCCCTTTACAGACATGCCCACTTTATGATGATCACATGCAATTTTGGGCAAAACCATGACGTTTTTAAATGCAGTATACATGTGTTATTTTCGCCTAATCTAAAAATGATGTATTTGAATATTTCTGCATACTGGGGTCCCTAAATAGTCTTGGAATTACATAAATTGGATATCACTGTAAAGCTGAGACTCTTGTGGATCCAATGAGCCCAATTATTCATGTGTGGTGATGTTAGTAGCCATTTCATCGTAGTGAGACCATTTTTTTAAATTTGACCTCACTGTATAAAATGACCTGTGGTGACCTCTAGGATAATCACAGCCTCATGAAACTTAACAGCCACAAACTAAAGACCTAGGGCATTCAAAGGATGGATAGCTTTCCTAGCTAGATTGACAATCAAGTGGTTTCTGAGCAGTTTCCAGAACAGAAGTGCTCGCCATCCAATCGTCAAAAAATGCAATTCTTGCAGAAATCTCAGAATGTCAAAAGTATTTGATACCAAATCACAGCATGACTTTTTCTTTGGTGTTCCTCAAAGTCTTGGTGTCTTAATGTTGTATTTTAGAGAAATAATGGAAACTTTTATAAATATTCAAGTGGTAAAACATTACGTTGGTGGTTAAACAAACGTTAAATTTAGCATCAAATATGTGTAACAAATGGTATCAACCCCAAAATTACTGCAACCACTTATGAGACATAATAGAGCATGGGAATGGCCATCATATATTTACTATATCATAATTTCCATAGCTCTTATAAACTTTTACAATTAACACCAATATGAGACATAAGTGAGCATGGGAATGGCCATTATATACTTCCATTATGATGTTATAAACCCTTATACTTTCACAATTCATTTTAATTGATTCATGTTTATTTCTGATTCATGACTAGAACACTTTGACACATAGTGCTGATCTGCATCTCAAATTAATCTCCAGGTTCCCAGCTTTGATATGATGTACACCACTACTATGTGACATCTACTGTTGACCTGCTATCTCCTCCTGAAGACCCCTTGTTCCCTCTAAAAAGACAAAACAGGTCTATTCTGGGTCTCTTTGCCAAAGTGCAACAAAATCAGTCCCAGCTTTTCAAGTGTAATATTAAAAAACATACTTTTTTCTGTGTGAAAGTCTTCAAAATAGCTTTGCGATTCCCTGCAAACAAACCGTGTGTTTGCCTTGTGTTGTTGTATTTCTTGTTAACAGCAAGAAGGTTTTATAACCGCACCTCATTGATTCTGTTTGCTGTTCGCAGATTTGCTTCCTCATTAAACATTGCCTTTGCCATTGCATTTATGTCCACATGAGAATTCAAGATATCCGTTTTTCCAAGCTGACTTACTTAACATGCTGCATCTTCTATTGTCTTGTGCAGTGTGCGGTGCACTTTTAGAGTCTGTTCTTGTTGGAAAATATATCAAAGCAACTCCAGGGTAATAACCCCTGCAAATACTGTTCACAGAGCAAATATTTTTACTTTGCGTAGTGGGAGCAAACCCTGCTGAGAGCATGATTCGGAAATCCACTGCTGTTGTGTACTCTGGGAAGTTTGAGCACTTCTCTGATCAACTGAAAAGCTATTTACAGCATGTTTCCTCTTAGATGAGCTCTAAAATAACTGAACTTGGCACCAAGAAGACAATGTAGCACCACAGTTTCCTATCGGTGTTAGTGATGGGTGTCCTTAGGATTTCATTGATACTACTCTTATCGATACTCCTTATCGTTTTGGTTCTTTATTGATACTCCTATTGGTTCTTTTTCATTACTAAATAAGTACTTTTTAATATATTAAAAAAAAAAAAAGAATCAATTCAATCAACAGGATTAGAATTTGTTTTAATTTTATTTTAAATGTGTTGTTTCTAGATCAGCAACAGTAATGTTTACAACAGCAACAACAACTATATACACTCATTTATATTTCACTGGAAACAAATCTATAAGGTCAATAAAAAATATCATATTCCTGACATCAAAATTAAGTGAATTTTATAAAGAATGAAGAACACAGACGTGAGTCAGTATCAGTCATACCTTCTGTCCTCTGTCCTCCTCTGATGATATAATTCACTGCCTGCGGGTATCACTGGTAGAGAGAGGAGGGGCTGCTTGTCTCAGCCAGCAGATTAGTTTACAAGAATGTTAAAATACGTGGCAAACTGAGCTCAATAGTTAGACTACATACAGGCTTTGTTTTAGCTTTTGTAGCCGAGGGTTACGTTGGGCATATAAAGTAGTGATGTCCCGATCAAGTTTTTTTGCCTCCGATCCAAGTCATTTAATAATGAGTTTCTTCCGATACCAAGTCCCAATCTGATACTTCTATTTTCCTAGATAATACAGCTGCACAGTTCACACTTCAAGTACATCCAAGTTATTAAAATCAATCCATTGTATGTGCGTGACATTTGAAGAGCACTGCAGTACATTTAGAATATTGGAAAAAATTATTAGGAAATAAATTATTGTATTTTTATTTAAATATATGCTTTAATTAAAAAATAAAATATTGGCATTAATAGTTTTAATTATATATTATAAGCTGCTTAGAGCTAGCGTTAGGGGGATAAAAAGGTATAATTCCCTCTCTAATATCTATTTCATATTGCTGTGAAAACATCTCCTTCAAACAGCTGTATTTATTCGAATTTCTTGGCAAAAACTACATTTTACGAGATGACCTTTGAGCACATCACTGATGTTATAATTTACCTTTACCCTAATTTTTATTGAATAGAACCTGAACGCATCATAATGCAAGTTAGTTGTCCAGCTCTGTGCTGTCGGCAGACGAGATGTTTTAAGGTTGTTCCTCCACTGCTTATTTTGCAGCTATTGTGAGCTTTAAGTCTTCTTCACTCACGCTGAAGAACTTCCACACCGACGACATGTTGCGTGTGTGTGACGTTACTGTCTGTGCCACTGTGTGTTGATGTAAAACTATCATGCGCTCACGTGTCTAAATGTGACCGGCAAAAAATATGAATTATCAAACTGATCGACCAGTCACGGGTCATGGCCGATCACCTGAAAACCGTCCGGTTTCAATTTGCGGTCGATCCATCGGTACATCTCTAACCAAAACACTAAAAAATGCTGATAAAAGAACAGGTAATGTCGGAGCTTATCAATACTACTCGTTTATACTTTAGCACCGGTGCCCAGGTTTTTGTTCCCATCCCCAGTCGGTGTATTGTTTGATACAAAGCCGATGGTTTAACATTTTGCTGTTTAAGGACATATTTCAAAGTTCCTGTTCTACAGAGGACAGTCACACAGAGACTACCACACGTTTGACAATGTTGTAATAGAGACATTTCGGTCGACACACTGCACACTTAAGCTGTGTTGAAATAGAACAGTGCCATTTGGCAGATCATTACAGGGGCATTTGTGATGAACATTTCAGCCTTCTGAATCTCTTACACAAGAAACATTGCTCATTTCCAGAAGGAGGACAATAATTATTCAGATACATCAGGGGACAGATATTATTCAGCTGTGCTAAGTGTGATTCAGTATTTCTAAAAAAAAAAAGGATAACATCAGAGAGGGATTTTAAGTGACATGTTTTTGTAATTTCACCATAACAGCCTTGCTAAAACCAGTTTAGGTATTTATTGCCAGTTTATTGTTCTGGATTGCATTATATTTAGGGCTGTCAATCAATTAAAATATTTAATCACGATCCATAGTTAATTGCAATTAATCGCTGTTCAAAATGAACCTTAAAGGGAGATTTGTCAAGCATGTAATACTCTTATCAACATGGGAGTGGGCAAATATGCTGCTTTATGCAAATGTATGTATATATTTATTATTGCAAATCAATTAACAGCACAAAACAATGACACATATTGTCCAGAAACCCTCACAGGTACTGCATTTAGCATAACAATATGCTCAAATCATAACATGGCTAAATGCAGCCCAACAGGCAACAACAGCTGTCAGTGTGTCAGTGTGCTGACTTGACTATGACTTGCCCCAAACTGCATGTGATTATCATAAAGTAGGTATGTCTGTAAATGGGAGACTCATGGGTACCCATAGAACCCATTTACATTCACATATCTGGAGGTCAGAGGTCGATTGACCCCTTTGAAAACAGATGTAACATAGGTTTGTAGTGTTATTTAGCCTCCTTCACGACAAACTAGTATGACATATGGATATGGATTCTTTATGTTTTCTAGTTTCATGTGACGCCAGTATCTTCACTCTATAGCTTTAAAATTGAGCCCGCTACGACCTAAAAATTGCGTTAATCCAGACAGCCCTAATTATATTGTACAGTTTTTTGAAATGGATGTTGTAGGATGTTGATGAGAGGTATGAATTGGCACACTAGTATGTGGGTGTGTATGTGTGGATTGTCACAAGTTGTCAATTGCTCATGTACTTATTTACTTGTCTGAAAGTGACTACAACTTCACACACACAAGACTCCAGGAAGTCACTGCACCCGGCCAAGAAATAGTCCCGTCCATAACTCCTCATAAGACAACAGAATTCAGTGTTCATGCAGATTAAACAAACATGGTATAATTAGTGAGTAGAGGTGCTGGTTGGTGGAATTATTTTATATACCTTTGGACAGAACAAGGCAAGCTGTTTCCCCATGCTTTAAGTCTTTATGCTAAGCTAAGCTAAGCTAACTGGCTATAGCTTCGTATTTAATGGACAGACATGAGAGCAGTATCGATCTCGTCTCAACTCTCAGCTGGAAAATGACTAAACGTGTATCCCCAAAATGTCAAACTATTCCATTTATCTTTAATCGAATCCCCTGTAAATGGCATACGCTACAGTATATCATACTGGTACAGTAATTATATGGTACATTCTCTGTTTTAGTTAATTAAAGTTTTTTTTGGCTCGGGACCCATTAGAAAACGATGACCATAAGAAACTGCATTAGATTGATGTTCCTTCTGCCAGTGCAGTACTCAGGAGCCCATTAGGTTTTCCCTGGGCCTGCCAGCACGGTCTTGAAGCATTTGTTTTGACCTAGCAAATTAAAATGTCTGCTCTTATCAATGCCCTCGGGGCTAGAGGGAAGGAGACGGAGAGATGTCTCTGTCTGTCCTTGTCAGGTCGGCGGTCTGCCTTCCATCACTCGAGCAACCGCAAACCCGCTGTCAGACAAAAGAGCACTTTGCCCTCAGTGTGTGTGTGTATGTGCGTGTGTGTGTGAGTTAAAGAACAGAAAGGACAACGTTTATGATGGAAAATCATTTTTCTCTGCCAATAGAGGCTTGACATTTCCAATGACTGTCATATAATTTATAATATCCACTTTACAGCCACGCCTGAAAAACGAAGGACAACACATTAGCACATGTACTGTTTATTCACTGTTAGGGGAACCGGTCCCTGGCTATGGGACTCATTTCTCTGGCATGAGATTTTTCTCCGTACAAGGTTGGACAAGAATCTGGAGAGGTGACTTCTATGTGCTGTTTTAGTTTCAATATATTATGGCTGACACTGTTATTTTTAGATATATTCCTGTTACATGCACTTCCACTGCCCGCAAACAGGCTGCCATTGTACATGTGACTCCCCCCCCAACATTTTGTGTGTGGTTCTGCTGATGTAAGTGTAGAGCAGCAGCAGGGTTTCTAATGAGAATGTATGGCTCTCGGTGCAGACTGCCATCCGGCTGCTCTGCTGCAGAAATGCATACAATTTCAGTCACAGCTCTCCTTCTCTCTGGTTATCCATCCTTCCTCTACTGAGTCTGTCTTTTTTCCCTCTAGGCTTTTTCTATCAATTCCTTCCTACTGAGTTTGAATCTTTGTTTCTTCCATCTTGGCTTGGCACACACACACAGAAGAGCTGCATCCTCCCGTTGTTAGTATGTTCATTGGTAGTCTGTGCATGTGGGTAGAAAAGGTGTCAGGGGTCAGTCAAAAGTAAATCAGTCGGCATTAGAGATGCACCGATACCGTTTTCGATATCGGGCCTATACTGACTCAAATAGCTGGATCGTATATCGGTGACAATGGGACCGATCTATTTAATCAAATTCTATGTTTATATATTATATACATTATATACTGGAGTTTAAATTCCTATTCAAGTGTTGACGAATTTGTTGCTGCGCTAAAAAAGATCAACATATGAATTGTAATTCCTGTTAATTTTGAAGATTTTTTTACCAAGTTGTTGATGTACAATTTATCATTTTGATAAAATATAACAATTCACAAAATGTATATCTATGTATTTATTTGTTACATCCTGTTTTACAAAGTTAGGAGAGCGATGTTTAAAGCTTCAGTAGGCAGACATTTTTTTGGCATCATTGGGCAAAAAGTCTACAATAACCTGTCAGCATATTGTAATTAAAGTGTTCTGAGAGAAAACTAGTCTTCTGCACCTCCTTATGGCTCTGTTTTCAGGCCTTGAAAAATCTAGCGTTCCTATTGGCTATGCTCCGTCTGGCGGGGCGGTGCTTGGTATTTCTTCAACTGATCTCAACAAGGCTGCTGGGTCACAAACTTTCTCATTTTACTGCTAAACAGGACACGACAAGATGTTTCTGAAAACATTTAAGGCGAGAAATAAGCATTACAGTAACAGAATATTGATTCATATTTGATCAGCGCTGCCTAGTTTGACCGTTTGATCGGAGTTCACAAGTGATTGACAGCTGCTCAGAGATGGCAAGGCTCAAGCTCGGCTCTGATTGGTTGTTTTCCTCCGGTCTGAGAAATGTTGCAGATGCTATTAGGAGCACCGGAGGACACAGAGGCACATGATGCTTTTTAGAACACCTGTCTCATGCACTACTGTCAGGATATAGTGACCGTTTTATAAAAATAACTTTTTTTTAATCATATTTGCTCCATTTCTACCCGCTGCAGCTTTAAGTCAAGCCTGATGTTGCCTTACACATAAAAACATGATCCCAGTCACACAGTGAGGCATACAGCTTATCAATTAAACACTGGTATCAGATCGGTACTCGGTATCGGCAGACACCCAAAGCCCAGGTATCGCTATCGGTATCAGGACTGAAAAATCGAATCGGATCAGTGTATCCCTAAGATTTACTCCTGTTTTTGCCCACTTGCATGCACTGTCACTGCCAGCAAACAGACTGCCATTGTACATGTGACTCCCCTCCAACATGTTGTGCGTGGTTCTGCTGATGTAAGTGTAGGGCGGCAGCAGGGTTTCTAATGAGAATGTATGGCTCTCAGTGCAGACTGCCAGCCGGCTGCTCTGCTGCAAAGAAATGCATACAATTTCACTGAATGTTCTCTCTCTCTGGTTATCCCTCCTTCCTCTACTGAGTCTCTTTCTTTCCCTCTAGGCTTCTGCTGTCAATTCCTTCCTCTACTGAGTTGTAATCTTTGTTTCTTCCACCTTGGCTTGGCACACACACACAGAAGAGCTGCATCCTCCCGTTGTTAGCATGTTCCTTGGTAGTCTGTGCATGTGGGTAGAAAAGGTGTCAGGGGTCAGTCAAAGGTAAATCAGTCGGCATAACCACTGCACTGCTCAAAAAAAAAAACATTCATACTTGTTCCTTATCGTTCTTTTCCATTCAGCTTATTCTATCTCTACTTTTTTCATTCATCTCATCATTTCATCTTTTCCTTTTACCCACCGGCCATCTGTTGCGCCAGGAGATCTCCCCTGCTAGAGCTCGGTCTCATTTCCACTATCCATCATCTTATTTTTTTAATCTTTATGCTCTGTCAACCCAAAACCTGTCTGCTTGCTCCTCGGCATCACCCTCTAACTAGCTTCCTGGTGCGGTATTATCGCTCTCCCTCTCATCCTTGTTCTTTTTCTTTCTTTATGCGTCTCCCAGGATCGATTTAACAAAATGCAGAGCTCTGCTATTACCCCACGGGGACGGCCATTTGACAGATCCAGTTCCTGGTAGCACGAGCCAGCAAACACAATGGGGCAGGGATGAAGGTAGATAGTCAGTGACAGCTAACAAATAGGCCCGGGGGACTCGACAGGATAAGATAGCCAAGTTCTACACGCATTAAATGCCTGATCTTTTCAGTGATAGTGGATGAACCAAAGTGACAGTGAATGAAATAGATATGAGCCTGATAAAGGCAGCGGATGTGTGGCATTAAATGAAGACCAGATGTGTATGGAATATTTCCTGACAGCACAAATATATTTTTTTAAACATATATTTAGACATTGCTTTTTATCGCGTTGGCATTCAACAAAAGATCTGATATTGAGCCTAGAAAAAAAAAAAGCCTAGAGCGATCAGTGTTTGGAACAGGTAGCGAAATACGAATAAAGAAGATGTAAAATGAAACCTGAGGCAACAGATGAGAGAATTTGGAATAATCGTAAACGTAATTCCCAGAAGCCCTACACGTTGCAACACAGAAAAGCACTTGGAAAAACACAAGAAGCAGAAGCAGGATGATAAAAAAGGCTTTTGTCTGCACTTTGATACATTTATAGGTATTTGTGGATGATGCTTTGTTCTAGGTCAGAACACTGCACTGTGCCGTGCCTACACCAACAATTCAGTATAGCACGTATTGTGTTTTACTGTACTGAAATGTTTGTTTCTGATCTTTTAACCCTCTGAGACCCGCGGGATCACAGGCGATCCCGATTTCACTGTCTTTCAGAGGCTGTAGCAGGTTCAGCTTTAGAGGTAGAGTGAAGATAGAGATAGCATGTGGAACTAGAAAATCGAAAGAATCCATTGGTACGAACCATGTCATAGCTTGTTGGGAAGGAGGTTTAAATAACGTTCCAAAGTTAGACTACATTTACTCACTAGTCCCTTTACGGACAGCTGGTATAATTCACTTTTTACCAAGGAAAGCATTTGATTTTTCCAACAGAATATATGGGTTAACAAACAATAATGATAAAATGCAATTTAAGTTTTAAAAACATGATAGGGCAGGGCAGATAGATTTAATATAGATGTAATTAAGTATGTGTTTGTTGCTAAATTTCTTAGACAGCAGTCTATAATAAAATCCGTCGTCAGACTTCAGAGCTGTCTGTTATTCTTTATCCTTTAAAACAGATGGCCTGTAGTGGGGATATGAGAAAGCTGTCCCTCCCTCAAAGGGAGCTTTAATTTCCACTTATCAGTCATGGTTGAGAGGTTCACCAACAGGTACTCGGCAAGAAGGGTTCTGGATGGAAGAGGTGCAGTTTGGTTGAGATTACTGAGAGGTATGGTCAAGTCAATCATTCTCCATCCAGTAATGCTCCAGATGGAGCCCAGATCTTGCTCAGTGCGTCATCAGCTGCTCGCTAACCCACTCTGCCAATTACACCATTGCATTGTTTGTTTTATCCACCCTCAAATGGACAAGTTCAAAGCTAATAGCAATATATCCATCCATCCATCCATCTGCAACCGCTTATCCCGTTAGGGGTCGCGGGGGGGCTGGAGCCGATCCCAGCCGACATTGGGCGAAGGCAGGGTACACCCTGGACAGGTCGCCAGTCCATCGCAGGGCTGACACATAGAGACATACAACCATTCACGCTCACATTCACACCTACGGGCAATTTTAGAGTCCACTGGACTGTGGGAGGAAACCGGAGTACCCGGAGAAAACCCACGCTAACACGGGGAGAACATGCAAACTCCACACAGAAGGGTCCCAAGCCGGATTCGAACCTGCAACCCTCTAGCTGTGAGGCGCCAGTGCTAACCACTGCACCACCGTGCAGCCCTAATAGCAATATATTACACTCAAATATATACACTGGTGATATTGTGCCAATACGAATGAAACAAGTCTGTTGAGAGCTCAGTGATGGGATGAAATGCATTACCTGCTGCATATGCTGTATAGTGTACCATTAGGGCTTTGAAGCTGGAGAAGAAGGCATTTACTTTCTCCATCATAGGGTTAAGTGGGAGAGGCAGGATCCTTGTTAAGGTCCGCATACCACCTGCGGGAGGTTCTTAGTAGAGCAGGAGTGTGGGATTAGCCAATTAGCATCACAGGGCCCATATAAAGAGGCTTGTAAATTGAATAAAATGAACAGACAAGTAGGCGAAGGAGAACGAGCGGGAGGGCATCTGCTTATTAGCTGTTAGATAGGGACTGAAGAATGGGGTTCTTTGTGCACGGGCCAGATGATCTTTACACCTTGTTAGCATCTGAAGTCTTGAGGGGAATAGCCAGATGAACTAATGTGAACATTTTATTCTCTATGAATGCACATGTGCTTTTACATTCCGATAAAGGGTATGGTAAAGCAGCTTGGCCGGCAAAGATGAAACATTTTCAGATCAAATCTAACTTTCAGTATCAATCATGTTGGGAAACTCAACATGATTCTTTATCCTTAAAACATTGACCCAAGTTGGTCTTTCACTTTTAGATGTACTTGACTGTCAGTCGTTTAAAATATTTAATCTCGATTAATCACATATTTTTTTATCTTTTCAAAATGCACTTTAAATGGAGATTTGTCAAGTATTTAATACTATTTTCAACATGGGAGTGGTCAAATATGCTGCTTTATGCAAATGTATGTATATATTTACTATTGGAAATCAGTTAACAACACAAAACAATAACAAATATTGTCCAGAAACCCTCACAGGTACTGCATTTAGCATAAAAAATATGCTCAAATCATAACATGGCAAACTCAAGCCCAACAGGCAACAACAGCTGTCAGTGTGTCAGTGTGCTGACTTGACTACGACTTGCCCCAAACTGCATGTGATTCTCATAAAGTGGGCATGTCTGTAAAGGGGAGACTCGTGGGTACCCATACAACCCATTTTCATTCACATATCTTGAGGTCAGAGGTCAAAGGACCACTTTGAAGATGGCCATGCCAGTTTCTCCTCGCAAAAACTCAACGCAAGTTTTGAGCAATATTTAGTCTCCTTCTTGTCAAGCTAGTATGACATGGTTGGTACCAATGGATTCCTTAGGTTTTTTAAGAGTCATATGATGCCAGTATCTTCACTCTAACTTTAAAACTGAGCCAGTTACAACCTAAAATTTGTTAGTTGCGCTAATGCGCTTGAGAAATTAGTGGCATTAAAACAAATTTGTGTTATTGCTTTATATTTAACAGCCCCAACTTGATGTAATACAGTTTTCATCCATGCTAGCCGTTTCCACCCTGCTAGCAGTCTTTATTGCTTAGACAATTGGCCGGTACTGCAGCTGTAAGCTTCATATTTAGCGGTATCGACTGACTCTCGGTGAGGAAATTAATAAATCATATCTTGAAATGGTCAAGCTACTCCTGAAGTGATGTAGGTTCTTTCATTTCATTACATGAATACAGAGCATGTAAACATCTAAAAATAATCTTCTGAGCTGTCAGCTCCCACGAGAATGGACGAGTCTTGGGCTGCTTAGTTTACTCTGCGCTCCCGCTGCTCTCACTTTGACCTCAAGGCTAAACAACTACAAAGCCAGTGGGAAATGGAGTTCTCGCCTGCTTGTTGCACTCATTTACAATACAGAGAGAGAGAGAGGGAGAGATGGCAACATCCAAGGAGCAAAAGGGACTTGAGGGAGATGAAGCCAAGGACTGAAGATTAAAGTACAGTAAGAGAGAGCATAAGTGAGATGGTTTAACCAGTAGAGCTATTGGGGAGAGTAAAGCCCCTTTCCCACTGGAGAAAAAGCCCACTTACGCCCACTAATATCCAGCTTTTGCTTTCAGTGGGACAGAATGACTCTGTAGTCTCCAGCCCAGTGATGGAAACATGACACCAGAGTGCACGTGCCAATTTTCGCCCATTTTCTGTTAGGATACTATGTGACGTGCATTGAAGTGAATATATAATAAATCAAATCAACAGGGATTTAGACAATTATTATAATTTATAAACGTCAAAACATACTTAATATGCTCTGCTCAAAGCCACCAGATGCCAGAAACAGTAATTTTACTTCACAGATCGTCATAAAACACACTTCATTCAAACTGGACAGAAACAAAATGAAACTCATCAAAACCGTCTTTGTTAATCTTTCAACTGTTCCAACAATCACCAACTCTGGTTTGAGAGTTTGAAAGAGAGAGACTGAATAAATAACAGATATAAAAAAAAAGAAGTAACCACTGTAACATTTTTACTGTTTACTAACCCTGCTTCTGGTGCCGTCTGGCGCGTCTGTGACATCGTGCGTGACCAGGAAAAAAAACACTACACACTACAAGATGTTTCTTAACAAAAACATTTTATGTGATAAATAGTCATTACAGTAACAGAATATTGATTCATATTTGATCAGCGCTGCCTAGTTTGACCGTTTGATCGGAGTTCGCAAGTGATTGACTCTGATTGGTTGTTTTCCTCCAGTCTGTGAAATCTTGTAGATGCCATTAGGAGCACCGGAGGACACCGGAGGACACAGAGGAACATGTTGTTGTTTTTTCAGATTACCTGTCTCATGCACTGCTGTCAGGATATAGTGAGCTTTTTATAAAAATATGTTTTTTAATCATATTTGCTCCATTTCTACCCACTGCAGCTTTTAGAGAGAGGGAATACAAGATAGCAAAGCAAAAACAACTGTCCAGTTGAAGCTACAGTGGTGAGTGTGTAGGAGGCCTGAATGGACACAGAACTAAGAGAATATCTTCTGATAAACTCATGTTACTGCATTTTAAGTTTAAGTTTTTATTCAAATGTGACATTCAAAAAGATTTCAAATGACTTGATACTAGCCTATCTTGTTTTATTCAGTGTTTCATATCTTCACACAGTCTTTTTTTATAAAGAAGTTGAGGTAAATGTAGTATAGATCATTCTTGCAGGGACTGTGATTTATTCACAGCTACTCAGTACTTCTACCTATGGAGAGATTTAGAGAGTCTCTCTGGTACTGTCTGCATACATTTAATTATATGCAGTGAGGATAACTAGAGACCTTGATTAACTCTCCGTTAGACCATGAATACTGTAATGATACCGTTGTACTGACAGGTGATACAGCCCCTATATATGAGAGACAGCAAACATAGCAGTGGATAGCGTGTTTACATAGCTAACACTGCATTGTGGGTTGAAACTACCGAGGCAGTTGAAATGCATGCAGCTGTAGAGAGATCACATCCTAACAGGAATAAATGAGGGAAAAGGAACACTCACCAGAGAGAAGAAAGGTGAGGATGCAGGCAGACGGATAAAAGCAATGGGGTTTAGAAACATCACACGTAGAACACGTTAGGATCTGAGAGACAGAGTGGAGACAGCAGGGGTCCTCAAGCAGATGGCAGCTCAGGTCTGCTGGGTCATTCAGAGCGGTGATCACTGGAGCACAGTGCAGAAGACAGTGATTCAGCAGTAAGCCACCTGTGTCTCATACCAAAAAAAATTACTTTCAACAGTATGGGAGCAGGAAGCTGATAATTACAAACATAAATGATACATACACTATTACATTCACAATCACATCTACAATATTACACTGGGCATTTTACTGTTACTTAAAGTGAGATAAGAAGATGTCACACATCTCGGAGGTAAGTAGGGCTGGGACGATACACCTATCACCTGAATCAATATTATCATGATACTTCGTTGCTGATTAGATATGTATTGCAAGTATTGCGATTCAATGTTACGATTTAAGGCGATTTTTGTCAACTTTTTTAACACTACACCATGGGAAAAAGTTGAATTATACACTTCTAGGGATTTTTACTTTGGAAAATATCTAAATTAATACAGTAATAATGTTTGATTTTCTGCATGTATGTAGTCAGTGACTGTGTTTTTTTTAGTTTTCTGTTGGATACGGAACGGATATGACGTCACGTTACTCAGACTACAACAATAAAAGCGGTAACTTCCTTCTATCACTGAAATACAATATTCACCATGAGATCAAGCATGTCACTTCACCAAACTGCTACAACAGATGTCATTGGATACTATGATGACACTGTAACTTTGCAGTAGTAGTCACCCAATGTCATACTATAAAATCCAGTTCTAAAATGATTGTAAATACCCAGTCAAACTTCACTTTTCATAGCATCCATCACAGTTACAGTAGAGTCCTGACCTCCGAACCCGTCAGTCTATCTAATAGGGTAAGGGTGTGGGGGGGTATTTGATAAATCTAATTGCTGCAGGAGGTAGTGGGTGAGATGTGTATGGAAGAATGGCTGGTTTGTGATTTTAATCAAAGCAGAAACCCTGTGGCTGAGGAGACGAGAGAGCAGCCTCGCAGGGCCGGGTATTAGCTCACCCCGTACTGACACTTCAAATTGATGTTATCAACATGGTAATAGACCTACTTTTGCCGGCTCCCTTCATGCATTATGGGAGATGACAGTTTACTTAGGGACTACATAAAGTAGATCATATTTCCACTAGATTCTCTGTCTGCTCACGTTTACCTGAGTATCTACGAGCAGATGGCCTGGCCTGCGTGTCTTCCATGCCACCTGTTGAACTGGCTCACTGAAAAATATGTGGCATCGTGTCCCTTCGAGCAGTGCCTGGAGACACAAGTACTGCATTAAAGGTGCAATGTGTAAGATCTGGCCAGAGTGTCTTGTAATACCACTTGTACTTCACTGTCACTGTAGCGTCCAGTCTGACCTCAGTCCATCATGAGAGGATGAAGAAGTAGAGCTGTCCCGAGGGCTTGTTAATCACAAGGTACAGGGTCCGTGTACATAATCTGTTCAAAATGTACCTTAAAGGGAGATTTGTCAAGTATTAAATACTCTTATCAACATGGGAGTGGGCAAATATTCTTGCTTTATGCAAATGTATGTATATATCTATACATAGTTGGCGGGGAGTTGGCACAGTTCCCCGGGATCAGACCCCCAGCGCTGGAGTTTGCGCTGGCTGAATTTGTATTGCTGTAGCTCCGCTAACTGAAGGTCTCCTCCCGGCGAAATAGTCTTCTGGTGGCATTACGAGTCGTTTTCTCATTTCTACCACTGGGGATTTAATCCAATAAATAAACTATAAAGTGTACTTGGACTGTAGAGCCCCCGGTTAGGGGTAAAGTAAACACAATATAGGCCAACGCCACACGTGAAGATTCTAAGATAGCCGTGTTTGTTGGACCGGTTCTCAGAGTTTCAGCAGTTTGGTCAAATTATGCGTATTCTTGTTAGTTAGTAGTTGGCTTTTTCTTTTTATAACCGATGAATGTAAATTTAGATTGTGTGATATTACACATTGCACCTTTAAGGTTAATCTAGGATTAGATTAACTTTTGTAATGTTTGATTGATCTGCAGTTACGGTCCCATTTAATAAAGCTGCCGAATGGAGATATGTGCTGTACATTATTCTCTGTTCAAAGAATCATGATAATAACTAGATGGAAATGTATTACATTGAGATATGGCCTATGAGCAGGTGTCAACGAAGGTTTTCCCTTCTGTGCAGATAATGTAAAACCCTTTGCAGCAAATGATCAGTGACTGACTATATGAATTAGTATTCAAAGAACAGTCGGGACAGAAACATATATCTCAGAGGTTGTTGCATCTGGTAGGTACCTGTGTTCTGTCATGTACTGCAGGGCTGTAAATTAAAATAATGTTGTCACATCTGCTGTAAAAACAGCATCATGTCACAAAATCCCATCAACATCCATGTTGTAGTAGTTTGTCTATCACTGTGGTGTCTAATGCTTATCGTTTTAGTCATCAATTAAACTGACTCTTCTCATAATGTAAGAGGTGCAACCTCTAACAACAACTCCCATAGTTCACTTGTGTGACATTATTTCAAGATGGTACAGACATCTCAGTGCTACTCTAGTTTTGTTATGTTACACTGCTTCCTCTTTAACAAAAGTTAACATACAACCCTGTGAATATCCCCAACAACTGTGCACATGCAGGCAAACACACATATCTTGAATATTTATGTTACCAGGGAAACGGTTGTGAAGTGGTTGCCAGGGAGAACCTGCACGTTATAGACTGACGTATGCACTGGCACATAAAGTCGCAGAGGACAAATATAGAGGATTCCATCTAACTCGGACCGGTAAAATGCAATAAACGTATGCAGGCTTTTACCTTTAGAGAATACGTCAGTGTCAGGCCCTACAGGAAGGCAAAGCCCTCTTTCATTTCATGCATGAGGAGCCTCTCTTCCGCATTTTGTTGTTTTCTCTGCTCACAACTCAACTCCCAAGAGAGGAAATTAATAAAAACCAGAGTGCAGAACACAACCGAATGCAGAGAAGGGCTGGCGATTAGGAAATTGGATCCTAATTCAAGAAATGATTAGTGGTTTACTGTCCAGGACTTTAGACAATAAGAACTCCTGGAATAAAACCAACGGTTGTGCGGGCTTTATCTGAAGGTGTGTTGCTGGGTTTAAGTAGTTTTGATGCCTGCCACAAAGAGGCCAATTTCATCATGGCACTAAATGGTTTTGTGAAATGATGACAAAAAAATAAGGTGTAACTGACAGTTCACTGATATGTATTGTGCATTTTGGCATATATATCATTCATCAGATAAAAAATAATTCAAACTATATTTTGTAGTTTGCTTTATCGATTAGGTTCAGGACACAACCCCTACCAGTAAGAATGCATCTTTAGAAAAAAAACAAAACAAGTATGGGTTAAATTACTAGGGATTAGGTAGATTAGGAAACACATTGTGTTTTTTCTTTTTATTACGATTTTGAAATAGATTTTTTAATGTCAGAATCTATATAAGTGCTTCATTTGAGTCTCTGCGGTGGTAGAAGGAAGTTACCGCTTTTATTGTCATAGTCTGACCATGGATGTTTAAAGAGAACAGAGCTGACTGGAGAGCTAGCTTGGCTAGACTTAGCAAAGTTATCGGGGGGGTCTACACGTGTGACTACATCCGTTTTTCAAAAATAAGGTGTTAACAAAGGGAACTGTATATACAAAATATATATATGGAAATAAGACTGATAGGATTATATTAACCAGAAGTATAAAACATTACATGTCCCTTATAAATGAAAAAGAATACCACTAATTTGTGAGGGAAATGTCGTTGCTGGAAAAAGTATAATAAATAAATCCTGACAATGAGTGATATATTTGACTTCAGGACATCTCAGACTATATACATGCTGAAAATATAGATATTTTCCAAAGTAAAAGTCCCTTGAAGTGTATGATTCAACTTTTTCCCATGGTCTAGTGTTAAAAAAAAAGTTAACAAAAATTGCAATATTGAATCGCAATACTTAAAAATCGCAATATATATTTAATCGTCACCCAAGAATCGTGATAGTATCGAATCGGAAGATAGGTAAATCATCCCAGCCCTACTAGGGATGCACCAATTTATCGGCCAAACATCGGTATCGGCAGATATTCACTTTGTTGACTGAATGAATGATGATGCTATGTATATGAGGGCATGATAGATAGATTGAAAGAGTGAACTCAATTGTTTATTACACTTTGGAGTTATTAAGGTGTAAACATATGTTTTCACAGTCCTTGGGCATCCATACACACACATACAAAAGTATGTTTGGAGACATGCCTCCATCAGTAGATATTTAATGAACTCAGGAATGTGTGTTGTTGGCAGCACGATACACAGTGTGTCACCTTGGCATTTACCTACAGACGCTCATTCCGAACTTTAAAATCCTGCTGCTTGTTGGGTGTTTTTTTTTTTTTTCTCAAGTAGGAGTGTGGTGCCTTAATGGACTTGATAATGGGGATCTGTCTTGTGACAGCCATTACCGCCTGAGTTTAATGTGCACTCTCAAGGTAGTATGTTGACATTTTCAGCTTGGCACATCCAAAGGCTTGGCTCGTCACGCATGCTGCTCCTATGTGCCCAGCCTTCCAAGGATAATGAGCTAATTTGTTTTTCAACAGGACAGCGCTAGCGTTAAGCAGGGAGCAGCTCGCTAGGGAAAACTCGGTTCTTCTTCTCCTTCAAAAGAAAGAACCATCATCTTTTATGTGCCGCAGAATAGCTCTGAATGATACATTTTCAATCTTCAGACACATTTGTGTTCAGTTATTAGGGCTCATTATACAGTAGGACAAGGTAATAATGTGCAAGATGAGAGAAAAAGCACAAGAGCCTTTTACCGACGAAAGCCAAACGTGTTTATCACAAACTGACAAAACTACAAATTATTCTTTTAACTGTTTTCATATCATGTTACAGAACATTCATATCATATATCAGTGATTTATTGCTGTTTATTGGCAACAAATCCACAAAGATTTATGAATATAAGCTCGAGAAAGGCATTCCTAATTACAGCGCGTACTTTGATGGATGAGCTGCTGGCTGTTGATCTCATTAAAATAAAAAAAAATTGTACGGCGCGTTCGTGTGAATTTCAGATAAGAACAAAAGATTCTGGTGCTCTGAATTAGAAATACTACTGACAACAGGAAATGAATAGAGATTACCATTCCTTCCAGAGTGAAGGAGAAAGACACGTTGCATCTTCTGCATTAATAAATCGGTCAATGCACAATTTACTAAAAATCATTCCAAATGACTTACATAAGCCGACCCCCCTAAGAGAGAAACGTTACTTAGAACGGTGAACAGTTTAAATTAATAGTCTTCCATCTGCCTCGCTGCTGTTTGTTTACTTTTAGCCACACCATTACCCTCATCTAAAGACCTCACTTGTGTTAATTGCAGTTTCATTAATGTGTACCTCTTCTAAAGCGTGGAGACTGCCTGTAGAGTTTACAGCACTCACTAAGAAAATAAAATTATAAAGATCAATTGAGCATTCCTATTATAAAGACTGACATTTAAAAATGTCCATAGAGCGGTGGTTCTCAAACTTTTTTTAAACATCATTCCCCCCTTTGGAGTAAGAAATATTTTCACGCCACAATAAAACAGTTTTTAATTGCAGTGGAACAGTATTTGAAAGGCTGAAGGACGAAAAATTGTCTGAGGCAAAATATTTCATTAGAAAAAGAATGCAGTGAATTTTGGAAATTATTACGATCTGTCTTTTTTCAATACATTTTTGACTTTTGAAATGAGGACTGAGGGAATTAGAGACGGAGGAGGCGCCGCGTCGCTCGCTTTGTGTGTGTTTGAGAGAGAGGAGGGAAGAGAAAGTGGAAGGTAGGCTAATGTTTCTGTAAGTTTATTAATAATTGGAATGTCGACGTTATGAATGAAGCTTCGAACTACTCGGTGCAGCCCTGCTTCGTCATACATGTATTTTCTTTTGATTACCGTCAGATGAGCACGTTGTCTTGTTTTTATTTTTATCCCTGTCAAACATCTGTCCATTCTGTAAACCTACAGACTACGTGTCTGAATGAACACCATTGCTACCATGAATGTATAAAGTGCCCATTTGTGAAAAAGAGTCCGATGTCAAAACATTAATTGCACATCACATTTTCCCCCAGTCACATGTGCCCCGCCCCGCAGTTTGAGAACCACCGCCATAGAGCAACACAAGCATCCCATTACAGTCTTCTTTCACACCGCAAGTCCAGTATTCACTGGTTTAGTCATCCAGCTCCTCTGAATATCTGGGATCTTTACCTTGCTACATGCCAACCAAATCACCAGATAAAACACTGATATATATTATGCAGTGTTATATGTTTTTTTTAAGAACCAGACCAACTCTATCATATGGACTGGCAAACCAAAATAAAAAGGTTAAAGTGGCTGAAAGCTGCACATAGCTGCAGACTCTGGTTCTCAGAGGGATGGGCAGTAGAGCTGAAAAAAAGTCACTTTTAGAAACACACGTAATTTGAGTATGTAAAATAAGGGCTGTCAATCTAATAAAATATTTAATTGTGATTGTTATAAAGTGGGCATGTCTGTAAAGGGGAGACTCGTGGGTACCCATAGAATCCATTTTCATTCACATATCTTGAGGTCAGACGTGGGATCTCTGGACTACAACCCACAAGGAAAGAGGAAGCCAGGGAGACCAAAAAACAACTGGAGACGGTCTATGCTTGACGAGTTAAACAAGATCGGGACCTCCTGGCAAGAAGCAAAGACCACTGCACAGAAGAGAGTGAGGTGGAGATCCATGGTGGACGCCCTATGCTCCCAAGGGGGCCAAGAGGACTAAGAAGAAGAAGAAGAAGACGTGGGACCCCTTTGAAGATGGCCATGCCAGTTTTTCCTCGCCAAAATTTAGCATAAGTTTGGAGCATTATTTAACCTCCTTCCTGACAAGCTAGTATGACATGGTTGGTACCAATGGATTCCTTAGGTTTTTCTAGTTTCATATGATACCAGTATCTGCCCGCTGCAACTTAAAAAGTGTCGCAAGTGGCGTTAAAACTAATTTGCGTTAACACGTTATCGCATTAACTTTGACAGCCCTATTCAAAATCCTTGATTCAAATTCTCTGTCAACCTTTGCAGGGCTTAAAGAGCAGATCACATCTACATGTGCATGCTTCATCTAAAGCACCTCACAGTAATTAGGTTATATGCATTTTTAGCACTGGGGGTTTTTCAAGGAAGTCCCTTACTTACAGTAGCAGTGCCAAAAGCTACATTACGCAGGTCCTGTGTCTTTTAACTGCTTGACATTGCACTGATGTATTTGTCAACTCAGCAAAATCAGCCCATCAAGCTGATTTAACATTGAAGAAGGATGCTTTTCCTCACTATGAGTCAGGTCTCAGTTAATAATGGTAGTGGTGGTTGGATTTAGATGAGTTCCTCTGTGAAGTAGGTGAACACCTATCTGCCATCAGGCTTGCATATGAACACATGTTCAAACTGGGAGAACAGGTGGCCGTGATCTTGTGTGCCAACATGAGCCTCAGTGGAGCTGGTCAGTTTTTGTTGTATTACGGCCAACACACTGTAGTGGCCATGCACAGCCTTCATGCAGTTGATTACTAATGCTAGCCTCACGTTAGCCATTGAAATGGTGAATGCAATGTCATTGCAGGAGGATAATGCTGGAGCTTTCTAAGTAGCTGAGCTTATTCCTTTACAGTGAAGTGACTAAAGATGAAATTTAGGCATACAGATGCCATCAACATAACTGTAAAGCGTCACGTTCACCCTAGGCCTCTCCAAGCCAACCTTGAGCCTGTCACGGCTCACCACCATGTAGGAAATACGTCCGGCGAGGGCCAGCCTGCAGCAGGGAGATCCTCCCATAGCAAGCGGCCGTCGCTGACCCACCGAGCGGGACGAAAGTGCACCGCTGTAAAGGAAAGGGATACGCTGGATTTATAACACCAGACAAAATGAGTGGGAATTGAAATTTGATTAATTGCACAGCCCTAGTTTGTAGTACTGTATGGTACTTGATGTATTATGCTATATAGTGCTTGTCTCTCTTTTCTTCTTCTCCAACAGAAAATGTCCTCTTCAACCTAATGATATTGTAAAGACAAAACAGCTCAGCTAAATTTGGCCTTTGGTTGCTATCGAAACAATGCACACTGCTGCCAAAATACAAACACAAACAATCGCATGACAATTTCTCTCGGCCAGTACTTTATCACATGGCGCTTTTCCACTCAAGTACAAGTTGTAACCCTCCACACTGTAGTAGCATTATTTCCACTTTGAACCAACAACCAGCTGTGGTACTACTTTGCTAGTGGTTGCCCATTATTCTTGACGTCGGAGGACCAAAGACTCACTTCTTCCCACTTCTCAGTGCAGCAGCTGCTAATGGTGCACTATTGCTATTGGAAAATTAGCTGCTGCAGACAGATAGAGTCGACTTATAAAGGGAACTCAGGGTTGCCTAAAGAATTTAAAAACGTATCTGTGAGATGTCGGGGAAGAACCATAAATCACCCAGGCACTTAAAGAGGTTATACTCCTGAGCCCTTTTCACTGTTATCACGTAAACCACATGTTAGCCCTGTCAGGAAAATTAAGAACAAGGTGCTGGACAGGAATTCAGACTCTACGAATTTCCATTTGGCTCTGACTTTCATAAAACAGGCATAAACTCGGTCATATAGGGTGCTACCATGGATGTATAAAGAGAAGTGGATACAGCGTTGGAGGCGGGCTCCCGTTCATTCCTATGAGAGTTGCTTAGTGGCACACAAAGCCAAAATGGCTCGACTGCCGAGTTGGGAAGTACCCGGATCATCCGGCGATCTTGCGCAGTCATTGTGCCCATAGAGCAGGCGCAATATGCGTTTCCTTTAACTCCTCCGTGGTCTGGGTCTCATTCACATGAACGGAGGAAGGGAAATAACTCTGGATTTGGCTATTAGTGCATTTTACAACTTTTAGGACCTAATGATTTAAATAAGGGCTATTCAAGTGTTCATACTGGGAAGTTGATTTACCTAAAAAAAAAAGTGATCCGCTGGGTTACAGACGTCTCTTTCTCAATGTAAGTCTATGGGAAAAAGTATTTTTGGGCCCAATAGCATCACATAAAGAACACGGAAGTTGTAGTACGTCCGTTTGGCCACTACGAAAATTTGCTTCAAAGCCAGGCACTCTCGTCCACGCCAACTCGTCCACTTTTACAGCCTCGTTGTGTATACTCACGCTCATACGACCATAGTGTAGTTTGTTTAAGCCTAACGTTAGCTTTTTACTTCTAGCGATTGCATTCACACTTCAAAAATCATAAAAGCGGTGTTCATTTGTGAAGATTATCTTACGGAACAAAATGTATCATGAACGTTTGTTTGTCACAAAACTTATTTTCTGCAATAATCCAAAACTCAATGGAAAAATACCATTGGCTTTTTATCAAGGGAACCCGTGTGACTCTAACTTCCGGGTTGGCCTACAAAAATGCCTCATCCCTGGAGCACTTTATTGTTTGACCACTGATGTTGAATTGTTGATGAAAAGACCTTATAAAAGATGTTATTTAATCCTCCAAACTTGAGTTCTCATATAATATTCTATTATACCGTAGCACAAAGGAAGAGAGCATCCATGAATGAACATATGGTAATTCATTATTTATCTTGCATGTTTGAGGTGTTGCTCGAGATACAAATGGGCCGAGGAAGACGAAGGCAGATTGTGTTAAGCAGCGTGCAGGGGTGAGATGAAGAGGACAAGTGAGAGGCAAACACAGAGGGATCAGATGAGAGAAAAGATACTATATGTAGATATGTAGAATGAGATATGTAGACGGGGAGAAAGAGACCAGAAGATTACGGACAAAGAGAGGCAAAGAAATGAGATGATATCAGAGCAAATGACACATTACCAAGAGAGAGCGTGAGATGTTTCCTAATGTTTCTAATTCCAGCAGACAAGCAAACACCCAGCCTGTCCCCGTCCCAACGGTGAATGAGTCATGATTATACTCAATGCTAGCCAATGTTTCTCGTTACCATCATCCAAATCAATCATCACAAAACCCAAACACATGTTTGCCATATAAAAACTGGGCTCCCCATTCACCTGTTTCAACAGTCAGCACAGTGCTGCCAATGGACTACCTTGTCCCAACAGGCATTGCTGCATGTTAATTGTAAAAGGCTAATCAGCCTCATAGTAGCGGAAAAAACAAACAAATACACATCGTTGTGTATGCAAAGGACTATGTTATGCACATTAGACTGACCATATTAGCCCAACAATGGTTGTGCTAAGTTGATGAGAGAACAACTGACAGAGAGTCGAAAGCACTCTGAAAAAGGAAGGAGGCAGCGGAGAGATAACAAGGAAACACAGAGTGGTGGGGATTTATTTAAATGGCTTAATATAAATGCAGTTTCAGAGTGGCATTTGTCTTCTTGTTTTAACAGAGACATCAATATTATGTACAGGGTTCAACATTACCAAGGCCCGATGGCCCGACCGAACATCCACTGTAGTTTTGGGACTGCATCTCAAAGAGATTACGGTGTCCATGTCCTAACTGTAAACTGTATAATGAATGCAATGCGAGCAGGCGTCGGCAACAAAATCAGTTTGATTGCATCGTTTTATATTGAGTTTCCTAACTGGCCATGTATCCTGTACTGACTGCAATGTAAACATATCCGCCTATACAATATGTTACGTGACGAATGTCACATTTTTTTTGTTGACGTTTGTCACGTTTTTCGTAATGGTTTCCGTACATGTTTTACTTAGTATACTTACTTATTTTTAGCCCAACCAGGACGTTTTCCCTTACCCTAACTAAGTGGTTTTCTTGCCTAAACCTACCTGTGAACACGCAGAATGTCCGTGTAATGCCGTGGTATTTATACGCCTTCCCATAAGACCAGGTTGGTGCTACGCATCTGCAATGGTGCTGTTGGTTGGGACGGCGTTATCAGCTGTAACCACAGTAAGAGAGCAGTGCAGAGCGGCGGCCGTGAGCTAGCCACTGCTCACATGCACGAAAATGCACTAAAATCATGCGGGGCCGGCCGGGTGATGTCAGCAAAGCAAGGAGAAGCTCGGATTACAATACACACAGAGGGAGAGTGACTTAATTCTCTGCTCAGGTAGACATTACTCCTCTATATCTTTACATGTAGTCGTTTGGTGCTATATTAATGCTCTGTGTATGTTACAGGCTGAGACTCCCCACCCGTGTTTGTTTTGTGAAGCGAACCAAGTCACTACCAATTGTTCGACAGTTGAAACTGATGCCACACGGCAGGGTAGCTAGTTGTATCACATTTTGGTGGTGGTGTTTGTATCACTGTCTGGTGGCATTAGTTTCAGTGTCGGAGTAGCAGTCAGTGAGTCAGCACTTTCTGAGAACTACGCATTGGGCGTGTCTCCCCAGTCCAACAATTCTGCTCTGTGTTTTTTTTACTTTGTTTACCGAATGTATACAGAGTGGATTCTGTTGCATTAGGTCAAGCTATTCTCCCAGGCTGCAGAGATTTAGACTGCAGGCCTTTTTCTGTCGCCTCCCTCGGGTACCAGAACACGGAAAATATCCCCAAGCATAAATTTCACACGGCACAGCAGCTATCTTCTTTTGTCAGCTCCAATGTCAGAAATAATAAGAACCAGTTCTCAAACGTATATTTAACGTAGGGACCCAGGCGAGGAGACATGAAAGCACTACAGAACAAACCGGGTCTCATTGTCAGTCTACAAACCATTTCGATGCTTGATAAACTCTATATTTTTTGATTGATGCAACTTCTGGAGAAAAGAACACAAAGCAGCTGCCCTAACACAAAGCTTTTGACTAAAAGAGGGACACGCTATCCATACTTTTGCAAGCTTTTACTATGTATGACTAATGTATACGTTTGTTCTTTAGATTGCACACAGAGCAAACAGCAGCCAGTTCCTTTGCAAGCTACTAAAGCTTATCTGTGCATGGTGCAGGTCAGATAACTACAAATGCCTGTAATATTTTTTTTTACATTTCTATTAAGGAATTGCGTTTTTACAGTAAATTGTGTAAGAAAAGGTTAGAAAATTGCTTGTGAAGGTTAATACTCATGTTGAGTCACATGAAGTTAAGATGAGAATAACATGATTTAGTGTAGCATGTTTTAAAACAGGAACAAAGACACAAGCTATATCTCACATTTGTACTGCATCATTGACACATCAGAGTGGATTATTCAGAGGTTAGTGGAGCCATCTTGGCCATTAGAAATTAATAAAGAGTCAACCTTAAGTGGCTTTGCAGTAGTCATAAGATACGCTAGTCAAGTGCCATTGACTTTTGAGTTCTTGCTCCAGGAGGAAAGTGGATTAGATTTTGGAGATTGGAGAATAGAATACATATTGCATGTTAGTTCAGTGAAAATTGATTGTGTTAGATCAGTGGTTCCAAACCTGGGGTTCGGGTCCCCCTCAGGGGGCGCCAAAGATCACAGGGGGTGCGCCAGGATTTGTCTGCTCTGAGGTTGTCAAAATTAGATCTTCACATGCACTGTATAACTATCATAATAACACACTTACTGAATAATTTTTACAGAGGTCTATGTAAAAAGATATATTTCTTGCTACTTAGTAGGCCACAGTTTTAACCCAGTATTTGTGCACAGCTGCGGATAAAGATAAGGCTACACTAATATTATTAGTATTATACGATTAGTAGAATTTGATTCCAGTGGTGGCTGTGTAGTATTGTTTTCGACTTGTGTGATCCAAACATTTCCAATAACTCCAGAGCGTTAAGTTACTGCAGTCAAAAACTTGTTTGCTCTTTTGCTTGACGCACATAAAGGCAGGCCTGCACTTGTATTAATAAGGCGGTCTAGCAGCAATCTAACAACACCATAAATTAAATTTATTTAACCACATTAACAAAGATTTTGGCTTTGACATTATTATATTAAATTAATTAAGTTGTTACAAAAAAAATGATTAAATTATGTATCTGCATTTACTTAGTGTATACATCAAGTCTCACTTTATTTATGTTGATGAAGTTATATTCATTAAAGAGAGCTTTTCTTAAATACAAGATCAAAATGTTTCTTTCCTTTATTAGACAGACAACAGGATATGACGGGAGTGAGATGTCACGCAACAAGTCCCCAGCTGGGCTTGGCGACTAACGTTACTTCACGCAGAGCAGCTGTCAATCATGATATCACACCCCCTTTTTATAGCATCAAATAACTAATAAAAAAAACAACCTTATAAGAAAAAAAACACTAGAACTTACATCAGCATGATAAGAACTACCTAAAATGACAGAAACCACCTTTGGGGAAACATTTATTAGACGTGTACTTTGACTTTTTAGTTTGGCCCATGTCCCATCCTCTAGCATGGAGTAGGCAGGATTTATGACGTATACAGCAGCCAGACACCAGGGGGCGATCAAGATGTTTTGGCTTCACTTTTGGGGAGCTGTCATGTCGTCCATCTTTATATTCAGTCTATGGTTTGTAAAGTATGTTTTCTAAAATGTACAGTGGCGAAGCAAGGGAGAGAGAGCGGCGGCGACGGGAGCGAGTAACGTTATCAATTCTGGCCCAAGCAAGAATAGTTAACAGTGCCTGGGTTGTCCATTCTGGGCTACTGTAGAAACATGGTGGACTCCATGGAGAGGGGACCTGCTCCCTATGTAGATATGAAGGGCTCATTCTAAGGTAACAAAAGCACAACGATCCTTATTATTAGGTGACTATGCACTAAAGAAAACATACTAATTGTCACAGACTTGTCTTTTAATGACTTTGAAGCAAAAAAAGAAAACCACTCCATCTGACAGTGTTTTGTACATATTGTGTATTATCTTTAACTTCATTGAAGTTGGGCTATATGATGTCAACATTGACTGAAATATTTAAACTTAATGCTCAGTGTTTTTATGGCTACACCATTACATCAAATGGAAATATTGTTGATGTCTTGTGAATCATTTTAGACGCCAAAATTCAGCATGGAAACACACTCCCTCATACACACAAAATATGATTAAAAAAAAATGATTTTTGGCGAACTGAGTCGATGAAAATTTCCTGTGGCAAGTAAAATGGTCACACTACAGCAGTCTGATGGCAGTAAACCGTTTCAGCTTTCATAATCGCTGCTCCTTCTGGTGGATAGATAAAGCATTGCAATTGATTTCCACACTTGGAATGCTTAGGGGCATTATGAGGCGGCACTGCACACACTACGTCATCAATGGGGGATCATATACCACCAAGGACCGATCAGGGACCCAGCGGGGATCAGCCACGGATCAGCCTGGGCCCTGTCACGGCCCAGCTGGCAATTTCAGATGACTCTACTGTAGGTTAAATATTTGTTCAGGCTGTGTCAGAGAGGTGCCAATCCACCTGATTTCAGAGGCTGTAGGTTGTGGTGGTGTTATATTAAATCACATTGTATTGTGAGGTGTCGCTGTCCAGCCCACAAATAGAATATCTAAGCTTCACAAATGTCATATTTATTGCAGGGCTATTGCATTGGGTTGTGCTGTATACTGTTCATGTATTGTTATTGTATCCACTCCCTTTATATAAACAGTATCTACTGTACTAAGTCCATTTCATCCGTTCTACCTGTCAGTTGTCCAGAGGGTATAATTTACAGCAATGAAACACTCCTTCACAGTTCAGATGACATGGGCAGTCTTAGCATCAATAGTATTGACGGGGATATGTAACCTTATCTTAGTCTGACAGCAGGAGTGCAGGCGTGAGGAAAGGGCCATGGACGAGATTGAGCGACTGAATGAGAGGGAGCGATGGAGAGACGATTCGTTCTTACCGGAGGCGCAATGCCGCTGTACACCTAAACGTCGAACGAAGCTGTGGTCCAGCTGCCATATAATACTGATCTCTCCCATTTCTCCCGTCTATGTGGCGAAGAGCTTTTATGTTGTGGGAAGCTGCCAAAAGCAGAGTGGAAGGGCCCATTCATAATGAGGAAATGACACAAAATCCAGTCTTCTCCTAGCTGAGGGTGATATGGATCATTTAAAGCTCTTATGAATCTCCCAGCAGCTAAAACATAAAAAAAAAAACTCACTTTGTGCCAGTTGTCGCTGCTGAATGCTTTAAAACCATCAATGACCAATTTAGCTGTCCTCAATATCATCAGCACTTTATCTTGTAATCAGTCATTTGTGCTGGAAAGACGTGGAATATGATATGACGTGATAGGAATATGAAGTACACAGAGCTGTGTATGTAATGTATGGTAGATGTTAATAGAGTGCTCCAGGAATGACATATTTTTGTAGGCTAACCAGGAAGTTAACATCACCCTGAGTTCCCTCGACAAAAAGCCAATGGGATTTTTCCATTGGGTTTTGGATTATTGCAGAAAATATGCTCTGTGGCAAACACACGTTAATGATACTTACACATTTTGTTCCGTAAGATAATGAGCACCACTTGTATGTTTTTTGAAGTGTGAATACAATCACCAGAAGTAAAAAAGTTAGGCTATAAACAAACTACAACAAGGTCGCAAGAACAGAAGCATACACAATTTAGCCACTTGTTAGCAACCGCCTTTTTTAAGACACATAAAGGCTTCAAAATTCCCGAGTGGGGTATCTCTTGATGTACTTTATGTCGTAGAACAAAACATTAAAATTTCTTCAGCTTGTGTTAACCACAGACCTTATTTCAGGCATCTAATTAAAACCCATTAAAAAAAAACATTGACTTCCAGACGAGGGAACCGGAAGTGCTAAAATGCTAACTCATTTCTGGGTTTTAGGACTAATTACCACTAATTTGTGAGGGAAATGTCTTTATTCTTTGATTTTTGCGTTGCTGGAAAAAAAGGTATGAATACATGCCTGACAATGACTGATATATTTGACTTTAGGACATCTCTGACTACATACATGCTGAAAATCAAACATTTTTATTGTATTAATTTTGATATTTTCGATAGTAAAAGTCCCTAGAAGTGTATGATTCAACTCTTTCTCATGGTCTACTGTTAAAAAAGTGCATTAAATCGTAATATCGAATCACTTTACTTGTAGAATCGCAATACTTAAAAAGCGCAATACACATGGAATCGCCACCCACGTATCATGATAGTATCGAATCGGGAGATAAATGTATCGTCCCAGCCCTAATGAGGATACTTTGAATATGTCTCATCCTAAAAATAACAAGGAGCATTAGAATACTCTCAAAGCCTTTTCAAACTGCCTCTGACTGATAGAAAACAGACATCATTTAATTCTGAATCACGTCTTACAAGCTGTCTCAATTAGATCGGAGTTACACCACTGTCACTGCAGGGTAGAGTGGTGTTGAAAACATTGCAGCGTTTATCTCAGTGGTGACTCCTTTGAATCCCCGGATTGTGCTCTGAGTCAGAGCAAACTAAATGGGACTGTCTTATCTAGAGTGTGAAATCACCGAGACAGCCCCAATTTATGCAATATTCATTACATCAGTGGTGTGGTGGTTTGTTTCCTCCCTTCATATTACATGGGTAAAATGAGGGCAAGACACTGATGACATCATGTTTTCATGGGCAAACAGATTGTGTGGCACAAAGTTGTAATGTCTTCTTTCAGCCTGGTGTCTTGATGCTAATTTCCCCGCTCCCTAGACCATCCGTGCATGACTGAACTGGTCTGATGAGGCGACTTCTGCGGTAAAAATACCGTGTGTGCTTTTGTTGATCAGCCCTAATCAGCATGGCAGATGTCCTTTATAATGGTTTCAATTATGAGTATAGCAACATGAAAGATTTGCTTACAATCTCCCAGCCCCACTTCCCTGATTTGTGAATTTGCAGTTAAGGGAAAATACATGATCTCATTATAACGGTAATTGTATCAAGGTTTTAAAGATATGCAGTGATGATTAGATGTGTTTTAAAATGCATCCACCGCTACTGAATTCATCATCCATCGATCAACCATACCATTACTGAGAAGAAAATCACGGCTTCTCCAGAAAGGCTTTGATAGATGAGTAAATCTCTTTTTTTCCAAAGAAAGCAGCTGTTGTCTGCATCTCCCTATTATAACTCCTAATTACAGCAGACTTGTTGACTCTTTTAAAATTATTCCACCCATCCATTGCCATCCATATACACAGTCTATGCATTTATCAATTTAGTCCAAATCAATAGAATTATAATAGATAAATGGTTTTAGGATGCCACGTATGCTTTATCCTGGCAAAAGAAGCCATTCCTTTAAGGTGTATGTATAAGACTGCTGACATTAGATGTCATATAGCTAGCAGGAAATGAGTGATGGTCCCTGTCCACTTCGGGGGGAACATTTAAGAGTCATTATTCCACCATTATCATCCTTGCCAATGACTGTGGAGCGCTCCTGCCTCCTGTCAGTGGGCTGTCTGCTGTATAATGGGCCCGGGGTGTCCATTATCAAGCCAAAATGGCCGCAGACACACTTAAGCCACAGTCGGCTAAAAGTGGCCAAGGGACGGGTGGTAGGGGCATCATAAAAAGAAAAAAGGATGTTTCTTTATGGGTCGCTGTTCTTTTAGCACAAATGAAGGTGAAGTTTTTGGAGTTTCTTGCATCAGCAGATGGCAGAACAAGCGACATAAATGATAGATGTGGTTCTGTAGTAATTTTGCGAACACTGACAGAACTGCAGGCACAAATTAAAGGCTGCCAATCATTCTGACCACTTTTGATTACAGTAATTAATTTGATTTTTTTGGCTGCAATTTATGATTATATTCATCTGTTGGATTATTTCTTTGTGTCAATCAATTTGTTTAATCTATGAACTGTCAAACAAATAGTGAAAAAATGTCCATTACAAGTTGTGCGACGTCTTCAAATGTCTTGTTTTGTCAGATTCCCTCAAAGAGATTCCATTTAGATTAATATAAAACACAGGAAAGTGGTGAGTCTTCACATTTGAGAAGCTTGAATCAGAGAATGTTGTTGCCAGTTTACAATTGATCTATTATCAAAATTGTTGCAGATTAATTTTGTTGATATTGACTACTTCATTGAATTGTTTCAGCTCTAATATAACGTTTTACAATAGTACATGCAGAATCTTTTCAGCAATAGAGTGTTCCAGGGATGTTTTTGTAGTTCCCTTGACAAAAAGCCAATGGGATTTTTCCATTGGGTTTTGGATTATTGCAGAAAATAAGCTCTGTTGCAAACAAACTTTTATGATACTCATCACTACTTTATGAAGTGTGAACGCAATCACCAGAAGCAAAAAGCTAACGTTAGGCTATAAACAAACTACACCACTGTCGCATGAGTGTGAGTATGCAATGAAGCCATAAAGGTGAACGAGTCGGCATGATGAAGTTTAGCAGTCTCATTGAGTCACTTGTTAGCAACCGCCTTTTGTAAGACACATACAAAAGGCTTCAAAATTCACAAGTTGGATATTTACTGACCTATTTTATGTCGTAGAACAAAAAGTTAAAATCTCTTCAGCTTGTGTTAACCACAAACCTTATTTCAGGCATCTAACTAAAAACCCATTAAAAAAAACATTGACTTCCAGACGAGGTAAGTGTTAAAATGCTAACTCATTTCCATTTTTTAGGACTCATTCTTGTAGCACTCAATAACACCAGCAACTGTCAGGAACAGACTGTCTCTGTTTTCAATGGGTAGTACAGCACACAGTTTATTGTTATCACTTGACACATTTAGACACTGGATCAGCGTTAAAGCGTGCTCTAGATTTGTATTACTGTCAATCACATGGCTTCCCGCTGAGCGGAGTATTAACATTTCATGTCGCACAAAGGAATATTTTGCCAAGTGCCCTGGTGGCACATGCTGGCGTCCATGTAATTATTTATTTCTGTGGCGTACACACACATTTCCTGCTCTGGAGAACTCTTTTCTTGTACTCTCCTGAGCATTCATGCAAAAAGCTACAAATAATCCCTCTATTTCTCTTGCACTCACTTCCTTGTTCTACTTTACCTACAGCGCATCTCCCTCTACCTGACATTCCTACTTTCCAGCTCCTCCTCAGCATGTTATTAAGTTGCCCCTGTACTCGTGATTTACGGAGCCTTAATGTACTCCTGTGCTTGCAGTCAGTAAATGAAATTGTCATTTGTCACATTAATAGTCCTCCCCCTCTGCCATACATGCACACACTCATACACAACCCTCTCCCAGTATGGCTCCATTCACAGAACACCCGCTCTTATCATCATTCCCTCTCTCGCCTCATCCTTAATGCCTTTTCTCCAAAATCCCCCTCCTTTTTCTTCACCTCCTTTTTCACGCCTTCCTCTGGTATCATGGCGGATTTAATTTAATGGAATTATACCTGCATTTTCTTGCCGTGCAATCCTTGTGCTCCATAAAATGCTCAATATCAAGGGGTTCTGTAGGGTTTGTTGATATCATATGGTCTTGTTGGACCGCAGTGCTGTTGTGCTACATTTTGCAGACATTGAACTAGATTGCATAATTAGGTGCTATTATGAAATGCAGTGAGAGAACATTTAATTGCTGTTTTGTACAATATGTTCAGCTGTTTATACCGAAATTGGAAGAGCCCTGCTGTGTGAGAAATGGTGACTTGAATTTTAAAGGCAGAATTTGCAGTAGCCTGTCCCGTGTTACATGCAAAATTAGACAATCCCTGTAGTAGATGATTATGCAGCTCATAACAGAGATAGAGCCCAAAATTACATGCAAATTTAATATTCTTCATTAAAACGGTTTTGGATTCAGATTCACATCACTTTCTCTTTTTCTGCTAATTGCCTATTTCTGTGTATTGCATCTTTTAACCTTCGAAATTATATAAAATACTCTTCTTGTGGAGGCTATAAACTCCACAAGAAGGGTAGGGCAAGAGTATAGGGTCAACAATTATGAATATAAATTCGTCCTCGAAGATAAATGAGAGTAATATAAGCCGTGGTTTCGACTGAGAAAGTGATATTGCTTTAGAATAAATCTTGTCTTGAAAAATTGCCTTATTTTATGCACGGTTAGCCTATGTCAAACCTGAGAGTGTGAATATTTTTTCTGCAGATAAATGTTTCAAATGCACTTGAAAACTGTAGTAAAAAGTAAAATAGCCTATGGATGTATGTTACTTTTACACTACACATAACTGTACTAAAGATAGAGGTATGAAATTGTGTTCAAAATACATTGTTAAAATGTGTTGTATAGTACTTGTTTACTGTGATAGCAAAGACATTTTAGCTATCTTAAGTATGCACTATGGCTGTCAAAGTCGACGCGATAATAACGCTAAAAATGCAATTTTTTTTTAACGCCTATCATATCATATGTATATCATAAACCAGAAAACCTCAGGAATCCATTGGTACCAACCATGTCATACTAGCTTGACGCCATGGAGGCTAAATAATGCTCCAAACTCAATTTTGCCGAGGAAAAACTGGCATGGCCATTTTCAAAGGGGTCCTTTGACCTCTGACCTCAAGATATGTGAATGAAAATGGGTTCTACGGGTACCCATGAGTCTCCCCTTTACAGACATGCCCACTTTATGATAATCACATGCAGTTTGGGGCAAGTCATAGTCAAGTCAGCACACTGACACACTGACAGCTGTTGTTGTCTGTTGGGCTTCAGTTTGCCATGTTATGATTTGAGCATATTTTTTATGCTAAATGCAGTACCTGTGAGGGTTTCTGGACAATATTTGTCATTGATTTCTGTTGTTGATTGATTTCCAATAATAAATATGTACATACATTTGCCTAAAGCAAACATATTTGCCCACTTCCACGTTGATAAGAGTATTAAATACTTGACAGATCTCCCTTTAAGGTACATTTTGAACAGATAAAAAATGTGCAATCAATTTGGGATTAATCACAATTAACTATGGACAATCATGTGATTAATCGCTATCGAATATTTTAATCGATTGAAAGCCTTAGCCTAAACATATTGTCATTTTGGTAGAATGAATCATCTTTTTAGGCCATTGATCAACTGTCGGATAATTTGAAGAGCAAATAATGAGTGCCTGATATGTCATATCACAGCAACTTCAAGTCTACTCACTCTCATTAAATATTTACCTCCACTTAGATGGAGCAGCTTTTCCCGTCAATTTCAGACATATTAATAATGTCGAAGATGGCATTTTGGCTTTTAACCCCTGAGACCCGCGGGATTGCATGCCATCCCAATCGACTTTACTGTCTTTTACAGGCTGTAGCAGGCTCAGTTTTAGAGCTAGAATGAATATATCATTGCCATATTTGAAGGGGTTCCTTGACCTCTGAACTCAAGATATGTGAAGGAAAACGGGTTCTATGGGTACCCACGAGTCTCCCCTTTATAAACATGCTCACTTTATGATAACCACATGCATTTTGGGGCAAACACCATGCAGTTATTTTTGTTTGAATATTTCTGCATACTTGGGTCCCCAAACAGTCTTATAATGACATACGTTGGGTATTACTGTAAAGCTAAGACTCTTGTGGATCCAATGAGCCCATTTGTATTCATGTGTGATGATGTTAGTCCCCATAGTAGACATTTCACTGTATTGAGATCGATTTTTGAAACTTGACCTCACTGTATAAAATGACCTGTGGTGACCTCTAGGATAATCACAACCTCATAAAATTGTGCAGCCACAAACTAGAGACCTAAGGCATTCAGAGGATAGATGGCATTCCTAGGTAAATTGATAATAAGGGGGTTTCAGAGCAGTTTCCAGAACAGAAGTGCTTGCTATACAATCGCGAAAAATACAATTCTTGCAGAAATCTCCAAATGTCAAAAGTTTGTGATACCAAATCACAGCATGACTTTTTCTTTCAAGGTCTTGATGTCTTCATGTGGTATTTTTTAGGGATTATTGATCATTTTATCAATTCTCGAGTGATGCAAAATTGTTAAATTTAGCACCAAATCTGGTTTATGACTACAACAACTTGACACACAGTGCTGCGCTGCATCTCAAATTAATCTTCGGGTTCCCAGCTTTCAGATGATGTACTCCACTTCTATGTGACATCTACTGCTGACCTGCTATCTCCCCCTAAGGACCCCTGTAAAAAAAGACAGAAACATGTCTATTATGGGTTTCAGAGGGTTAAAATATATCTGGCATTTTGTTCCAGCAGACATGCTGACCGGCCCTAAGAGGATCTAAAACAGATTCCGCCCAAATAACACGTGTAAATAAAAATGTCGAGACGTTAAGACCCACCACAAACATTACAAGTATGTGTCTGCAGTCTGAGTCTGTGCTGGTTTACAGATTTTCACCATATGGGACAAAGTTTAGCTCATACTCATTTGAGGCATCATTTTGCATCTAACTTTCTGCATCCAGCTAAAATATTCCTGATTTGTGACTCGCTGTTCTGTGCTTTTGCTGAGAACCACACTGACTCCTGTAGCTCTCTGATTCATCTGCTGTTTTCAAGTGACTGTTGACTTGTGCGAGCATTTTTGCTTTAATCAGCTGTCTCAGTTTTGTCTGGGGACAAGGATTAGACTCTAATCATTAGAGGATGCCCCCCACTGAATCTCTCATCTACGCATTATCATACAACTTCAGTATGAACCCCCTCCTTTCTCTGATCTGTTCTCGACTGCAGAGGCTCAGACGTAATCCTAAGTAGGATACACAAAGAACCGTATTGAATTCATAAAACCAGCAGAGCACACTTTCTTGAATAATATACAGCGCTCTTAAAACCTGAGAGATTTTTTAAATGAAAACCTTGATAACAGTTTGAATTGACGTGAAATACATATCTAACCATGTTTTATCTTATTCCTTCTCCTCCTTCCCTCCATTTATTCTTTCCTCCGTCCAGCATGTGAGCTGATGAACCAGGGGATCCTCGCTCTGGTCACATCCACGGGCTGTGCGGCCGCAAGTGCCCTACAGTCTCTGACGGATGCAATGCACATTCCCCACCTCTTCATCCAGAGAAATGCCGACGGCGCGCCCCGCACCGCCTGCCAGCTCAACCCCAGCCCAGAAGGAGAGAGCTACACCTTGGCCGCCCGTCCACCTGTTCGAATCAACGATGTCCTGCTCACCCTCATCTCAGAGCTACACTGGCAGAAGTTCATCATCTTTTATGAAAGCGACTACGGTGAGTTGAGACGAATGAGAGCAGTTGATGGCCAAATGTATCTCATAAACATTAGGGTTGGGACGATACACCTACTTCCCGATTCTATACTATCTTGATACTTGGATTTTTAAGAATTGCGATACGATATTATAATTTATGGCGATTTACGTTAACTTTTTTAAAAACTAGACCATGGGAAAAATTATAATCATACACTTCTAGGGACTTTTACTTTGGAAAATAGGTAAATCATTACAGTATCGGTCATTGTCAGGCATTATTGATTAAATTTTTTCCAGCAACCCAAAAAAAATCAAAGAATGAAGACATTTTGCTCACCAATTAGTGGTATTTCTTTTTAATTTATAAGTATTTTATACTTCTGGTGAATGTAATCCAATCAGTATTATTTCCATATAAGTGTTTTGTGTGTATACAGTTCCCTTTGTTAAAACCAGACGTAGTATCACTTGTATACTTCTGCTAACTTCGCCAAGTCCGTCTCTAGCTTTCCCGTCAGCTCCATTCTCTTTATACATCCATTCTCAGCTCCATCGGGGCCTTTTGAATGCATTTAACATAATTGTCAGTATATGGGTGCTCTACAGTTGTAGCGTTGGCCGATTTGAGCACGGAGATGAGAGTGAGGCTGGCTTGACCGCACGTTACCGCAATACGCTAATGTTTCCTGTCCATGACAGAGTTAGCATGCAGCTTTAGTCGTGATGTCTAGCTCTGCTTTTCCTTGCAATGTGTGAAACCCAAAGTCTTTCCATACTTTGGATTTAGAAATGTGAGGATGCAGGTTGTAACCACGCGGACCCTCCGCCGTTTTGTACCTTCTCGTTACAGCCGGCTGCGGTTTGTTTTGGTTGACTGATATGGAACAGATATGACTTCACGTTACTCAGACTACAACAATAGAAGCGGTAACTTCCTTCTACCTCTGCATAGACTCAAATGATGCACTTATATTAATTTTGGCATTAAAAAATTGATTTCAAATTCGTAAAATAAAAAAAGCGATATATAGGTGAACCGATTTTTTTTATCCCACCCTTAGTAAACATTGTATGTAAGATTATTTCAGCTCTTTCATTTAAATATCAACGCTCTAAAACCATCTCCAATGTCAGGGGGAAATCAGGCTGAAGTAAAGCCGCATCAACACGAAGAATTCATATGCTGAAAAGAATACATGGAGTGGGAACTAAGATAAAAGAACATCACCACTCCCACACAGACACACACACATAAACACACAAACTGTACATGCACGCTGCTAAAAAATAAATCAAAGTTCAGTAGAAATTGTCGGGAAAAACAAGATCTCATTGCCGCATTCACCCTTAGTAGCATCCTCATGAAGAAACCAGTCTGAGCCTAATTGGCTCATTTGAGGCACCAGAGAATGACGGTGTCCCAACAGTTCTTTATATATTCTCAGATGTGTTTAATTATTCTCACCACGACGCCCCCGTGGACCAGACCTTTCCTGACCCACGTTTTGGCTAAAAGCAAAGGACCGTGGATCGAGGAGTGATTGGCAAGAACGTACAGGGGCAGAAAGATGAAGAGAATATTGCTGCATTGGCATTTCTCAGATGATACTTTGCCACTGCTGGCTAATCTTTTTTACTACTTGGAAGAGTGCAATCTAGAAGAAGGTGTAAATCTGTTTTATTTTTTCCAGTACTGTAGAAGCTGGTAGCTACAGTTGATAAAGTGTATAGTAAAGCAAGCCCTCAAGGGAATACATCCACACACTAACGCCATACAAGTTTCCACCTCACAGGCTGGGCCCTACAGCCTCTGTGAATGTACAGAGATCTGTCCTTGGATTTGTTTCTGACATTGACATTCTTTGTAGTAAGTGCAGCCTCAGCATTGAGTTGGATCGATTAAAATCCCACCATGGAAGAGCATCTGTCTATCTTTCTATCTATCTGTTTGTATGACGAGCTGTCCTTGCTAATATCTACCTTTCTTTCTTTTTGACTAGCTGTCTGTCTGACCAGTTATCTCTCTGTCTTTCTTTCTGTCTGTCTGTCTGTCTGTCTGACTACTGTAACTGTCTATCTATCTATATATCTCTCTTTCTGACTAGCTTTCTGTTTGTCTGACTTGCTAACTTGGTGTCTATCTAACTAGCAGTGTCACTGTCTGTCTGACTATTTCTACCTGTAGGGCAGGTACTGGCGACGTTTTAGAAGCCCCACTGCACACTCTCAATGCCTGTGCCTGAAGCCCATCCAATTTCCTTATACATGTAAGAGACCTGGCTATCGATCCATACGCTATACTGCCACAATCCAATTCAAGGCCACATACACTGAGTCTTTTCCTGATGAAAAAAGTTGTTAAGCCAAAAAGAACCGACACCCTCAGTCATAACTCCACTCCACAACCTCATCATCAACTGCACATTGTACTTTCCTGATTGCATGCTATTAGTCCTTCCTCTTTTCCACAAGGCCCCATCATCCACAAACCTATGGCCTGCCTATAGGTACTGGTACCTCTGAGAAGACATCATTGATCATAATGATGAAAAATAGCGGGCTTATCACACTGCCTTGAGGTGTGCCATTTCCAGCCGTGTATACTGATTTGACAAGTCTGACCCAATCAGTACTTGAAGATTTATTCCAAACAGAAAATCCTTTATCCAGTTTAGAAACTCTCCCACCAATACCCATCCTGTGCTCTCTGTCAGTCTTACCAGCCGTCTTGCTATCTATCAGTCTTTCTTTTACACTACAGTGGAAACCGCTTATAGTGATGATGTCTGTCCTGGTCAAATTGATCACTATAAGCGGATGATTATTAGAACCACATTTTTGTTGTTGTGCACCTATTCTAATGCAAATTACCGTCTAATTGATATTTGTATATTTATTACATGGAGACAAAGTAATGAAACGGACCGCTTTGCCATTTACCGGTTCACTGACAATTAAATTTTTTGCCGGCTCTGCATCGCGAGTGTGCATGCAGAACGGCGCCCCTTTGCCGGGGTTCCTCGTTCTCTCATTTGGTAGAGGTATGGAGGGAGACGGGCGCCGGTCTGCATGAGCTGCCGGTGCTGCGGTGCAGAGGAGCCGGTCGGCAGGGTTTCACTTTGGAGGCATTACGTGATGAGGCATTATCAATCCACCTGACGAGGGCTGCTTCAACCACAGGTACTTTCCCCGTGCACATTGTTATTTTATTCAGAGAAATTACTTTCATTTTCCCGTCATGATATCAATGTGCACTCAGCATCAGCCTCAGGTATCCAACCTGAAAGCAGTCGGTCCGCGAGGCAAAGTATCAAGGGAGTAAAGTAAAAATCAAAACGAAAATTGAATTAACGTTAGTCTTACGTAGTTTAAAAATGTTTTTCCATATGTTTTCCTGTATGAAAAGACACAAAAATACACTGTAAGTGGACAACTTGATTACTATACGCAAATTATTTGTAACATTTATAACATTTGTATGTATAGGAGTGATTCCGTCCCAAACTTTTTGATCCATATAAGCGGTTGATCAATGTAACCGTGATCACCATAAGCAGTTTCTACTGTATTTATTTGTTGACTAGCCAGCTCTCTATCTGACTGTCTGTCTTGCTTTCTATCTATCCATCCATCTGCACTTTAAGAAATTTTCAAATCAGTTTCAGAGAGAACTCATTGAATCATATCCTATCAGAAACTCTTTATGTATAACATCTCACCCCAGCACAGTGCACTATAGCCTTAAATTGCAAGTCCTGTGAGAGGGAACCTATGTCTAACGCATGAAGGCTCGGCGTAACAAGGCGCCGTCGGTAAGAAATAGTTGATGGGAATACCAGCTCTAACAAAACTGCCTTTTTAAGCCAGTTAAATTAGGTGCTACAAAGTCGACACCGTTGACATTTGTGCTTGTGTTACACTGTTTAACTCTGCACTCGTTAAATTAAGGAATGTAGCGGCTAATTAGGATCCTCATCACAGAACAGTCAAAATACCCTTGGTGCCTGCCTTGAAGCAGTACTACAGTGACCCACACCACTGCCTGGAGAGAAAAGTGCTGTCTGTAAATCTGTGTTGGCACTTAGTATTTAAAGAGATAGCGAATGCTGAACTTTAGACGTACGAATAGAGAGAAGCAGCTGCAGCAGTTCATTCAGTTCTATTCAGATTATGTATTTGTGCGTGGTAATGAGTAACATGGTGCGATGATAAATGTAATCAGTGTTTACACAAACCATCTCAAACCTGATTCGAGTTGTATGAGTTGTATGTGTATTTTTCACTGCTAGTGCTGTAACAATACCTGAAACAATGCAAAACGAGACTTCTTTTTTAGGTTAAAAAGTTCGGGCTGTCAATCGATTAAAATATGTAATCGCGATTAATCTCATGATTGTCCATGATTAATTGCAAATTAATGGCACATTTTTTATCTGTTCAAATGTACCTTAAAGTAAGATTTGCCAAGTATTTAATACTCTTATCAACATGTGTTTGGGCAAATATGTTTGATTTATGCATATGTATGTATATTTTATTATTGGTAATCCATTAACAAAACAATGACAAATATTGTCCAGAAACCCTCACAGGTACTGCACTTAGCATAAAATAATTATTTTCATTCACATATCTTGAGGTCAAAGGTCAAGGGACCCCTTTGAAAATGGCAACAACAGCTTGTCCTCGCCAACATTAGTGCAAGTTTGGAGCCTTATTTAGCCCCTTTCCCGACAAGCTAGTATGAAATGGTTGATAATAATGGATTTTTTTAGGTTTTGTAGTTTCATATGATACCAGTATCTTTACTCTAGCTTTAAAACCCACTTGAGTCCAGTACAACCTAAAAATTGCAAGTTATGTTAATGTGCTAAAGAAATTAGTGGTGTTAAAATGAATTTGCGTTAAAGCTTTATCACATTAACTTTGACAGCCTTATAAAAATATATATAAACACGTTTTTCTACAAAACCCTGTTTTCATTCAATAAAAGAAGTCAATCTTTTCAAATCTTAGACACTGTCCAATCACAACTAGCCATATAAGAACTTTTCCTAAACAAAACAGTTTCAAAATTGTTAGCATTTTGATTGAAATGAGAAAACGATCAAAGAATGAAGAAGTAAACAAGATCATGAATCTGACATTTGGATGCCAGCTTTTGGTATTTGACAGGTTTTGAGACTTGGTTTAATGGACATATTTTGGTCGATACCAAAAAAGTACTGAGGTTCAATAACGAGCACTGCGCACCCGCTCTGGGGCTGTCAGTTGATCCGGCTGATTAGACATCTTTTCAGTTTTAGCTGTGTTGGAGAATATCCTGTGGATTTGCTGAGGTAGCCAAAGTCTGTACACCCCAAAGAATCACAAAGGTGTTGTGCTTTAGCATGTGCAACAAAGTTAACAAGAGAGTCAGGGAGTTGTCAGTCTCACACAGTCCTGAGGAGAGGTCTAATCGGGAGAAATGAAAAATACATCTGTGAATGTGCTCCACCGTTGGTATGGAGCTTAAAGCTGGAGTAGGCAGGTTGGAGCAAATATGATTTAAAAAAAGTTATTTTTATAAAACGGTCACTATATCCTGAAAGTAGTGCATGAGACAGGTAATCTGGAGAAAATCATATGCCTCTGTGTCCTCCTGTGTCCTCCGGTGCTCCTAATGGCATCTGCAAGATTTCATAGACCGGAGGAAAACAACCAATCAGAGCCAAGCTGAAGCCTTGCCGTCTCTGAGCAGCTGTCAATCACTTGCGATCAAACGGTCAAACTAAGCAGCGCTGATGAAATATGAATCAAGATTCTCTTTCTGTAATTCTTATTGCAGCGTACTGTTTAGCTGTAAAATGAGAACGTTTGTGACCAGGCAGCCATGTTGAGATCAGTTGAGGAAATACCAAGCAATGATTGACAGCTGCCTCTGTTGAAAGAACAGCCAATAGGAACTCTCTCTCTGTAATTACCTGTGATTGGCCAAAGTTTTTTAAAGCCTGAAAACAGAGCCATGAGGAGGTGCAGAAGACTAGTTTTCTCTCAGAACACTTGAATTACAATATGCTCAAATGTTGTTATGGAAATTTTTGCCCAATGATGCAATTATGCTCAAATTGAAAATGCGTATAAAAACAGGTTGATGTTTTATGTTAAACACTCAAAATAAAGTGTAAAACTCAATGCAAAGTTAGTCAGTAAAGTTTGCTCACATAATTGTAACCTAAAGAAGAAAAAGGGGAACAATGCACAACCTTAATTAGACAACATTTGGTCTATTATACTTAATTTAAAGTTAGAAACATTGTTTTACCACACATTGATTTCTTTGGTCAATTAAATTATTTCTCTTAATGATGTGGGTTAAGTTAAAAACAAAGGCATCTACTTAAAGTGAACAAAAACATTTAGAATGGACTATCAGGTGGTTTATCGTTATTTTTTGTTTTTCTTTGCTTTTGCTATCAATGGATGAATTTCAAAATTGAAATTTACCTAATATATGGAAATGTACAGTTTCTCCAATGGATATATAGAAAAGTAAAATACTTATGTTCTCTTTCATTTAGTGATTTGCTTTTATTTTATTTAAAGTTAATCTCCAGGGCTATGCATTTTTTTTATTTATAAATAAAGGGTATATTGCATTGCCAGCTGTTCAGAAACTACTTTAATCTGTGTTACTACTGTTCTCCCACCACCTTTTCCATCATTGCTAAACCTTCATATGGACAGGTGTTGAACATCACATCATTTCCAACTCATGCTGTCAGATCAGCGATAATCAAAGAGCAGAAATTAGATTATGTAACTTAACTCACAGCACAGGAGCTCAGATCAGGTTCTATCAGGTGGGATCTTGTCAAAGCCTCCCTGTCTTCTCTTTCCAGTCTACAGTATGTACAGGGCAGCAGGTCCAACACTAGTACAGAACTAGTCTATTTAGATTAATAGTTTACACAGATAAATCTTTAGTTTCATTAAGCGCTACTACTAACGCTTTTTTTTCATTATTGATTAAAAAATGCCTCATGATTTCCTATCCAACATTTGAAAAGAGTTTAATTTTACAATCATTTAAGACTAAGAAAAATCACAAAATCACATTTCAGAATGTCGAACCAGTGAATTTCATTTTTGTCATTTTTGCTTTCAAAATTATTTTTGATACATTTTCTGTCAACTAATGACAAAAATACCGGAGCTGCTTGCCCACCAAACTATAATCACGCCCGCCAGTGCAAGTGCTTTCAGCCAATCAACAAATGATGATAAAGTAAGCTGCTTTCGAGCACCAGAGCTACTGTAACATTATCAAAATCCATGCTTTGTCACAAACCTATGGATGGGTGTTGTTAGGATTTTATCAATTCTACTACTGTTATCGACACTCGTTATTGATTCTGTTCGTTAACGATACTCTTATCGATTCTTTTTCAATACTAAAAAATTGCAATTTTTTGAAAAAAAAGAATAAATTCAGAAGAGGATTATAACTTATTTATATTTTAAATATAACAATTTGTTTCTAGAGCAGCAACGGTATTGTTTACAACAGCAACGTCACTATATAAACTCAATAATATATCACTAGAAACAAATCTAAAATGTCAATAAAATAATTCATATTCCTGAGTGAAGTTTATAAAGAATGAAGACCACAGACATGAGTCAGTATCAGTCCTTCCTCCTGTCCTCTGTCCTCCTCCCTCTGCTGATGTGATTCACTGCCTGCAGGTAACGTTACCGCTGGTAGAGAGAGGAGGGGCTGCTTTGTCTCTAACAGCAGCTAGAATTTTAAGAAATGTGGCAAACTAGGCTAAACAGTAAGACTACATACAGACAGCAGACGCTGTGCTAAAACATAGTAGCAGTGGATGAGAGACCGCAGACAGAGCAGATTCAAATATTGCTCTTCTACATGTTTACATGTTAATGATTGTTGAAGAGGTGTATTGTAAAAAGCAAAGGTTTCATTGCACTTACAGCGTAGTTGTCATCAACTCGAGTAATCTTCAAGTTTTCTTCACTTCACCTGTTTCCACCGAGGCCTCTCTGCTCTGCTGTTCGCTGACTTCGCTTTTGTGTGCAGAGGAGCAGAGCAGAGGAGATGGTGCAGCGTGATAATAAATTACACCTTATCAGTACTACGGTTTTTAATAATTTAGCACTGGTGCCAATTTAATACTGGGTTTCGATACCCATCCCTACACAAACCTGAGATTACCCTCTGGAGTTTTGGTAACATTTGGTGGCATGGTAAATCTTTTGTTTTATTCCAGTAGCAAATAGCAGTACCTTTTATATAGGAAACTTTGCTGTTATTAGGGATCCACCTCTACCGATAACGGATCAGATATCGGGCCGATACTGACTCAAATAGCTGGATCGGTTATCATGACAATGGGGCTGATCTATCAAATTCAATTAAATGTGTATATACTATATGCATTTTATACAGGAATTTGAAATCCTGTTTAAGTTTTGACCAATTTGTTGCTGAATTCATTTTAAAGATTTTTTTTTTGCCAAGATGCTGGTGTACGATTTATTATTTTAATCATAAATAACAATTCACTAAATGTATGTATGTATTTGTTTGTTACATTTTGTTTTACAGAGTTAGGAAAGCAATGTTTAAGTCAAGCCTGATGATTTCTTACACAAAAAAGAATGATCCCAGTCACTTCCACACAGTGAGGCATACATCTTATTAAGTAAACACTGGTAGCGGATCGGTACTCAATATTGGCTGATACCCAAAGCCCAGGTATCGCTATCAGTATCGGGACTGAACAGTCTAATCGGTGCATTCCTAGCTGTTATCCTGACTCATAAACCAGAACAGAAAACTTGTTGTTACATTACCTGTAATATGTCATTATTCTGCAGATATGGCTATTTTTATTTTAAATTACAATAACATCTCTGCAAGGCACATTGAGATGGTTTATCAAGTACTGCGATGCTTTTGTCATATTAGTTTATACATTCAACATGTGAGATTAAAACAAATGACTCACTGGCTGATGCACTGAACGTCTAGACTTTATTTAACCCTTAAATAGCAGTTACAGTACATTCATATTTTGGACAAGAATCTTGTCTGCACTGCCAAAGCATGTGTTTTTTTTCCCCCTTGACTGAGACTATGTTCAAGACGTCTTGATCTGTAATCGTGTTTTCACTGCATGATGCGGCTCTGCTCGACTTGACACACTTTTGGTGCCAGGTCCTTTTCTCTTGATGATTTTCCACAGCGGATGGCACTGTAGGCGTACGCGATTCTCAGCTGACGGCCATAGCGGTGGCGCAGGAAACTGCCCTGACATTATCTTCAACAACACACTCACTGAATCATTTCAGCGGTAACCAAACAGAGAAACATCTGCACTATGTCAATCGTACGTCGTAGTGTACGCCGTAGCTTTGCGAGCTGACATTTTTTATAATCTGGTTCGAGTGAATTAAAAATTGAATGACGGCAGTTTGGCTATTAAGATCGCGGGTTTGTGCCGTTAGTATCTATTGACTATTCTCTCCGATCAATCAGTGGTCTGCAGTGTTTTAACTCCACCTTCTAGTCGGCAAAACTTGCTTGGAGCCTCGACCGAGGTGGTACACAGAAATGGAGTGGTTCTATTGGTACCATCCACAACTTTTCTAATTGAAATAATAATAAAATAAATAATCGCTCTAATGTGTAATGAACTGAATTGATCTCAACTGGACTGTTTGATGGAAACATGCCTTATGATCATCAAAGTGCTCAGTCTGTGTATCTCCGTCTAGTGTAATGTTTGATATAGTAACTGCCTATAGAAAGATGGAAGGTTTTTATTCTTTCAGAGATCAGAAAGATCATCTTGTTCTTTTATTTTTTTAAATCTGATAAAACTCATACCAAAATGAAAGACTGTCAGAATGAACATGTTAATTAGAAGCATGATTGCTATACCAAGGCCATCTTTATCGAACACGTAAATTAGCAGTGAACTGATGCATCTCTGGATATGGCGTGATAAGGCTGTGTTTTCGCAGCACTGCTGTGTCATCAATTTGCTGGTGTTGCGTTCGTCTACAAAAAAACAGATGCTAGAAAAGATAGAGCACCTTCTTGCACATAGCCCCCAGGCATCGCACTGTAGCACTACGCACAAAGAATTGTTCAAAACCTCATTATCTATATTACACTTATCTACACAATTATCATTATGATCAATCATGTTTCTTTAATCCCTTTGTTTGTTTTTTGATGGTGAGAGCAACACCAGACTCTGCAGCAGCACAGCTTAAACAGCTGGCTTCCCTGACCTCAGGGGCAAAGTGTAGCTCTGTGTAATGAAGTGTGTCGGGAGATCTGATTCATTCCAGTCTCCACCAATGCATCAGTTGCATAAAAGGCACATTATGTAAACAACTTCGTTCTGGTTCCATTTGCCATTGTACATTTTCAACACATAATTTGATTCAGATGTAACAGAAATAACCTTATTCTTGTGCCGGAGAAAGCCGACTTTGTATTATGACTGCAAAGCATCCTTATGTGGTTTTGCCTTTTGCGTCTTCAGGCAAATAAAAGAGAACAAAATTATATGATAATCCTATCACAGCCCATTGCTAACCAGAAGACCCTTTACACATTCTTTATTCTTCCCTTTGGCCTTTCTTGTTTCTTTCTTTTTATTTCCTCTCTTCATTCTTTCTTTCTCGTCGGCACCTTTTTTTTTTTTTTTTTGCCAATACTGTTTTTTTTTTTTAAAACAGTCGTTCTGTTGCAGATTTCAGCCATGCTCTCTGACTGTGCTGAAGGGTAGTCTAATGCCTCAGCTTTTTATTTGAAATGGACAAAACAAACCCAGTGCATCTCCCACTGAAAAACAAACTTCTTGACGGCAAACTCTCGCTTTGCCGTCAAGGACTATGCTGCCCCTTGTGCATTTTGGGCATTCTTCTCAAACCAACCAGTGTCCAGATATCAAATGAAACTTTCATACACACAAACAACTGTTGGCTGCTGCCTTGACTCGTGCGGTGACTCAAAAGATGTTGTTTTATTCCATTTCATTTTACATTTGACCATGACCAGAAACAGTTGAGGGTCATGCTGCCCTCTCCCCTTGCTTTGAACCAACTATGTCTTTAAATAGACACCATTCAGCAGAATGGCTGCAAATTATCATGCCGTGTTTTGTTTAAAATCAGACACCACATGCCTTTCTATTTGGCACACATCTTCCCAAACAGTAAGCTACTGAAAAGACCTCGAATGCAAGTTGTCACCTCTAACTGTTCAATCAGAGATTACATTTGAAAATGAAAAGAATAAATAAATTAATTTTATATAGCCTATATATTAGGGATGTCAGTTACGGTAATTTTCAATAGTCCGACAACCATTGACTTGTAAGTGACCGGTTAATTTTTAAGAAAGAAACGCAAAACGATGTGAAATACAATATATGCTTTCCTTTTTCTCCGGCGCTCCATTAACTCAATGAGCTTTGGCGGCGCATTTTGAAGCGCTATATCCATCCAATCCAATAATGAGTTTTTAATTTATTTTCTGTTAGCTCTGCTGAAGTTTATTGCCGCATTTTGATCAGGTCGCAGGTGCTTCGATTGGCCGCCGATTGTTATCAGCTGATATTGAAACGTTTTCGCTACTCGTTGATTTGTCTTTCTCACCTACACTTTAATTCTCTCTGAGAGTGACACAGCTGGACACACACATACACACACGACAGCCACATGTTAAATTAACATATAGACCATAAATTAACCTATAGCCCGACATGTGTAACTGATAAAAATGTTCTCGGTGGTTAACCAATGAACGGTTAACCGTTGACATCCGTCAAACTCTTTACATTCACCCTTAAACGGATTGAATTGAACTGTTCTGGTAGTGCTAACATAGATGATTTTAAATGATGGCTCTAGTAGACCATCTGGTCAGCCTGCAGGCTGGTCGGCTGGCCGGTCCACCACTTTGGTCCAGACTGAAATATCTCTACTATTGGATGGACTGCAATGAAATTAAGTAAAGTCTATAAAGCTGAGTCCTAATGACTTTGGCCATCTCCTGAATTTTCTTCTGGCACCACCATGAGGTTTACATGTGTGCCTTTTGGTGAAATATCTCAACAACTATTGGATGGAATGCCGTGAAATTTGGTTAAGAGGTCCACCACAATTAGCAAACGTTAGCCTACTACTAGTGCTGTCAATCAATTGAAACATTTAATCACGATTAATCGCAAATAAATCTCACATTTTTGTATCTGTTCAAAATGTACCTAAAAGGGAGATTTGTCAAGTTTTTAATTATCTTATCAACATAGGAGTGGACGTTAATGCAAACGTATGTATGTATTTATTCTTTGAAATCAATTAACAACACAAAACAAATATTGTCCAGAAACCAAAAGCTCAAATCATAACATGGCAACCTCAAGCCAAACAGGCAACAACAGCTGTCAGTGTGTCAGTGTGCTGACTTGACTATGACTTGCCCCAAAACTGCATGTGATTATCATAAAGTGGGCATGTCTGTAAAGGGGAGACTTGTGGGTACCCATAGAAACCATTTCCATATCTTGAGGTCAGAGGTCTAGGGACCCCTTTGAAAATGGCCATGCTGTTTTTTCCTTCACGTTCACTCTGATAGTTTACATGGTAGTAGGTAGGGCTAAGTTGGTATGTCAACTGGTAACATTGTAAACATAATACCTCCTACTACAAACACATAGCTTGTTAGCAGTTTTATTGTGAGCATTTAGCTCAAAGCACCACTGTGTCTTAGCACAGCCTGACCGAGCTGCTAGTATGGCTGTAGACTCTTGGTCTTGTTTTAAAGGTTTGCAATATATTATCTGTAAGCCTGTGTAAATGTCATTTAAGGTCTGCTCACACTGTATTCACAATTGTGTGTATGTAAAAGGAAGCCAGCTATTGATTCTGTGTGGGAGGGTGGCCAGTGGGTAGAGCATCTGCAAACAAAAGCTCATGTAAAATTACCATGTCATTTTATCATAACAAGGAGAGCATAAGAGGCGACTGAGGCACGGTTATCGGAAATCTTAAAGAAGGGTCGATTTTCTTGAAAAATCAGTAGGGCTCCTTTGCAGGACCGTCCTGCACTTAGTAATGACTGTGAAGCAGCTGCATCTGTCTCTGCCCGCCCTGTGGTGACTGGCTCTCTGTTACAAGAGGAGAGAATTAGGCTGGGATTAGGTGTGAAATTGATTAAGTTGCTTTTGGTCCCATGTAAGGGGTGGTTCCTAATGTAGAAAGTGCTCTTATAACACAGGCAGGACATCACAAAGGAAGTCTCCTGCAGAGTTTGAAGCAAGTCTGTAATGTTAGGGTTAGTGACAGATCTGCGAATATGAAGCAAGGCTTTTTGATAGCAGTGAAGACGCTTCTGTGTAATGGCATACTCTTCCGCACGCTTCTTATTGTATTACTTTATTTCATCAAAATGAATGCTACATTTAGGCCATAAGGTCTGTAACACTGCCAACTAACTTGTCAGGTAATTTCACAGGGAGTGAACACGCAGGTGACCTTCAATTAATTGGCTTTCATAAGAATAGAGAGGAGAGGATCGAAGAGAACGTCAAATAGAGAAGGAAAGGTGTGCGAAGGAAGAGGAACTGTATAAATATGGAGAATATTTTTAGCTATGTTATGCAGTAGGCGGTGAATTAGACTAATGTGGGACATTTTTTTGCATTTCAGACTTATGGAATATATTGCGATTTAAAGCCATACATTAAATCCACACCCAGTACTACTCTGAAATCCCCAGAATGTATCCTAATCAAACCAAAAAAGAAAATGCAGATATCACACAAAATAAATAGTAGACATATCAGTACTCTAAGTGCCAAGTTGCCTACGACAAATCTTTATTTCCTAATGTGGGACAGTCATGTCCGAAATGTGGGATAATGAAAAGTCTGTTAAAAGGCCGAAATCACCTTTATTAATGTAGGAAACACTCAAGGCTAAATGTGCAATCCCTGGATACAAAACCTAGGCTTATAGGTGTGGATGATACATGAAGAATCTAATAACATCAAACAAACAATAGACTACAATAGTTTTGAAGCATTTAGGCATATTAGAAAGACATCAAATATCTTATATTATCATATCTGTTATGCAAATAAAACATAATTAATTGCACTGCTCAAAATAAAAGGGAACACATATTATCACAACAGGCATAGGGCCTATTTGAAGCCAATACAGCAAACCTTGAGGCAACACATAAAACCTCAACCTGCGTAAAACCATTGCTTACCACTCACTGCATTATGGATAATGGTTTAATAACCTGTAATGCATTGGCATAATATCTAAAATAATGCATTAGAAGACTAAAACCATATAAATAATCATTGCTATTGCAAATCCATGCTGTCCCACATTAGGCAAATCATCCTGTCCCACTTTTCCTAAAGTGCAAATATAGAGTATATGTACACCACATTATAATATTTGTCGATGAACAAACATATACTTAACATATCCTGATAAAAATTAACAGGAAATGTATGTACTTGCCAGTCAGGGAACAGTTTTACATCCGATAGCTGTCTGTAATAAATTTCATCTGGAAAAGAAATGTTAAGAAATGTTAATCACCATGACAGTAGGAAATATACAGATATTGTCTATAGATATTGCTCCATTATTCTACTCACCAACATGCTGATGACCAGTTGGAAATGCAGAATAAAATCCTGCATGACCACACAGAAAGACACTTAACCTTTTTGTGAAAGGGTAAAATAATTGCTAAGACCTAATTTGCATAGTTCTGTGTTGAAGTTCAACAACTCGGTGACAAAAACTGGAAAATGTCTCAGGCCAATTTTTCTGAATCTCAAGTTATTTTAACCCTAAACCTGACCTCATTTAAAAAAAAAAAAATGACTACAGTCTTATGCAGGGGTAATTTTTCAGTTTTTATTTATTCCTGTATTATTTCCTGTTTTTAATATTATATTTGTATCATTCACATTATTGCATTCTGGTCTGACTGTCTCCTTTCTAAGCTCACAGCGTCTCAAAGGCATGCCAGCTAAACTTAGTAACAAAGTAGGGCAATTCATTTTATTCCATACTAGAGCTCGCATGGCGGTGTTGCAAGCCAAAAATGCAATCACTGGACAGTATCTTTGAGACCATTCATCGGGCCCGGACTGAGAGAATAATTGAGTCCGGGACTGTAACTCCAGCCGCTCTGCACATTCAGATCCGACTGCTTGTATTGGAACCATTTTGTTGTGGTTTTTATAGTCTTTGACTCACAAAAGGAGAAAAGTGATGCAATATATTCATGCCAACCAAAAGTATAATAGTAAACAGCTTCTTTCTTCCCAGATGAATGGACCACAGTTAAGTGACAATAATAGATATAGACCTCCCGTGTCCAAACAATGCATAAAAGCTTTGAGGCTCAGTAGTGATCATTTTAATTTCAACAGGCTCAACTGAAAATGTTCAGAAAATCAATGTCCCCTCTCCATAAAGCAGAACAGCACAAATCGTTATCTGTGAAGTTGTACACCTGTACAAGCCAATACAATTCAGTACTATGGTCATTTTAAGGCTTTGTGTAGTGTTGGTTTTGTATTGGACTGTATTATATTTAAAGTAGGGCTATCGATTCAAATATGTATTGTTTGTTTATTGTTGATTGTCCATAGTTAATCGCAAATTAATCTCACGTTTATCTGTTCAAAATGTACATTGAAAGGGAGATTTGTCAAGTATTTAATACTCTTATCAACATGGGAGTGGGCAAATATGCTTGCAACAACACAAAACAATGACACATTTCAGAAACCCTCACGGGTACTGCATTTAGCATACAAAATATGCTCAAATCATAACATGACAAACTCAAGGCAACAACAGCTGTCAGTGTGTCAATGTGACAATCTAGTATGACTTGGTTGGTCCCCATGGATGTACCTTTGGGTTTTCTAGTTTCATATGACTTCAATCTAGCTTTAAAACTGAGCCGGTATAACCTAAAAGTTGCGTGAATGCGTTAAAGAAATAAGTAGCATTAAAAACAATTTGCGTTAACGCATTAACTTTGACAGCTCTAATTGAAAGATATTGCTATTGTTTTGACCACCTCCCTTTACATACATGAAGGGGACAGAATATAACAATCATTTCCTTGTGTTAACTCTTCACTGTCCCTACAATGACACAAATGAGAGTTGATAACGTGATGTCATTTATATTATTCTTTATTTAATACATTGCATCAGCCTGGGCAGGTATGACATTTTCCTCAACTTCTCTGCATATACCATTTCTAGCCTTAACCAAAGTAATAAGACCTCTTACAGTTATTCATTAAACTATTGTGCTGAAGACATGTGAGTGATTATAAGTGTATGTGAGTGAATATTGATGTGAAAATTAGTTTCCAAGACCCATACATTGTCTCTGTGCACTTATGCAGCCATTATGCTAAATGCACATTACAGTATAATTAATTTGACTCAACTGCATCTCGCCATACTTGCGCTGTGTCATTCAGGTCAGCAGCTTTTTAAATTTGGCAAGTTAAATATACGGTAAATGTATTCTAAATGATTGTGCAAATTATTACATTATCACATTTTGTCTTACAAAAGAACGACAAGAAGTCCCCTTCAGCATTTATATTTGTCCCTCCATCTCTCCATCCTTGCAGCGTGGGTCATTCAGTTCCACACACAACTTCCCATCCACACTAGCTTATATGAATATTACAATTTAGAAACGTTTGTGTGACATTTCTGATAGTATTATATAGTACACACATGGGACAACTTTAATAATTTAACAAAAAATGTGATTAATTTTGCTGTCATTTCTGATATTTTACACATACAATAAGATGAATACTGTGAGCCTACATACCTTAGTATGATTATAAGTGATTATAAGTGCATGTGAGTGAATATTGACGTGCAAATTAGTTTCTCTGTCCCATTCATGGTCTCAATGCACTTATACGACCATTATGCAAATGCACTGATTCAGCTGTTGGGGCAGAGTACCACAGTTAATCGGCGCTACTCTTGGGGACTAAATGGAAAAAAAAACGCCATCAAAAACATATTTATTTGGTTTTCTTAATGTTATTTTATCATTATGAAAATACAGGCAGGTGCAGAATAGGTATTTAGAAAAAGTCAGGGCAGGAGGGAAACATATCATACATAATGACAGCGTTAAATGGTGTGGGCCATGGCGGTCCTAGTGTTAATTGTGTCTGTAAGCAGAGTTCCTACCATGAGGTCAAAAGCAGAGGAAGTGTAGGTACAGATCTGAATGTTATTGAGCACCTAGTGTTGTGTTTTCTTTGAATTATTGGTAACACTTTATAATGACCATCATTTATAAATGGTAAATTGATAGTTAATTCAACTTTGTTAAAAGTTATTTTACTGTTAAAAAACAACTAATGATAATTAATAATGTTTTCTAATTATTAGTAATGCTATAATAAAGTATTTGGTAATGATTAAGATATTATTTGTAAATCTTACAGAAATTGTTCATCTATAAACATTACATAGATATTTGTAACACTTTGTTAAAGGTTAATAACTTGTTTGTACATTTTCTATAAACATTATTTGAATGGCTATTATAAAGTTTCAACTAGTAATTATAATACCTTATTAAATTGTTAATAAATACCTTGTAAGGCAAACAAAATTTAGATAGATAGTTAATACTTTGTCAATGGTTAATAATTGGTTTCTGGTCCATTTATCTATGTCATGTTTCTAGATGTTTTACAAACGATTCATTAAAGGATAATACAAATAATTTCCTAATTATTAACAACAAATACTTAATCTAGTATATAAATTGTTATAATGTGTGCAACAATAAACCGATAATAAATACTTTACTAATGTAATAAGAATGTAATTATTATCATTTCTTATCAGCTATAAATCAGTATATAATTTATAAACTAATGGTTTCATATTACAAAAACTAATGATAAAATAACAAATTATAGCATTATTAATAATTAGTAAACATTATTAATTATCAATTAATTATTAACAGTAAAATATTTATCAACAGAGTTTAATTAACTATCTATTTACCATTTATAAATGATGGTTATTATAAAGTTACCGAATTATCTGTTTCGTTTTGAATTTTATCCCTGACTGTTGTGGTCAATCATTTGGCCCTGCCACTATGAACGTCCAGTCTGGACCTGCCTTTCACAACACTAGTAGCAATTTGATCAATGGCATTTGGCATGGTGTATGAACATAATGGATTTCCTCCACCCCGTGTTTCTCCTCTGCAAATGTGTTGGGTTTGTTTGTCTCCACAGCCCAGTTCATAACACATAATGTACGCGTACAGACGGACATACAAAGGCTGACTGTGTATGCCCTAATATCTTAATCTACCTTAAAATGCCCTGTTCTTTGATCACCGATAAGAATTACTTAAATATGATTAGAAGACAAAATGTAGTTATTTCATTTACATGATCTGATAATTGATTGAAGTGCTCTCTCCACTTTATCCCATATATTTATATTTTCTCAAGTCCCTTAAATGCTGCTACATTGCTTCCAAAGTATGTCTCATCACCTTTGTGTAGGGCTCATTATTTCAGTTTTTTAGAAATTTAGAAATTTGTGTTATATTTTGACTACTCAAATTGGATAATACAAATCACATTAAAATTTAAAAATTAAACTGAAAATTACATTTTGTAAAAAAAACAAAAAAACAATTGCAGCTCCAATCCTTAGCTGGTTCAGCTGTCAATTTGTGTTACTTACTAGAGGCTGATGCATAATCAACAGCCAATTTCTTTTGCCCCCCAACCCCATTTTTATTTGGTATTTATTGCATTGATCACTGACACACAACACATTTCAAACATTTGGATGAGTGTGGTCGTAAAATCCAAGTAAACTTTGTTTAAAATGATTTTACTTTAAAAAAAAAAATCTGGGTTGTTTTTTCTCTGTGAAAAATTGTCAAAAACCGAAAAGAATGAGCCTGACTTCACCTGAGACTGCATGACAAGTAGATATGAGCTGATATTACAAATGTCAGCCTTGCACTGAACTCCTGTGTTTGGCAGGTGCATCAAGCCACAGAAATAAATGATGACTGACAAAGTTACTGCTGTATGGATATGAGGTACAAAACCTCATATCCATGCCGTAATACACTGACACAAACACTGGTCTCCTGGGCGTCCGTTGTTTTTTGACCCACCCATATACCCCAAATACTTCCTACGTAGACTTCCACGGACTATTATAACAAACGTTTTTGTGATAACAAATGTTATTCATGACAAAATATGTTTCCATTGAAACGTAATCCACAATGCAATTTCGTTGTATGGGAACGCAATCTTTGTATAGACCAGCAGTCAGTAAAAAGAAGGTGGATTCAAACTGTAGCAGTAGTTTCTCACTTACTGCTTTTTCTCTGTCTCCTTTCAATTGCTCTTGTGGCGAAGCACAGCATACTCAGTGCCTGATACATTTCAGATTTGCAAAAAAAAATCTATATTGCATATAATTAACTGATGTTATTCTTCGACTCATCTCAATTTTGAGTAAACACAGGCTGGTAGCGTAGCCATTTCTCAGAATTTTTCCGCTTGGATTCCAACGCAGTTTGACAGCCCAGTAAAAACCTCTGAGCCCTTTGATCAGGAGATGCTCATTTCTGCATCACTCCAATCCAAGAGGGAGTCCCAATTTAGTTACAACTCGAGTAAGATAGAGCTGAAAAGGATGTTAGAACCACTTTTGGGGATATTTCTCCCTGTCTCCCTCGATCTGTCTTTCCTGTCCTTTTTTAAAACAGATGCATACTGTTAAAGCAACAGATAAGTGAGTAAGGAACAGGGAGAGTGAGTAAGTTGTTGAGTGAGAGAGCAGGATGCTGATACGTGACGGGCAGAGAGGGGTTAAGTTTTGATATCTGAAACTTTCAGAAGCAGATTTCTGTTCAGAAATGACGCTCGGGTAAACATGTCCAGAAATCAGACCTTTAATTCCACGTTAATCCTCTTTTCTGCAGCCCCGTCCATGGCTGACACGGTTGCCCCGTGGAAAAGCCTGCTATGGGTTTGGAACGCTGGCTTTGAAGTCCAATGTTTCTATCGGGGTCCTAGAGTAGAGTTATCGCATGGTAGCTTTCCCCCGACACCTCAGCGGATTAAAAACTCTGTTTGTTTGTTACATGTTTCTTCTATTTCCCATTTGGAGATACAAGGTTTTCAGCCAGCAGCAACATTACACTACTGTATGTTACTACTGTATACTGTAGGTTTTGTCTTCTGATCAGTTCTCTAGATCTCTTGTCTGGTTGATTTAATATGAACTGCATTGTTCTTCAAGGAGTTAGTAGGCCTCGACAAGATATATTTTTGTTGCATTGGAAGTCTGTTGTTTATACCTCTGCGTGGGTTCATCTCATTTATGCAGGTTGTACAACACTGTTCATGTTAAGACTCTTGTAAACATCAGCGTGTGAATAATAATGTTGGCGAAGCCTCTTGGATAAGTAATAAAATGTCTTCAACTCTACAACTTGTTAATTTGTGTTTATGGGATAGTAATTTGTTTGCTTATTGAGTCATCACGAATGTACAAAAGGTTTACCCTTTTATACTCTCTGGGTTTCCTACAACAGAGATGCCTCACACTGAAGAACAGAATAAGGGGCTGTCCACATGCCGCAATTTTTGTACGCTCAATCCATTGTTGTCAATGTAGACGCGGCTGGTGCGCTGAAACGCGGGAGCGACGCCGTCGTGACGCACAAGCGCACCAAAGCACCTGTTTTTCAGGGCGCAACGGCTGTGCTCTGAGATAAAAATAGTTCAACTCTTGGAAGGCTGCTACCCTGAGCTTTACATCTGTTCCACGGGCTATGTTTACTTGCTTCATCCTTTCTGACCGAGGACGCCACAACATCTGGTGAAAGGTTAGCCAAACGGACACAGAGGAATCAAGCATTAAAGCTGCTGTGAGGTTTACAGTGCTGTAAATCCATTAATATTTGTTTTCATTTAGTTTAGTCAGTGAGGCTTTTACTGCTAAATTACAGCAACTTCATCGTCATCATCACAGCACACATGTTTTGGTTGCTTAGTAACGGAAGGCGCGACAATAGCGTAACCTCTGAAGCACCTTGGATAAAAGAATGAATGTGGCTCGGCTGGCGTATTCCACACGTTTTTGATGCGGCTTATGAACAGCCCCTAAATATGAAATCCAATTATATGTTTAGTGTATAGTCAGTTACTGCAGCTGAAAATCGCATATAGAAAATATTGTATCCAAAATTAATTGCAATGGTCCAGTGGTGGAACAGAAGGGAAGGAACTATGATTAACTTACAAATTGTTTGTGCTCTAACAAAAGGAGGGATTACTCCGTGGTTGAGCTTTTGCCCACTGTATTCAAAGCAACAACCACCAAGGGTAACTGTTTCAATTTGGAGACAAAGAAAGCAAAGAGGTGTGTGTCTGTGTGTGTGTGTGTGTGTGTGTGTGTGTGTGTGTGTGTGTGTGTGTGTGTGTGTGTGTGTGTGTGTGTGTGTGTGTGTGTGTGTGTGTGTGTGTGTGTGTGTGTGTGTGTGTGTGTGTGTGTGTGTGTGTGTGTGTGTGTGTGTGTGTGCGTGTGTGTGTGTGCGTGTGTGTGTGTTTGGAAGAGTTTTCAGAGAGTGCCGCAGTAAGAGTTTGGCGACGCTTCAAAAATGATGAATGATTTAATTTCGTGTTTTGTTCTGCCCTTTGAACATTTTTATTCCATGAGTATTTTTGTTACCCCCAAAAATAAATTGCAAAAGAACAATGGCAGGAAAAAAAAAATCGAACATTGCATCTAATTCTTTAGGATTTGCTTCATATGGTACTTGGTCATATTGCTGTCTCACTTTGCCCCGAGGTTTAGACTGAGAAAACGGGGGCGATGTACCAATATGTTGCTTCACTGCTCAGACCGGGTCAGGGGCTTTCTTATTAGCCTAATTTCCAGTTTTGGCCCAGAGCATCTAAAAACGATGTGCCATATCACTTCAAATAACGACAATACACCCCTACATACAGTATGATGTTGTAGGTTTGTGTGTCTGTGTGTATTGTGCATTTAAGCAGCTATATGGCTGTTTGAGCTAGTCTGTCTTTCTATCTTTCTGTATATTGCCTGTTCTGAGCACTAAAGCACTCGATGACTCATCAAACCTCCAGAGATGCAACAGGGGAAAACCCACCCATCCACACACACACACACACACACACACACACACACACACACAACACACCATTGTTGATCCAGAAAAAGGTCTGGCCCTATAGCAATTTTGCCTAACCTCTCTTTAACAATGCGGCATGACTTGGCACATGCTGTGCTCTTGCTCCCCCTGTGACTGCTGGGAGTGGTGTGCTTATTGTGAGCCCTCCGCTGCACATCACCTTTGATTTGTGTGTGCAGCACCGGCTTCTTTTAAGTGGTTTCCTACATAGAGAACACACACACACACACACACACACACACACACACACAAACTTAGATCTCTGGGGACAGCAACACCTGCCTGCAGTTTCAGATCCTGTAAACCCCAGGAAACAGAGAGACAGGAGTGCCTGTTGTGTTTTGTCACGCTTCAGATCAGGAGCAAAGAAGGAAACCTGCCTTGAAGCTACTGGAATAAAGCCAGAAAATATAGAGTGCATGTGCAGGTTCTCAAAGTACAGGTTGTTTACTAGGAGTGGTAAAAAATTGATTCAATTATGTATCGCAATTATTTTTTTTTTAATGCCAGAATCGATGTGCTTCATTTGAGTCTATGTGGAGGTATAACGAAGTTACCGCTTTTACTGTTGTAGTCTGAGTAACGTGACGTCATATCCGTTCCGTATCTGTCAACTAAAACAAATCGCAGCGAGCCGAAACGACAAAGCAGAAAACGGCGGAGGGTCTGCATGGATACGACCTGAACCCTCACATTTTAAATCCAACGTGGTAAACACTAAATGTACAGTAAAGTATGGAAACACTTTGGGTTTCACACATTGCAGGAGAAGCAGAGCTAGACATCATGGCTAAAGCTGCATGCTAACTCTGTCACGGACAGGAAACGCTATTGTATTGCGTTAATGTGCGGTCGAGCCAGCCATCACTCTCATCTCCGTAGTCAAATCAGCCGACGCTACAACTGTAGAGCACCCATACTTACATTTATGTTAAATGCATTCAAACGACCCCGATGGAGCTGACCATAGATGTATGAAGAGAACGGAGCTGACGGGAGAGCTAGAGACAGACTTGGCGAAGTTAGCGGAAGTCTACACGTGTGACTACGTCCGGTTTTCCAAATAAGGTGTTCACATAGGGAACTGTATATACAAAATACATATATGGAAATAAGATTGATTGGATTATATTCACCAGAAGTATAAAACATGACATGTCCCTTATAAATTAAAAACAATACCACTAATTTGTGAGGGAAATGTCTTTATTCTTTGATTTTTGGGTTGCTGGAAAATAAATAAATAAATAATGCCTGACAATGATATATTATATATTTGACTTAAGGACATCTCAGACTACATACATGCTGAAAATCAAACATCTTTAGGCTATCAATTTAGAAATTTTCCATAGTAAATGTCTCTAGAAGTGTATGATTCAACTTTTTCCTATGGTCTAGTGTTAAAAAAGTTAACAAAAATCACAATAAATCATAATATCGAATCACAATATTTGTAGAATCGCAATATATATTACTCAAGTATTGTGATAGTATTGAATCGGGAGATAGGTGTATCGTCCCAGCCCTAGCGTTTACCCACAATTCTGATGAAATGTTGCAGTAATAAAGTATTATATAACATGGTACCTGTCTTAAGCCGGCTGTGGCTCAAAGGGTAGAGCAGGTTGTCCACCAATCAGAAGGTCGGTTGTTCGATCCCCGGCTGCTCCAGGTTACATGTCGATGCGTCCTTGAGCAAGACACTTAACCCCAAATTGCTCCCGAAGGCATAGCCATCGGTGTGTGAATGAGTATTTAGATTAGATCCTGATGGGCAAAGTTGGCACCTTAGTATTCTCTGCCATCAGTGTATGAATGGGTGAATGCTGACATGTAGTGTAAAGCGCTTTGAGTGGTCGGAAGACTATATAAGTCCAAGTCCATTTACCATTTAAGTGTTTCTGTCTCTGTCTGTTTGTGTCTCCCCCCCATCACTCATTCTCTGTCATTCCTTCTCCTCCTCCAGACATCCGGGGTTTGCAAACCTTTATGGACCAGTCGTCGCGGCTGGGTCTGGATGTTTCCTTGCAGAGGGTGGACCGCAACGTCAGCCGAGTCTTTAATGACCTCTTCAACACGATGCGCACGGAGGAACTCAACCGGTACCGGGACACACTGCGGCGGGCCGTTTTGCTCATGAGCCCTCGAGGAGCACAGGTGTTCATCCACCAGGTAAGCTACATTGCTGAGAGTTTTCTTCATCTAGGGATCAGCAACACAAGCAGAGAGACAGTGAAACAGTTTATTCAATAAAGATCACCCATGAAGGGAGCACATTTGCCTGGCACCGCTAATCTGACAGTTGATCAAACATTTAATTGCCTCAATTGTTGTGAATGAAAAACACAGCAAAATAATTGAGTAACAGGAGATAAATTACCAAGTTTTTATTGGGAACTTGTCAATAAAACCCACAATCGTGACCCTTCCCTTGTTAAAACTGATGAAACAACATGTAAAGATGCCTGTCTCAACCAAAGTTCTGACCCAAAGCAGATGGCAGTGATCAGACTGTGTGTGTTACCTTCGATATTGAGCTGGGCAGAAAAAAAACACTTTTCAGGTGCCAATATTCTGCATCAGATGTTACAAATATATCTCTGGACAGCAGAAATGGTATTTCTACAGTAAAACATTCATTCTACCTTCAGTGCGCTGCCAGTGAAGTGAGTCTTGTTTACTGCACAAATCAGCAACACTATATATAACCCCAGGCAAAGTTCAAAGTTTTTCTACAATAAAAAAAATGTATTAAATAAATGGACATTGGGGATGCAGCCATGCACTGAGAATAAAAGGGATCCGATTTTGCTCAAGTTTCTGTTTTGAAGAAATAAAGGCTTCACTTTTTTGGACCGTCTGTGACTAAAGGCATGAAATATTCCAACATAACATAGACCCAACTAAACGATGATGAAATTTGTTGCCAACTACTTTTAGAATCAATTTAATCGATTAGTTAATCTCTTGAAACAGATTTTGCATTCACGTGCGGAATCTGTAAGCAACTGGACAAGATTTATGGTTTAGATTTGTAGTCCGAGTAGTGTTGACCAATCACGTTTGAGCAGGCTTTGGTTGAATGCAGGTAAGCAGCTTGTGTGGAGAGCAGAAGAGGCGGAACGCATTGGCTGAAATGTAATTTTGGAACCCACCAGCTATCGTCTGATGATGATTTGCTTTTTATTGGTTTAAAATCAGCTTGTAAACTGGCTACTTGTGAAACAATCCGGTCGAACATGTCGTCTCTCAACTCCAACTCCAGTTTCGCATCTGAAGTTGATAATCGGATTGTAAAAAACGAGCAACGTACAGAAAAGAAAGTCTGGGCCCGGATATCTGCTGGCTACACCGGAACCCCAGAAATATAGACCCTTTGCCACCAGAGGCTTATTTCTGATCATTAGTCATTGCCGCCTATAGCTCATACTATCCTACATGGAAGCTAACTTCTGACCTATTTGCTCCTTCCACATCATGTTTGCTAATTATTGCAGTTGGAATCAGGGGAACGTGTAGTAGTTAATGCATCCAGCTCCAACTTTAGCGCACATCTTTCCCTCTTTCATCCTACCTTACTAAGTTCAAAGCTCATCCGTTAATCAGCTGTCCTCGCCTCAAAACGGTTCATAAGAGATGAACTGCCTGGCCCATGACTGACCTAAAGTCCAGTAAACTAATAATAATTGGGTTAGATGTTGCAATAACAAAGAACACATTTCTCTATGTTCCTCCCGCTAATGGCAGACACAAGTGGAAGGTTTTCCTTTAATCAGCTACAGGGGTTTTACTCATTTTAACCAATTCGTCAAACCATGTTGAATGATTTTGCACTGTAGTGCTTTGGCATGATTGAAGAACACATTTGCGTGGCATTGGCAGTGTTGGGGACAGTGAAAAATATGGCAACATTAAAGCGAGCTGAGTGGCTTGTTCTGCCCAGTAAACACGTCACCGTCTGACACTTAATCTTCTGCCCATCTGGCAAAGACAGGAAAACACTATTAAACATTGAAGATTTCCAAAATAAATTAAACATTTTGACCTCAAATACAGGGCAGTAGACAAGTGGTTGTTAACATACGGTTGTAGGTAAAAGTCAAACCTCCCATTTAACAGTAAACTCTTGAATATGTCTTTTCATTGTTACAATATCTACCCTTTTTATTAACTGAATATATTTTTATCAAAAACCCATTTATGATGCTTGGTTGATCAGCTTTCTAGACATGTAAGGAAACTCATCAATGCTACTCAACTTCCGTCAAAGCAAAATGTCATTGAAAAAGGTCAAGATGTAATAGTCAGAGGACCAAGGCGGTTGATTTTAAAATTAACAGTGCAAAGCAAAAGTGAGATCTACACATTTCATGTCATTTGGATCAGCAGAAGGAGCCCATATTTGTACAAAAAATACAAACACTTGAATACATATTTTAGAAGGCAATGCGGAGTATTAAAAGATTATGCATCTTATTATGTGAAATATGTAAAATTTCCATTCAGACGTAATACATATTTCTCATTTTACTTTTTATATTCTTCAAAATGATTGCTTCTGTATTACTACCTAAAAAAACAATGTTATGTGTCGAGCCCAATGTTTAAAGGGCGGCTCCATCTGTGTTCTGTTCGGTTTGTTTTCAAATGGAAACGCCATCAAGCTAAGCTAATCAATGTGGTTATGAATAATGTGAATGCTAGCACTGGCTGAGTCAAAGTTAGTTTTGCTAAGTTTGGAAATAACTGAAAGGGTTAGTTTGGATTTTTTGAAGTGGGGTTGTATGTATACTCCCGGTTCCGCGAGATAAAATCAGTGTTTTGTGAATTGAGTCTGGTCTGACCAAGATATAACTTACTGTCTGACAGCAAGGTAAAGTGGCTGTGGACGGGAGCAGCAGAAAAACTTATTTTAGCCACCTAAAAAAAATCAATATTGGTTTAAGTGTGCACTATATTTAGAATATATTCACCGCTTAACCTTACCATCAGACAGCCCTTTATGACAGGGGACTGAAGTGGCCATATCAGTCTTCAAGACCAGACCAGACTCCATTCACAAAAACAGTCATTTTACCTTGAGGAACACGGTACTTGCTGATCTACAGCTGCATCGATCGGGTAATTGTTTATTGTTTATTTTATGGTTAGGTTTATTTTCATTTTAATTTTCTTGTTCCCAGGACACTGGGAAAGTATTTTCTCTGAACGGAAAACCTTTTCACACTTCCTTTAATATCACTTGCAATTAAATAAATACTTAAGCTGAGTTATAATATGTATCTATAAGTATTTATTTATCCACTTTATGAATATGCTTGTACTTATATATGTCCAGATTTAGATTGTTTTTATTGAATTTTAAGCTTGCTTGCACATGCACTGCAATCCTGCCCATAACCAAGTTATTGTCTTGAAATCTCTAAGAACACACAACATACTGTACATAGACAGTCCTGTATACATGAGATTGTTTCTATGTCTCAAAAAGATTTACTCTCTATCTCTGCATATCCACCATCTTCTGCACAAACTAATTTAATCTTTCTATGTATTGTGAGCAAATACTGTAGAAAAAAGCCTCAACTAACAGGAAGTAAAAAATCTCACTTGTATTCTATTTGGCTTCTTGTAAATTCTTCACTATAAATCTAAAAGTGAAGCACTTACTGTATGGATAAATAAATCAGTGCACAGGTTGTGAATACACTAACTAACAGGCTTTCAAGTTTTATTAATGACATACTGCTTTGATCTTTTCCTTTAACCCCCGCCCCCCCCCCCCCCCCCCCCCACACACACACACACACACACACACGCACACACACACACACACACTCACACACACACACACACACACTGCTGTAGACATATTTTCTTTCTTTTTTTAATCCCGCCAAGTATATTCTTTATCATTCCTTATACAATTAACATGAGACATCTTGGAGCACAGCTCCCGAATCCTCCTGTGAATATGTTAATATATTAGAAGTGGTGCGGATTTGTTAATTCATCAAAGCTTCATTAATACCTTGGTACAGTAACTGTTGTCACAGAGCGTACCCGCTCCCCACCAGAGATACTGGGGTAGAAAATGTAAATATGCTAATATCTGAATGGAGAATGATGATGATGCCTTGGAGGGTTAAGCACTCATGAAGTTTCTCAGCACGAGAGAAGAAAAGTAAAGTTGCCATGGTGACTAGAAGTCGACAGAATGCCGAATCAAAAATTCATCACAGGCGACAAATCTGTTGTTTTTTCATCGTCTCGCATAGCCAGGCCTATCTCCACAGTGCTGTGTCAGCACTAGAGTTTGTTCATGATGCTAATGTAAATGTTAAGAAATGTGCTTAATTAGTAGGATTGATGGTGTTAGTGGTCTTGACGATTTGCACAAGGCGTGACAAAAAATGCATTAAGGCAGCGTTGGTGAAACTATATAAAGTTGATCAGCTATAGCTGGGTAGCAGTGCTGTTTACCACACATACCTGCACTTCTCTGAATCTGTTGTCTGTGTGTTTCAGAGTTCTTTCGGCTCCATTATTTTCTCTTCCTCTCTTCTGCTCTGCTCTACTGTACACTTATTCATTTCTATACCTGCTGACGTGCATGGATTACTGAACAGGCCTACATAGAGACACAACATGACTGCAAAGAGATGCAAAACAACTACTAAGAGACATAAACAATTGCAAAGAGATGTACATCGGCCGCAAAGACATGCAAAATTACCCTAAAGAGATGCACAATGACTACAGAGAGACACAAAATGACAACAAAGATATGCAAAACAACTACAAAGAGATGCACAATGACTACAAAGAGATGCACAATGACTACAAAGAGATGTACAATGACTACAAAGAGATGCACAATGACTACAAAGAGATGTACAATGACTACAAAGAGATGTACAATGACTACAAAGAGATGCAACAAAACTACAAGGAGACATAAACAATTACAAAGACACGCACATCGGCTGCAAAGAGATGCAAAATTACTCTAAAGAGATGCAAAATTACTACGGAGAGACACAAATCGACAACAAGAAGCCTCAAAACAACTACAAAGAGACACACAATGACTACAAAGAGACGCACATCGGCTTCAAAGACATGCATAATTACCCCAAAACAATGCAAAATTAACACAGAGACACAAAAACAACACAAGGAGACGCAAAATAACGACAAAGAGAGGCACAATGACTACAAAGAGACGCACAATGACTACAAAGAGACACACATTGGCTGCAAAGACAGGCAAAATTACCCAAAAGTGATGCAAAATGACTACAGAGAGACACAAAATAACAAGAAGACGCAAAAAAAAATGACAAAGAGATAGACAATGTGTAGAAAGAGATGCAAAACAACTACAAAGAGACATAAACGATTAAAAAAAGACACACTTCAGCCGCAAAGACGTGCAAAATTACCCCAAAGAGATGCAAAATGACTTCAAGGAGAGACAAAACAACAACAAATGACACGGCCGCGTCTCTTTCAGTCGGTGCATCTTGTTCCAACGTAGGGTGGAGGGGCCTCTGTCTGTGTCCAGGGTCCATTTTCTCATAATTTGTCCATGCCTACTTACTTATCCCTCTACAATGTCAAGTGGGGGTCAGGGGAAAATGCTCAATATGCATTGGGCAGATGAAAGAGAGGCGTCCTTGTCAGGCCGACTGTTCATGAAAGGATTAATAGAGCTGGACTTTATTCATACACTAATATATTCTTTAATTTCAAGTTCACCAACAGAGGACATGGGTGCATTAGCAGAAGTCATCCTAAGTCACATATTCTATTCTTTTCTATTCTATTCTGATAATGCTCTCCTTCCCTGAGTAACATATTCTGTCACATCTCTAGTCTACTCTGAGGCCAAAGTCATTTCTTCTACTTTGAACAAGATGTATATGTCATTGACAGTGTCTGCGGTTTTGCGCTGAAACTCTGGGCTCTTGTTTTCTCCCATGCAGACAGTTGCCATCTCGCCTTTCGTTCACTTCGGCCGTGAGAGGATGTAGCGTCTTCTGTCAGCTCCGGTGCCGCCTCGTTCCTGACAGCCAACTACTCTCTGTTCCCTTTATGATAGGGGAACTTTACTTGAGTCACGCGAGCCTTTTAGAGGGTCATAAAGTGGAACTTTAAGCTTTCAACTGTCTCATTTCGACGTCCTTGGGTTGGATTAGTGAGCATTTGTTAAATCACTTACATAAAATGATGCACATTTAGGTACAGAAACGTGACACATTTTATGAATTACTAAAGTCACTCTCCAATTAATTGTCAACGGTGCAGCTCCAAGCTATATATCTTGAAGACACCCAAATTAGATTTTTGGCTCTCTGGGTCCTGGCTTTGGGAGATAGTCATTCATTTTCACCAACATTGATTAAAATGCTTTAAGCAATTGAAATACCTGTACTGAATGTGAAATGTGGAAATGAACAGTTTCCCAGAATAGTAAGACTAATACATGTTAACATTAGATTGAAAATTTGTATTAACAGTGTATTATTATGCAACACATTCTCACTCCTCGTCAAACCGGCACTTGGTCAGTGCCCCTCAGCATCGGAGACCGACGTATGGGGCGCCCCTCTTGCGTTACTTTTGGACGGACCAGGGACGGCGTGTCAATAAACGCTCATCACATGCATAGTGACCTTTCAAAATAAACTTCCGTTTTCACAGGAAAAATTAGGCAACACAACCACTTAGTTAGGGTTAGGAAACGGTCGTAGTTGACATTAACTTCACTGGATAGCGACTCACGTCAATGCTGACAATGCTAACGACTCACATGACTACCGACTCACGGGACTGACAATACTAACGATTCACGTCACTAGCAACTCACGTGACTCACAGGACTGACGATACTTACGACTCACAGACTCTCGGGACTGACGATGCTAACGACTCATTTGACTACCGATTCACGTGACTCAAAGGAATGATGATACCAATGACTCACATAACTACCGACTCATCTGACTCACGGGACTGACGATAATAACAACTCACGTGACTGACAGGGCTGAAAATACTAACGACTCACGGGACTGATGATACTAACGACTCATATGACTCACAGGGTTGACGACACTAACGACTTATGTCACTACCAACTCACGGGACTGACAATACCGACGAATCATGTGACTAAAGACTGACGTGAAAAAATAAGTCAACGTTACTTTTGGTTTCGCACGGGACACAAACAGCCGTCTCCTGGTTGAAAGTCTTGTGTTTATTTGACCCATCCACCAACCCTCCCGTCCGCCCTGAACAGACCCTCGTGCTATTAATACTACCTACCGTCGAATAAGGACGTGGGTGGGTTCATATTGGAGTTAGTTGAAAGCCCGGTTCGTCACATACTGTTGCTAGAGGGTGTCGCCGTGTGTCGGTTTCCAATGCCGAGGGGCACTTACCGGTATTTGACGAGTTGGGAGTGAGAACGGGTTACATTATTATTAGCAAGTGAGCAAGCAAGCTTTTTCAGATTACAATTATGGATTTGGTCTCATAGGCCTGTGAGTTTTGGTCTGTGTCAGCTTTTGTAATGTAACACATGTTAAATCTATTATCTATTCTCGTATTCTATTGCATTTCTTCTGTCCGCGGTTGCGGGACAGTAGCCTCCTAAGTGTTGATGTGAGTGGAAACAGAATGGGAGGTGTCAGTTGGCATGCGAGCTCTGCAGGCCAGTTGATGGATGGAGCAGAGAGGCTGGGTGAGGTCTGCCTCCTGTGCGGCGGCTACACTGAGCTACAAGAGTGACAAGCGCTGCTGCCTGCTGCCAGGGAACGTGAGAGGGAGAAAGAGATGCTGCACAGCTTGGCAGGAGGGTAAAGAGAGGGAGACAGGAAGAGAGAAAGAGAGCACAAATGAGAGTGATACAAAGGCATGGAGCGAAATAAAGGACAGTGGGAGATGGATGTAGGGAGGAAAGGTCAAAGATGAGAAAGAGATGGGGAGCTCTTACAACATAAAGCACTTCTGTGTGAAACAGTAATGGGTGAAATCTAATGGAAGAGATGGCAGGGAAGAGAGACAAAAGAGAGTAGTGCTGAGAGACATGAGTGGAGTATGTTAACTAACAGGCAGATCCTATTTAAGAAGGGAGGATGTTTAACTATTGGAAAAAAAGATGGCTTATGTGCAAAGAGATAAGTAAGGTATAGATTTAGACAGCTGTAAGCGTTTTAGTCTGTATGTCTGTGAAAGTGTGAATGCAACCCACGTTGCACATGTGGAAAATATGAAAAATTGTTCACGTTTATTGTACATTTCTTCCACTTTTTGACGGTTTTAATGAATTCAGTTGGAAGGAGGTACAGCTTGTTTTCCTTAAAAAAATCAGCAAAGACTAGATTGTTCCTTGTTACCATCGGCCCCTTTAAACTTGAAAGAAAAACTTGCCTCCAGAACTCGCTGCATAATCATCTGATAACATTTTAGAATACTGACATATTGCACAGAAAAAAAGCTCATAATTATCATCTAACCAAAACTACTGCAGAGCTACTTCATAAAAAAAGTTTTGAGTCTCCTTCTTCCAACACTGCCAATACACAAATCTGGGGATATACTGGACGTAAACAAGTCGCCATTATTGCGGTGGTGTCTCCCTATAAGCACACATTTAAAGGCAAGCTTTCCTAACAAGTCTACAATGTTCTACTTTTTTCTTTACTTTCTATGTACGTTACTTTTGACAAGGATGTCTAGGAGTTCGGGAAGAGCCTGAGCAGTTCTCAGCTGCCCTGACGTTAGCCTGACATGTCGAAACAAGTGACTTCAGCTAAGATGACACTGCTTAGCTAGCGTGTCTAACATTAGTGAGCTAACTAGACACTGTCTAGGGGCTGCGGTGGTCCCACAGAACAAATTAACTCAGTCAACTGTGTCAGTGTCGAGTTTGAAGTTGTTGGGATGAGCGATTCTAGAGAAAGCTGCAAGCAGCAATAGATTGTTTCAACCAAATTGCAATCACTGGGTCCATGTTTAATTCCTTTCAGCCTCACATCATGGATGTATAAAGAGAACTGGATACAGCGTCGGACGGAGGCTCCTGCTCATTCCTCAGAGAGTTGCTCAGTGGCGCATGAAGCCACAATTGCTCGACCGCAGAGTGATAAAACGGCATTTATATAGCGCCTTTCTAGTCTTCCCACAATCAAAGCCCTTTACACTACATGCCAACATTCATCCATTCACACACACACATTCATACACTGATGACATAGGCTGCCATACAAGGTGTCAACCTGCACATCATGATCTAATCTAAGCACTCATTCACACACCGATGGCACAGCCTTCGGGAACAATTTGGGGTTAAGTATCGAGGACACTTGACATGTTGACTGGAGGAGCCGGGGATCGAATCGCCGATTGGTGGATGACCCGCTCTACCTCTGAGCCACAGCCGCTCCCAGCCTGTCTTAGTGCAGAACGCCCTGCTTATATTTAAAGTTATGTTTGTGCAGGAATGATGAGTTGTCAGAACTGGTGACTCAACTGTGGTGCATAGGAAATACAGTATACTGCATTAACTCTCCCTGTCTTTCAGAGAATATATTATCATTATTCAACTTTGTCATGAAACCTCATATTGAAAAGCAGATTTCCAGAATTTGTCTCTATATTATAAAAATGGGACTTTATTTTTTCTCTGTTCTATTTTCCATCCTGAATAGAAGCTACAGTACGAAAAGCAGTAGCAGTCATATCAGCATGGCTCCATATGAGCTGCCAAAGGATTCAAGACGTAGATGACCTTCACCTGCTGGTAGTAGTGGATTAGTAGTGCCTTCTTTTAAGTTGTATCTGGTGCTCTTGAGTATCTTGCTTTTTCCTGCCGCTTTATGGACCGTATCTGCCAACTGAAACATCTCGTTCAACATCCACGTATTTATTTCAAGGGGAAGGAAGCAATATAAATGCCAGCACTAAGCAAATATACCGGAGCGGTTTGAGTACTCTTTCAAGGTCAGCTATTCAGCAGAAACATAGTTTTATTTGCTTGCTCTGTCACAGAAATAACCTCAGCAAGTTCAACAAATCTGGCTCGATGATTGAAATGATTTATTTCATTAAATAATTCCTTCCATCTTTGTTTTTTCCACTCTCTTTTTAAATGTCATCCTGTGTAACAAAAAGAAAATCACAGCTAACAGTGAAACTGTGAGTTTTCTTCAGTGGTTAAGTACATTGAGACAGGTGCTGTACTTAATACAGTTTTGGGGTACTTTTATTTTACTTGAGTATTTAAATGTTATGCTACTTTATACCTATAACTCACTACATTTCAGAGGGAAGTATTGTACAATTTATTCCACTACATTTATCAGCAAGTGGAGTTACTGTACAGATTAAACAACAAAACATGTGATCAATTTATAAAATATGATACTGTGCTATATATATATAGACTATCTAACAATATATATTAAGTAGTTAAACGTTTATTAAAATGCTGCTTATGTGTTAAAGCATCAGGAATAATATTCCAATAATGTACCATGTAATAATTAGGGCTGTTAAAGTTAACGCATCAACGCAACTTGCGATTTTTAGGTTGGAGCGAGTTCAGTTTTAAAGCTAGAGTGAGGATACGGCATCATATGAAACTAAAAGAATCCATTGGTACCAACAATATCATACTAGCTTGTCGCGAAATAAAGCTCCAAACTTACGCCAGATTTTAGCGAGGTAAAACTGGCATGGCCATTTTCAAAGGGGGGTTGCTTGACCTCTAAACCTCAAGATATGTGAATGAAAATGAAAGTCAGTCAAGTCAGCACACTGACACACTGACAGCTGTTGTTGCCTGTTGGGCTTGAGTTTGCAATGTTATGATTTGAGCATTTTTTTTAATGCTAAATGCAGTACCTGTGAGGGTTTCTGGACAATAATTGTCATTGTTTTGTGTTGTTAATTGATTTCCAATAATAAATATATACATGCATTTGCATAAAGCAGCATATTTGCCCACTCCCATGTTGATAAGATTATTGAATACTAATTTGCAATTAATCACGATTAACTATTGACAATTATGCGATTAATTACAATTCAATATTTAAATAGATTGACAGCCCTAATAATAATATAACTCTGTGAAAGGGACCATTCTGCCCAACAAGAACTTTTACTTTGACACTTAAAGTACATTTTGCTGTTGTACTTTTACTAAAGTGAGATTTTGAATGTAAGACTTGTATTGCTACTTTTACCTTTTCAAAGGTATGAGTACTTTTTCCACCACCTCTCACCATTAGCTATTTTCTGGATGACAACAGAAGCACGTAAGGGCTTTCAGAACATATCTGTGTACCAATTTGACTGCATGGCAGACGAGGTTGCCGTATTGGAAACAGATTCACTTGTCAGGACTTGAGACCATGGATCGCTGATTAAAAATGGACCCCTGTGACACCTGAGCGTGAGATGTAATAAACACATTTGCCCTTGCTTGGAATTGTGTTTTGATGCCAAGGACTTTTCCGTCTTATTGTCACAAATACTTGTGGACGGCAATTTAACAGCAGTCTGAGTTGACATGCTATTATGGGGTCATTTAGAAAAAGACAGCGATGATGGCTTTTTCTTGCTTGGGGAATTCAGTGCCGTTGACATGACAGCTTGTGCAGGCGTAAATCACACTCACAGACATATAAGCATACAAGCATGCAAGTCTCACACACACTTCACACACACTAACATGAAAGTCGTAGATGCCTATTGACAGTGAGCTCTCACTTTGTAACATTTCTGTGTCCTTCACAATTGTTTTGTCGAAGTCAGAGTGTCACAGGTTTTAATATTGAGCCAGGTACAACCTCCGGAAAATCAAATTGTGTTAATGTGTTAAAGAAATTAGTGGCATATAAACAAATTTGCGTTAATGCGTTAACTTTGACAGCCCTAATATTTTCACCTTACCTTTTTGTGCTATTGTGTGACTTCGGTGTATCCGAATTAACTGAGTCTGGTGGCTTTGGAGATGGATACAACGACTTAAGTTTCCTGTCGGAAAGGTCTGTGTGACGGCAAGGTAAGGCGGTGAAAGTATTCTGAATATAGCATACTCTTAAACTGATATTGATAAACTGAGCCTTTATTTTAGATGGTTAAAATATGTTTTGCTGCGGGCCCCATTACATTGATTTGCTTCAGTGCGGTAACTCCTGTCTGTTTCTACAAGCTGGGGGCGTGCCGACCGTCTACTATAGGTAATAACACATACTATGGATAAATAGAGTAAGGTCTAGCCCTGCTCTATATGAAAAGTGTCTTGAGATAACTTCTGTCATGATTTGAGGCTATATAAAAATAAATTGAATTGAATTGAAGTACCTCATACAACCCCATTTCAAAACACCCATCACTTTAAGGTTACAGGATGCATATAACATTTTTAAAATGTTCCAAAAAACAGACATCAGACTTAGAAAAGAGGGCATAATTTGAGCAAAAGAAAATTGCTCAGTCTCTGTCTGCCATGTTTTCAATTCAAATGTTCCTCCTCCTTATTATCTGCAGCACTTTAAGTTGTTACCAAACTGTGGAAAAGGTCTTAAACCATTTTACACCTACAGCACCTTTTCAGTAATAACTGCTAATATCCCCTGTGTCTAGACTGTCTTCATTTCCTGTGTCCATTACTTTTTAGTTTGCTTACTTTTTACAATTTTTACTCCATTTTCATTATCACTCCAGTTTTTCGACAGTATTTCTTAGATATACAAATGAAGATATAACATCAAAAACAATCACAATCATTAGATTATTGTAGCTGTGCTGATTTCCCCTGTTCTGTTTTTGTTTTTCCTCCCATTTTTCTAAATATTCCTGCAGCACAGTTGTGTCTTGGCACCTGGACTTCCCCCTCTCAGACGGAATAAAGCTGGCCATGACCTGGAAGTGTTTATCCCAGCATGACTCATTAACCTGACACAGAGAGCATGGTGTTGGTGCAGGGGAGCGTAGTACTGGCACAAACAACATCCTTTGCGTTCATGAGCACACACAGAAGGATGCCCAAACACGAGAACACCTTCACTGCGTCACCCCTCATCCGTTCTCCAGATCTATCACTGCCAGTTCTGTCTACACCCCCTCCCTTAGTGCTAATGAGTCAGGCCAGGTATAATTACATGGCTCCAAAAGTACTTCTCAGCCATAGAAAAACACACCCAGAACATTCAATCAGATTGGCCCCAGAGTACAAATGAAGGCCACAGTGTGTTATTGGTTGATTGGCATCATTTGGAATGAGAGGCTGGAAGAGTTTATGGAGGTGACAAAACAAAGCAACACATTAGGGATGGCCAGTACTTGGCAGGGGGAGCGCAGGTAAAGTTTTGAGTAGAGGACACTGTGTGAGAGAATACACACTATCGAGATCATCTGTGCTGTATAAACAGACAATGGGTGCAGTCTGAGAATTTAATCCTGTTTACTGATTGCATTATTGTTTAGATGGAAATCCACTAGTGAATAGTTGATGGGAGATATCCCCATTTATAATTCACACATACTTAAAAGTTCAGTTGTGCTACAGCTTGAACATGATAATTGCCATATAATGGGCCGTTTTGGAAAAAACTGCATTTGTGCACTTATTTATAAATTACAATGTTATTATAAAGTTCTCACATAATGAAATTTGCATGCATTTGCTATTCTGCATATTTTTGATATGAACTGAATTCCAAGCTTTGTAAAGCTGCATTATGTTTTGTCAAAAGGATAACCAAGTACTGTGGATAAAGATTAGCTTCAAATGGTACATGGACTTGCATTTGTATTGTTCCTTTCTAGTGTCCTGACCACTCAAAGCGCTTTTCACTAAGGGCACTATCTTACATTCGGCACAGCGCTCCGCAACGGCCATTGCTAGTTTCAGACATACGCAGTCGTTATTTTCACGTCCAACGCCCATGTTGTGTAAGCAGCAAATGTTGGTCTTAAAATGAGGTGTGGTCAGGCGCTGTTGCTATTTTGAGGCAGCAGAAAGCGATTGCATAAAAACCTGATAGTCTGGCGCAGTATTTTCCTGCTATTTAAAGGGTGCATAGTAAGATGCATCTACATATGCAGGTTCACAACGCGTGTACACTCTGCTTGTTACACACACAAGGTAGCGCAGCAGCTCTCCTCTTAATAAATAAATAAAGTTCTGCTGTGAGATATGTTGTCTGTTTATACAATACATCCATGCAGGACAGTGGAGATAATGAATATACATTCTCAGCTAAGTGCTTGTCAGTTGAGACTGCAACAGAATAAAACCAAGAGGCAAGCGTTGCATAGAGGTCCTTGAACATTCTCGAGTTAAAACCTGATTACAAGCTACTGCAATTACCAGGGCTGGGAGGAGACATTCATAGCCACGCACACCATACATACCAACGCACAAAAACAAGTTTCAAGTGGTTGTCATTATAAGGTTATAAGCAGACTGAAAAACATGAAAAAAAAGAACGTGGCTAACAACTGAACTGAATTTAGGAATGAAAAGTTGGTCATAAAAGTAACACCTTTATACATTTTCTAAATTAGTACAAAATAGACATTTATTTTTATAGTGGTGCTCTGTAAGATACATACAGGTGTCGGCGCTAAAACGTGTTTTTATTCAGGTTAAGGAAAACACTAAATTCAGGCGTCGGCTGACAATTCAGAATATAATGGAATATAATGAAGTAAGACTCTCGGGCAGTCTGTATTGCTCAACCTGCTGTGCACTCTCAGCGCTCCTCCGGTCACTGGGGGTGCCCGCTGTGATCAGAGAGAACACGGTGCACACACGCCTCTGTGGCTTCTCCTCTCATCATCCCTCTGTGTGTGCAAGTGTAGTCGAGGCTACTTCAAAGTTTGCGGGCCCTCTCCCCCTAAACGCAACGTTTTGAGGCTGATGGATCTGCGCGTTACGCACCGCCTCTTCGGCAGTGCCCGGCTGCAAGCCCGTGCGTAATGCATCTCCGTGGGATTCTGCTCAGCCGGTCCGAGCCCCCCGTGGGTTGCATCGGAAAGCAATACAGTTTCCATTATTTATTAATACATGTTTATCATATTTAGCCTAGTGCTTATTATCATATAATTAATTTAACCTGCACCGGTTAAATAGGTTATCGGTGCATTTGCTCATATGCCGTCAAATGGAGTTGTTGATGGGACAGAGGATTGGGAGACCACAGAAGCAGAGGGTCAACCGGCCGAGGACCACATACATCTGCTCGTGCACTTTCACTTCACGCACGAGCAGATCCGTTTCCTCAGCAGAAAACGGTTTGTTTCTCCAATTTGCCGAATCCACCTTTTAAATAGCAATGCACCAATGTGCAGGCGCACGTAACTTTTAAAGGGAATGGGAGATGACACTCTGATTGGTTTAATTCCTGTTACGCCCAAAACACACTTATGATTAAAGCTGAAGTAGGCGAGATTAGAGCAAATATGATTAAAAAAAGTTATTTTTATAAAACGGTCGCTATATCCTGACAGTACCTCATCTGCAAGATTTCACAGACCGGAGGAAAACAAGCAGTCGGATCTGATCTGAGGTCTGCTGTCCAGCAGCCTACTATGAGGCTGTCAGTCACTCGCGAACTCCGACCAAACGGTCAAACTAGGCCGCGCTGATCAAATATGAATCAATATTATGTTACGTTAATGCCTATTTCTTGCCTCAAATGTTTTCAAAATCATCCTGTAGTGTACGGTTTGGCTGTAAAATTAGAAACTTTGTGACGCGGCCGCCATTGTAAAATCTGTTGAAGGAACGCCAAATTCCGGTCACATGACCGGAGCACAGCCAATAGGAACACTCTCTCTCTCTCTGAAATGACCTGTGATTGGTCAAAGTCTCCCGTCACGGGCAAAACATTTTTAAAGCCTGAAAACAGAGCCATGATGAGCTGCAGAAGTCTAGTTTGCTCTCAGAAGACTTTATTACAATATGCTGAAAGGCTATTATGGAATTTTTGCCCAATGATGCCAAAAATATACTGCCTATTGCCACTTTAATAAGAGACTAAATAAAAACCCTTTGCACCTTGCGCCTTACTTTGCTACCAGATTAAGCACTGCTTTACTAGCAAAAGTGGAGTTGGACACGCCCTAAATGCACTTGCAGCATGCACTTTACACCATGCGCTATAGATTGTTTAAATAGGGCCCTAAATGTAGTGCATGTTGAGGCTACACTCCCTTGTGTCTTTTGTCATAGTATCCCCAAAATACCCCCACATTTCCAGATTACATTTTACATAACAGCTCAACATTTTGGGCCAAGTTTTTTTTTCCATGGCACGCCCCTTTTAATAAATAAAGTGTGTCTTTATCCATCCAACAAACCAGCAACCTGCAGGTTGAGTACATTAATCTATGTCAAAAACACATGCACATTCAATACGCACATATTGAAATTCAAACACAAACTAGTCCACGGGTGTACGATGGGGCACTGGATACGTGTAGATGGAGTCATCAGAGCGCTGTAACCTCAGTGATCATCTGTTGGAGGCCAGAGGTGAAGAGGTGTGTGGAGTTTATCTCTCTCACCCTCCGCTGGCTTCGCTCCCTCCTGGCTTAACTCTCCCACCTCTGGACCCCTGTCCTCTCCCTCTGACCCTCACTGCTGCTCCTCTATTCCATTTTCCTCCCAATAACAGCGTGACAAATTGAGCCTGCCAGAAAACGATCTATCATCGTCCTACATCTCATCCTCCTCTGCCCTCTGTTCCCTCCTCTTTTCTCTCTCTTTTAGTATCTCTTTCCCCCTCCATCCCTGTTACAGGACATTCCCTCTTTTCCTCTTTGTATTTTTCCCATCTTAATGGTTTTGTGTTTTCCTCTACATGGGCACTTTATCTTTCTGCTCTTGCTTTTTTTTTCTTTTTTCCCCACCACCCATAACCTCATCTCCTTTGTGTCTCCTCTCTTATTGCACTGTATACTTTTGTCTCTGCCTCCATTTCTCTTCCTCTGTTCATTTCTCCTCACCCTCTCTGCAAACTTGTTTTTGTTCTGTAATATTATCTATTTGTTCTGTCACCTCGCTGGTTGCGTTACAGACGGATACATTATGGTATGGATTCACACACTCTTCAAAAACATGATATCTTTATTCCCCTGCAGTAATTTAATAACCTAGACACTTTAATGTGTATAGTATTAACAATATAGACCCAAATATTAGTTGCAGATGTGTTTGGTAGTGTAAGTGACATTTTTTAGCCCTTGTATACTTTAACAAATAATTTACAATACCATCCCTGGCTTGAAGCAAAACAACCTAGTTGGTGTGACTAAATTCTAGGGGTGGGAAATAAAATTAGATTCAACTATGTATCGCGATTCTGCTTCTTTTTATGATTTTGAAAACCTAGTCATAATTGATTTTAATGACAGAATCAATATATTTGCTTAATTTTAGTTTATAGTAGTAGTAGTCTGAGTAACGTGACGTCATATTCATTCCGTATCCGTCAACCAAAACAAACCACAGTGAGTTGGAAACGACAAAGCAGAAAACGGCGGAGGGTCTGCAAGGATACGAACTACATACACAAAATGCATGTATGGAAATAAAATTGATTGGATTATATTCACCAGAAGTATAAAACATTACATGTCCCTTATAAAAAAAAAAAAAAAAAAGTGCCACTAATGTGTGAGGGAAATGTCTTTATTCTTTGATTTTCTTTTTTTCTGGAAAAAATTTAATAAATAATGCCCGACAATGACTGATATACTGTATTTGTCTTTAGAACATCTCTGACTACATACATGCTGAAAATCAAACATTTTTAATGTATCAATTTAGATATTTTCCAAAGTAACAGTCCATAGAAGTGTATGATTCAACTTTTTTCCCATGGTCTACTTTTAAAAACGTTGACAAAAATCGCAATAAATCGTAATATTGAATTGCAATATACTGTATGTAGAGTCACAATATCAAATTTGCACCCAAGTATCGTGATATTATTGAATCAGGAGATAGGCGTATCATCCCAGCCTTAGCCAATATAGACCCAAGTATTAGTAGCAGATGTGTTGGTGGTGTAAGTGCCGTTTTGTAGCCCTGTATACTCACTAACTCATTTACAATACCATCCCTGGCTTGAAGCCAAACCATTTAGTTTGTGTGACTAAATTTGGCAACTCTTCGTGATTTTTCTCCGTAATAAGCAAAGTGCTATTACCGTGGAGCATTGAAAGACTGTAGTGCACACAGACAAAACATGAATTGCTACTGCGTGATGAATAAACGCTACAATTTGACAGGTAAATAATTGCTCCCTCTATCTCCGTGATCAATTAATGGTTCCTCCCCTCCTGGGAGCTGGTGGGAAACTCGGCAACGTTCTGTGTCCGTGAGTTTCACATATTCAGAACGTGTTTACACAGTAATTTACTCCAACAAAATCTAAATAAAACCACCTCTTCAGGTACATATTTCACGGGAGGGCGGAATAATCAAGAGAAATGGTTGTATATCCAAACTCTGGTATTAAAAAATTGAAACCGGGGCAGTTGGCACGCTCTTTACTTGATGGATCGTTATTACATGCGTAAGTATGAATCATCCGATGAAGTTAAAGAGCTTTTCATAAATAATTTGCCTTTTCATAAGTAATGCTGGAGAATTAAAACTGCGGTGTGTTTGAGGTGATGGCTTCTACCTTCACATTAATCAATGTCAGTCAGGGGACTTTTTAAAATGTGGGAAAGGGCCTTCGAAGGGTAAATAACTTGAACATTGTTTTACTGATGACGGCGGTGGGTGAAAGTGATTATCATGACGATGGGGAGGAAAGTGATGGAAACAACAATATTGGCAGAACTGCCCCACAGTTGGCAGCTTCCTAGCCTCTGCGATCACTCTAACCTTGTGCTTTATGCTGCTGCATAAAGTAAGAAAAGGAACTGTTTAGCACAGCCGGCCCCTTCTCAGTTTGTATATCTCAGTGGCAGCACCTTAAACTAGGTCTTGTCTTGACAGAGGGTGATAAACTTTGATTGATGTTTGCTATTATGAGTCATGCTTAGCATTATTGAAACAGTAAACCTCTTGGGCGATTTTTATTTCTTCAGGAGGGAAAACGGTTGATCTCATAAAAGGTACCCGCTGAAGTCGATCTCATTTATCTGATGACCTCTGGAATTGTACAGAAGTGTCAGAAGTCCTTTAAAAAGCAGGGTTGCTTTTTCAGAGCCTGTTGTTCCCTTTTTGTTTCAGTGAATCAGCCAACAGTAAAACTAGAGCACAAAGACCAGCTGGCTAGAACGTGTTAAGTGAATGCAATCCTAATTTTTAGGGCTGTCAAAGTTAATGAGATAATAATGTGCAAATTTGTTCTCTAGACCTCTAGATCTGTGAATGAAAATGGGTTCTATGGGTACCCGGGAGTCTCCTCTTTACAGACATGCCCACTTTTTGATGATCCTTTGCAGTTTTGGGCAAGTCATAGTCAAATCAGCACACTGACACACTGACAGCTGTTGTTGCCTGTTGGGCTTGAGTTTGCCATGTTATGATTTGAACATATATTTTATGCTAAATGCAGTACCTGTGAGGGCTTCTGGACAATATTTGTCATTGGTTTGTGTTGTGTATAGATTTCCAATAAAAATATATATGCATCTATTTGCAAAAAGTAAGAATATTTGCCCACTTCCATGCTGTTTAGAGTATTAAATACTTGACAAATCTCCCTTTAAGGTACATTTTGAACAGATGAAAAACGTGCGATTAATTTGTGATTAATCTCGATAACTATGGACAATCATGCGATTAATTGTGATTGAATATTTAAATCGATTGACAGCCCTATTAATTTAGTTTTTTTTTAAGTGTTGTAGAGACATTTAAGACATTTCTAAGTTTTTGCAAAACACTTGTGTACTTCATATTCTTGTTAAATTGGAATAGTGAGAAACACACATTACTTTGTCAGTATGTGTTAATGGCTTTATCACTCTGTATATTTGTCTCCCTGCAGCATAATATGAGATGTAATTATACCAAAACCGTATATTGTCGGAAAGTTCTGTCTCTGTGAAATTGTTGCTGTGGGCTCAGGATTATTGCCCAATTCCCAAGTGGTAGACTCAAATACAGTAGGAGTTGTAAGCGTAATTGCAAAGCCAACCACTCGGAAAACAAGTACTGTATTGGTACCCAGCACACAGCGCATAGCCACCCAAAAGCTCTGGAGAAAAAATGTTCGATTAAAGTGCAGTCCCAGTGGAAAGAATATAAATACAAACTCCGTTTCAGGTGCCCTCCTATTACCCTTTCCTTACCTGTTTTACTTGCTGGCTTTTTCCTGTCCTTATTTTGCTCTTGCACAAATATGTATGAGTGAGTGTTCAACATGTGCACATGCATATTCATATGTTCCTTTGATGTCTCCTTTGCAGGTCTGTGTTAACGCCCACAGTTGAAAGATATAACCATATACTGTGTCCCATTTATGCATACTGTATATAAAGATATGTAGGTGGCATTATTCGGTGAGGAACTAGAATCTGTTTGCCGTTTAGAAAAGGGAGATTTTCCAAAATTATTCCAGCAGTATAAATGATCTTATGTAAGAATTTAGTAGCATCTTTCTCACATATCAGTCAGTATGTTTTTATTTTTATATGTTGTTCTTTTGGAAATTACCAACAGCTTGATATTGGTGCTTTTTTCTGATTTGTTTGCTTGCCTCAGGTTTGTTGGTTACGAAGAAATTCAAGAACCTATTTAGCCTTATAGAACAACATTCATTGTGAGTAGTTTACAGTAACACATATTTTCATTGACCATTACAGTCTAATAGTTTACAAAGGTACAAACTGTAGATTCCCGGGTATCCATAATTATGGGTATTATGGATTTAGTCACAATCATACAATTATTTGCGCAACAGGTCATTAACACCTCAGTGCAGAAACCTGCTGTTCTGAGATTGAGTTTTTCTCACCAGCCTGTGGGAGTTTCATGCTGGTGTAAGTGCCTCTGCAATTGCATTAGCGGATTTACTTTGCATTGGGATCGCTGAATAAAATCCTTAACTGATTTTGATGTAAAAACCCAAAGAGCACTCTGGAGAGAATCACTGTAAATGCTAATGTGTAAATGAGCACACAGGGACATATTTTGAACTCGGATTTCACGCTCTGCCAAGAATGTTGCTTGATGTTATTGTGCCAACACTTACCGTGATCTCGTATTTAATTCCAGCGTAGTTTAGAGCTGAAGTATTTCAACACTGTCATGCCAACAAGCCTTCCTTCAAATTGAAATTTGGGCCTTGTTAGAAATGTATTTCATTTTTTTAAACTTTCTCTTCCATCCATTCGCTCTTCTAAACGTCTCCTTTCTCCAAAGGGGCGTCCCTACAGCTTCTCCTTAAGCGCTCTCCTGTCTTTTCCCTATCCCCATGCTTCACCTCTCCTGATAAACAATTTTTGCACTCATGCATACACACATGCACAAGCAAGCATGCACGCCCACACACTGGCATAACATGACAGCATTTCTCTGAGGTGCTACATTCAACCATGGGCATTGTGACTCTGTCTGAGATTTTACCCCAAGCAGATAAAGAAACTAAAGAGTTACAAGTTCTCTCGGGACTTGCCAGTAAAATAGACATTTGCTGTCTCACAGAAATAATCAGGAAGACCTCCACATAGCACAAAATGTAATCATAGTTACAACAGAGAGCTGGTGAGAAGTAGCTATTATCCAAAACTACACAGACTGGGTGGCATTTAAGAACTGCAGAAGAAAAGGTTTTCCTGCCCTTTCTACTTTCCAGGAGAGTTGCCATGTACCTGCTGCATTCAGCTGAAAACTCCAATGCATAAAGATTTTGACAAGTATGACTTCAGCCTTACATGCCCTTCTTTCTTTGTCTGTCTTTGTCTGTCTGTCCTTCTATTCATTTTAGTTTTTCATCTCCTCCTCTCATTCTCTCGGTGGCTAATTAGTAAACTTGAATCTAACTGATCAATTTGTTGCTTAATCTCATGCAGACTTCTTCCCATACACAGTGGGTCATGAAAGCAGCTGTGATTGGACAATGGGGGGGGGGGTTCATCTAGGCAGTGGCGGACTCAGGCTGTCTGAGGGGTAGCGGGGAAAAACAATAAAAGAGGGTACCAGCTGCATGCGGTGGGGACCCAGCACGCAGAAAGTTTTCTAGCATGTAGGGGTTGCCTATATGACACTGCATTGTGTTTTCTCAATTTTAAAGGCACTTTGAGCATACTTTATCCAGTTTTCTCAACTGGAATGGGCACCCTGGCGAGCTCTTAATTCTGTTTTCTCCACTAGAAGGGCACCCTAGAGCGTACTTCATCACATTTTCTCTATTGTAAGGGCACCCGAGAGGGCATTTCATCCCGTTTTCTCAACTGGAAGGGCATCCAAGAGGGCATTTTAGTCTGTTTGGCACTTCATCCCATTTTCTCCACTAGAAGGGCACCCTAGAGGGCACTACATCCCGTTTCCTCTACTGTAAGTGCACCCTAGAGCATACTTCGTCCCATTTTCTCTATTGTAAGCGCACCCTAGAGGGCTCTTCATCCCATTTTCTCTACTGAAAGGCCACCCTAAAATCTGTTTGAGTGATACTTAAGTAAGTCTTTAAAGCGTATCTCCAGGCAGATTATTTTTGTCTCTTTTAATTTAGTGAAACCTACGTGTCTTACGTGACGCAGATGTGAACACTTCAGATAAGGTATGGAACGGCTTCCTTTGTTGTGTGCATTATGTCTAATTATTTCCGCCCAATTAAAGTGGACGTGATTTCAAAGCCCTTAGAGATGACTGTCACACTGTTTTATTAAAACGGCTTTCCCAAGAGGCACTTGAGACTTTTCTATTACTGCTGATCATTCAAGAGGTTTACACAATATTCTTCTCATATTGCACGATAAACATTTGTAACATCAACAGCACGAGTGCGCTGAAAATATGATGTTGACAAAGAAGGCGTTAAATGAAGAAAGACCGCGTTTAAGGGAATGAAGTGGAGCATCATCTGAGTGTTAAAGACAATGCGACGTAAACATTGGAAGATACTGCAGATACATATTAATCACAATTTATAGCGTGCTCCCCCAGCTTAGAGAGGGCCAGTGAAGCATGCCGCTAAGCCTGATGAGATAAGTCTCGGGGGGTGGGGGAGGTGGTGGGGGGGAGGGTTATGGCAGTGCTGTGGGGCTTCAGGGTGTGTAGCAGGGGGGATAGATGGATGGAAGAGGAGGGAGTCTACTGTCCAGGATGCCCTGTAGAATCTCCTCCAGATCCTTCTTTCAAGCAGGCCTTTTCAGCCCTCTATTCAAAAAGCAGTAATTGCATCATTTTTCAAGGCCCTTGCCTCTGTCTGGCTGTGAGGCTGGTCCCATTAATCAAACTAATGGAGAAGTAAGTGATTTCAAAATATAGGCTTTGATCATGCACCCTCTATCCTCTCCCACAACTCCGCCTTCTTCTGAGCTTTGGGAACCCTTCTCCTCCCACCCTCCCGTATCCTCTTTTTCCTCACAGCCCATCTCCATGTGCACTTCACCACAAACAGGGCTGTGTGATGGGAAAAATGAATCCTTTTATGCCCTTTTTAGTCTTCTGTTAATGCGCGTAAGAGCTTTGCTTTCGCACATTCTGGCAGTGCTGCGTCTCTCCGGCTTGATAAGATTCCCACTATAGTGCCAAATATATGCGTATGCGAGGGTGCAGAAAATGGTCACTCTAAAATCACTGTGACCTATTAACGGGTAGTACTGTATGTCCCAAAGAATCACATTTCAGACACATTTATTGATCTTGATGAGACGGATTAAATTAAAGTGCTCCTCAGGTGTATTGAAAAGCTTGTGCCAGCTCGATAGCACAGCCAGAGCGTGCTGGAAAATTAGATTCCTTCCAAGCAAAGCATAAACTACTGCTCAGAGACAAACTATTTGTATCTTTGATACAACCCCAGTGGTTTTGGGGGAATACAAAAGAACACTCAGAAATGCTTTATTTACAGCACATTTGACTAATTTATTGTCTGTACATGTACAACTGCAACCTATTCCGACTTTACTCTAATTGCCCTGGAGTGTTGTTTACTGGGAATTATTATCTATAAAGCCTCTATTAAAGTGCCCATTGCCCCGAACAAGTACATGCTAGTATGTATGCTCTTTTCAGTCCATTGTTGTAAACACAATGCTGATTAAGCAAACGTTAAAAACATTTCATAAAACAAATAACGCCTAACGATGTCTCTCGACATTGTTAGGAGTTGTAGCTGGCAAAGTGCCATCTCCGACGCCGCCGCCGCCTCCTCTCCTTTTCTCTCGCAGCCTTCCTGGCTGTCAGTGCAGTTTGGAATTAGCATTGTGTCAAAACTTAAACTTTCACACTCCCACTCTTCTTAACACCTCTTCTTTCCCATGGTGTTCTGAGAAGACGCGTCTCACGCCGTGCTGGAATAATTAGGATGAGATTCACGTTCATCTTTGGCCCAGCTAACCTCCCACAGTTACCTCTCTTGCGCCCTTCTTGTCTTATTTCTTTCTTATTTGCCTGCCCACTTATCTTGCTTACTCATGCCCAATTAGGAAGAGATTGGTGCTTGGAGGCACAAAGATGTCCTTGATTTGTTCAAGAAGAGGGAAACGGCATCAATACCCATCGGTCACATTGCAGGGATTTGTAAAACAGCTCTATTTAGTGATGTTTTTTTTTTGAGAAAACAACCTTGCACCTGATGTCACCTGTTGGACATTTGTTCAAGCAAGGGGAGGTAGGTTTTTTTGTGTGTTATTGGGCAAAAATGCCATAATAACCTTTCAGCATATTGTAATTCAAGTAGTACCCCAGGGTAGGCAGTTGTCTGGAAAAGTAAAAAAAAAAACAGAATTTGGAAATACAGCCTTTACCCGGCAGCTCTCTTCTCTCCCCTTTCTGTCCTAAGCCCCTCCCACCAGACAAACATGGGCACATGCACACGTTCCATACTGTAACCTGTATTAGTCATCCCAATCATCATTGTGATCCTGATGCCATCATATAGTGTCAATTCTATGAGAATTACCGTCCTGTTTTCTTTGCAAACTTGTGGGCCTGTAAAGCCCTTTGAGATACTGTGAGCCGTTTTGCAGGCTGTGACGTAGAGGCGTAGAGGCAGCTCTGTGAAGGGGCGGACTGGGTCTGAAATTAAGCCCACGACTTTGACACGGAGAGGTCTTTAAATGCGAGAGGCCGGAGGGCTAGAGCAGAAAAAAATTTTGCTGTAATTTTAGCACTAATACAGTTTTTGTGGTACAAGGGCTTGGGTTTGCATATGGACAATAGGGACATGTACCTACCAATATTTGGGTAGAACATAATTTGTCTGTGGCTGCGAGGGACAGGCTGGCCCTTGCCGGGGTTGTACATTTAAACTTATTAAAACTCAATAAAGGTCTTTATAAAAATAAAAATAAACTGCCAGAGACTGGTCCTCACAATACTGGCCCACCGGAAAAATTCCAGAGCTTCCCGATGGCCAGTCCGCCTCTTGCTCTGCGTAGGAGGGTGCATTCAGTGTGCACGCTATACTTCTGGCCTTGCTTTAGACAACGTCAAGCTTGCTATGGCTAATGGATGCTTATACATCCATGTCTGACCCGCGATCACACAGTGGTAAACATTCTGGGTGCACTGGCTGCGTGCTCCAAATGCCATGAAAAAACACTCAGCTTGAACGATCAATTTATTTTTATGAATTCAAAATGTTATATTTTAGAAAGTAGAAAAGGGGCAATAGTCTGGAAAAACAAATATTTTTACATTTTCATTTGTTCACATTTTTGGGTTGTTTTCCAGTGTAGGCAGTCGTTTGCCAATGATGGAATTGTAGCTTTTCCTGAGGGATACTCTGTCATTGAATTAGGCCTTCAGATGATCATCTGAAGGGACATGCATCTGAATTTGTAGAACAGCCAATAGGAACTTCCTCTCTTTGGAATGCCCTGTGATTGGCCAAAGTCTCCCATCATGCACTAGATTTTCTGAAGCCTGAAAATAGAGCCAGTCTTCTCTCAGAACACTTGAATTATAATATGCTGAAAGGTTATTATGGAATTTTTGCCCAATGACGCCAAAAATATACCGCCTACCCCCGCTTTAAGGCCTCTGCTCCTGTATTGACATCCTTTCCTTTCAGTCTCAGTCTGTGTTCTCAGGCTTCTCACTTTAAAATATCCCTGTTTACTCCCCTGTAGACCAGTCTGTATTTACTTAGAGTAGGTTTGAGCATGAATGGTCTTTTTCCAGACCTCCTTGGCTCTTACTCACACACTGTACACTACAGGGAGCTGCCCAGCCCAGCACACCTGCAGTTTCATACCACCAGCCACTGAGCACTATGGTAAGTGCTCAATTAGCTCAAGAACGGTTATTGAGGGAGGATGGAGTGTTAAAATACCACAACGTTTCGACATGCTGGCCAGCCACACCTGTTATTTTTCACACACCGGTGGCAGTAAGGTGCATATCTGCACAGGTGGACACCACCTGTCTTGTTTTCCAAGTGTTAATGTTCCAGAAAAGCAGCAATTTTTTCAAACTCTGTCCCTCATTTGGCACATCCCAGCCTATTTGTCTGTTGGCAGGCGATAGCACGTCTTCTTCTGTGGTCTTGTCTGTCACAGTGGACGAGGAGAGACAAAGGTTCTGTAAAAGTGCTAAGGGTTTTAAATGATGCACCCTGTGCAGATGTTCCCCTCTACTACAGGGGGTTTAAGCAGAGGGGACTGACATACTCACTACTCCAATCTTTAGGACATTACTATTACTACTACTACAAAGAAATGCACTCCAATGGAAATGTACAAAACCTGAAGCATTAAAGGTAGGGATGGTAATACTGAGAAACTAGCATGAGTACACTAGATTTTAAGAATGATCCAACCAAAAGAAAACAGCCCAGTGTTGCCGACTCTTCTCCAATGAAAGTCCCTAAATCTAGTGAGAAAGTCGGCAACACTGACTGTCCAGGCCTTCCTCCAAAGCCACTCCCCCAAAATTATCATAATAAACATTAACAGATAGCCCGTCTAATCATATCATTCAAGTTGAATGAAGTGATTGGACGGGTTTATTACAGTCCTGCAACAGCCACAGATACCGTTTCTTTTCCCCTTTTTCTTGTCAGAGCATTTGATTTATTGATTGCTGTCGAGATATAATGAGAATTTCAACAAATATAAGAAAAAAAAAACATTTGAACTGCACTACAAACCCTATCATTAATGCTTGATTAGTGCAAAAGATCCAAAATAGGTCTGAAATATATATAAAGTTCAAAGTATGTACAAAAATATCACCATAGATATTACAATGATTACATCTACATGTAAGTATATGCATACTTATGTAATACACATGTACATAATGTGTACTTATGCCTACATTAATGCTTGAGAACATACTCTGTACATACAGTATACATAGTCAACAATCTCTCCATTATTGGATACATGACAGACAAACCTCTACAGTGAGTTGAATTGCCTGTTATTTTCAGTGTGTATTAAAGGCTGTGTGTGTAATAAGCATATTGTGTATTCATATATACCTGCATTTTCATCTCGCACACATGGAGAACTGATGATGAAAGTATTGAAAGTGTATTCTGTTTTCCATTTAGCAATGCAAACTGCAATTAATCCTGGTTAAAATGAAAATAATACAATTAGGTTTTAATCGTGCCTCCAAAGAGGCAGTGCATGACAATGTGATATGACAGTTAAAGCAGCAGTAGGCAGAATTATTTTGGCATAATTGAGCAAAAATTCCACAATACCCTAGACTGCTGCACCTCCTCATGGCTCTGTGTTCAGGCTTTAAAAAATCTAGCCAGTGACGGGAGACATTGGCCAATCACAGGGAGAGAGAGCTTTCCTATTGAGCGTTCCTATTGGCTGTTCTCCGGCTGGTGGGCTGTGCTTGGTATTTCCTCAACTGATCTCAACACGACTGCCATGTCACAAACTTTTGCATTTTACAGCTAAACAGTACACTACAAGATATTTCTGAAAACATTTTATGCTAGAAATAGGCATTACAGTAACAAAATATTTTCATATTATTTGATCAGCTCTGCCTAGTTTGACCGTTTGATCGGAGTTTGCGAGTGATTGACAGCTGCTCATAGGCGGCTGGACGGCCTCGGCTCTGATTGGTTGTTTTCCTCCGGTCTGTGAAATCTTACAGATGCCATTAGGAGCACCGGAGGACACAAGAGGAACATGATTTTTTTGAGAATACCGATCTCGTCGACTACTGTCGGCTATAGGATATAGTGACCGTTTTATGAAATTAACTTTTTTTAATCATATTTGCTCCATTTCTACCCACTACAGCTTTAACATTTTAGCACCAAAACAATATTTTTTCTAGAGATATGAATCCAAGGAAAGGGAGAAAGCACAAAAGGTCCTCTTTAAATACTTGCACACAAGCTGGACCCTCGAAAAGCTGTGTTTTTAGAAGTATTTCATTTTTTTTGAAGCAATTGCAGTACTTCTTGCCCACATATGCTCCATATCCCAGAGGCAGGTCACAGCTAAGTAGACAGACAGCCAAGCATAAAAAAGTTTGAATTAAAAGGGGAAAAAAGATTGTGAAAAAACAATAAGTGGTGTGAATGATGTGCCGTAGGATCTCGCCTGACACCGTACTTCTCAGCATATCCTGACTAAGCCCTCGTATCTTAATACCACCTTCAGTTATTTTCAGGTTTCTTACCTCACCATTGTTTTCACCTCTTCTTCCCTGACAGCCGCCTGTGAGTCGTGACTTTGAGGCGGTTTCATCAGTATGAGAGTGCGATCATGAACCCTCGAGCTGAGATTACAGCAGTGTGTCTGTAGTCGTCTGCGAGTGTGTGTCTGGGTGTTCTTACCTGGTGGGCAGTGCCTCTTTATAGGCCGTGTTGAAACAAGTCCAGAGAACATCATGAAGAGCCGGACAGGCTTCGAGAGCCATGGGTGTCATTCAAGGACACTGACATGGATGTGATGTACGGTCACTACATTGTAGTGAGGTGTGTTTAGTTAGAGGGCTCTATAACTTTACTGTAATGCTCTGAAAGGACCCTGGCGAAACCGTCTTGGCATGTATTTAAAGTGGTCTATTTTTGGCAATACAAAAAGAAGCAATTAGGTCTCAGCTTCCCACTCTGTCAGAACAAAACAGCTTCTATTTACTCAACACCATCTACACAAAACTGTTTCAAGAAGTTTGTGTAAAACAGTGGAGAGATTTCTGTTTGTGCCAGTTTTGTAAGACACAACCTATCCTGCCCTGAATGACTAAAGGGACAGCTTAATTTATTTATATGTTTCCAAATAAAAATCACTTATCTCTCTCTTAAGATGTGTTTTTTTGGGGTGTTAAGTTCAGTGTGAAAGGAAAGTTCTGCGATCCATTATTTGAAGCTAATGGCCTCGAAATGGTACGAAGTGCTTTTATGGAAAGCAATTATTGTATTTCACTCACCTTAAATCACTCGACTAATGTCACGTAATGGTGGCATGCATTATTCAGTTGCATTTAAACAGCATTCTTTCTGCTTATCTATTGTCTTTGCTTGGAGCCAGTCCCATGGATTACAGATTTTAATTTAAATAGGATTTTGCTTGTCAACTTCATTTTGGGTCTAGCAGCTTTCAGGTCTTGCCCAGGCGTCCTTGTCTCAGGTCATCTGCGAGCTGGCAGAAACCATTGTGTCTCACTCAAATAACACCAAAGAGCATCACGTTGCTGCTACAGTCCTGTGGACATGTTTTGAAAGATGAATTATAAAAAGATCTTAGCGAGGTCGGGAAAGATCTCAGTCACGTTCCTTTGATTCTAAAAATACAATCCTCATGCAGTGTACAATTATTGTTTTTGTTTTGTTCTGTGGAACATTAATGTTCTGTAATATTGTCCCCTCCTTTTACACTTGTACGTTTTGAGTAAGGGATAATGTGCAGCGAGCCGGTCATTGTTGTGAAATAAACCCCTTCAGGGTGATGTAAGACCATGGCTTTGCATCTGGTTGTCCCGCTTATTACACGGCTACTTACTTAAAAAATCAATAATTTTACACAAAAATGGTCCACCAGAGTCCGACATCAGAACTGCGTCCATAGCAACTGTCTGTTATAAAGAAATAACAGAGCATAGAACGCTGGAATTGACCAATCAGAATTGATATTCAGCAAAGCTGTGTAATAGAATATGATTGTTAATACATATAACTAGCGATGTCAAATTTAACACGATAATAAGACGCAAATTAGTTTTATCGCCACTAATACCTTTAATGCATTAACGTAACTTGTGATTTTTAGGTTATAGCGGGCTCAAAGCAGTTTTAAAGCTAGAGTAAAGATCATATGAAACTAGCAAACCTGGAATCCATTGGTACCAACCATGTCATACCAGCTTGTCGCAAAGGAGGTTAAATAACGCTCCAAACTTATATTTTGTCAAGGAAAAAACAAGCATATTTGCCCACTCCCATGTTAAGAGAGTATGAACTACTTGACAAATGGCCCTTTAAGGTACATTCTGAACACATAAAAAATGTGTGATTAATTGTGATTAACTATTTTAATCGATTGACAACCCTTAATATAACACTAGATTTCTATTGGTGTTAAGTAAATATAATATAAGCTTGTATCTTACAGTGTGTTGCTTCTCACAGTACATTGATATCTGCTTGTCCTTGTGTTGTAACTGTAGTCACAGACGAACAAAATAACTTTTAGTGAAGTAATCAGTTTCTTCTCTGTTAATTATCCTGGTTTATTACATTCATCAGCTGTGCAATAAAAATCCAATTGCAAATACCATCAAAGATCCACAACATAAATTTCCCCCAGGTGCAGGGGTTTAGTTTATGCTCAGTGCTTCCCCAAGGGCACCCTGCAGAAATGCAAAGTAATTCGCATTCTGCTAAGATGTATTTTTCAAGAGGTGTTCTTCTTTGGTGTCTTGTTAAAATGCTAACTAAGTTTAGATTTTCCTACAAACTATCTTTGTTCAAAGCTTGCTCACAGTGTCACACACTTACTGATGTGCTTTGTTTCTTAAAATATAACAGCAACCTGGCTAAAAATATCTGATTATGAGTAAGTAGAATATTTTGGATATGAAACATATGCATATGTTGCCAGGGCTTCAGATTCCTGTCTACAAAAGAGTGTAACTATGGACTAAACCCAAATCAATCAATCATCTTGGCTGTATAAGTAGTTTGGTGTCTGTGACAACGGCATGATAAATGATGAGCAAGACCTTTTAAAAGTACAATGAATGTCTCTGTGGTGTTCATGACATCTGTTTTGATGGTTGCTTTAAAACAGGAGGAGTTATTTTGGCTGCATTATGCAAAGAGAAAAAAAAAATGATTTGAGTAATTAAAGCAATTACAACTAGGCTAATGAAATGTAGGCAAAGAAGCTTTGAATACTATAAATATTTTATAGAATTGGTTGGAGAGAAAGCATTTTCATTCAGTAGCTTCAATGGGATATGACTAGATCCAGTTTATTTATGTACATACCCTATAATCACACGACTGTGTCAGATGCTGCCTCCAAATGGAAGTTGTTTAAGAATAACAGTTTAGCAAGCCAGCAAGGGTAGCATAATGCAGTAAATGCAAAGGTATAATGACGGAGGAAAACAATGAGGCCGTTGGGAATATCAACATTTTCCTCAGACCTATTATAAAATTATGTAAAAAACTCTATGTGATTAAAATTGCATTATACGGTTGAAACTGCTTATAGTGATCATGGTTACAGTGATCAATTGATATATGGATCAAAAAGCTTGAGACAGAATCATTCCTTTACAAACGCTGTTTAAATAATTTGCTTATAGTAATCAAGTAGTCCGCTTACAATGTTAATTTTTGGTCTTTTCATACATGACAACATATGGAAAAACATTTTAAATCTACGTAAGACTAATGTTAATTGAATTTTTAGTTTAGTTTATTTTACTTTACTCCCTTGATACTTTGCCTCGCGGAATGTCTGTGTTACCTGGATACCTGAGGCTGAGCCTGCGTGCACATTGAAATCATAACGGGAAAAGGAAAGGAATTTTCTCTGAATAAAAAACAAAAGCGCACAAGGAAAGCACCTGCGGTTGAAGCCACCATCGTCAAGTGGATTGATAATGCCTCATCACCTAATGTCCCCAAAGTGAAACTCTGCCAACCGGCTCTTCGGCACTCCAGCGCTGGCAGTTCATGCAGACCGGCACCCGTCTTCCTCCCTCTGCTGCAGAGCCGGCCAAAAACAGCAATGCCTCACCCTCGGTGAGGGAAAAAGCAGAAGAATCAACAGCGAGCCAGTAAATAACGACACGGTCTGTTTCATTACTTTGTATCCATGTATTAAATATATAAATGTCACTTTAGATGGTAATCTGCATTAGAAATGATGCACAACAACAGAAATCCGGTTATAATAATCATCCGCTTATAGTGATCAATTTGACCCAGACAGACGTGATCACTATAAGCGGTTTCCACTGTGTTAAAGGGACTATTTGTAACTTTCAGAAATGCTTCTTAACAGCGACACCTGTGGCCGTGAAATCAACGAAAGTCAGCGTCGGGCTCGCGCTTGCTCGCTCTAAATATACCTGAACGAGCATCACTCAAAACAGTGAGGCGACACAAGTCAGCTGAAACCACAATATCACTCTATATTTCAGCTGCTTGGCAGTAATGTTAGCTGACCAGACGAAGGTCTCTCCATGAACATGATTTAAATCTGATCCTAGTGTTGGCTTTTCCTGCCTAAGTGCAGGCTGAAGCAGCGGGGCTCTCCAGCGTGTCTCCCTGCTCTCTCCGCCCGCAGCCGGAGAGAGCAGAGGAGACACCGGCACCCGGTCGGTAACGAGAAGACAACGTAAATCTCTGTAGAGCTCCATCACTTCACAAGACACGGAAAACCTCTGTTGGTCTGGAGGAGCTGCAGCAGTTATTTCTGCACAAACGTCCCATGTACATTCACTAGATATTCTCAGAGCTAAACTAACTCTTCTGCAGTGTGGAGTGAACGCGCGTTCACGTCTAGAGGTGGAGCGAGCTGAGCTGTCTGAGTGAAGGCTAGCAGGCAGAGGAGGAGGGTACAGCGGCTACACGCGAACGCGCATATGCGAGCGCGCATGTGTGACGACCCGCTACATTTATGCGCGTACAAAGTTACAAATAGTCCCTTTAACTTATTGTGCACCAAAATTAACTTCCAGGGCCTCCGCCATTTCTGACAACGTCAGCAAACACGTCACAACTCATGAACTCGGAGCTTGCAAAAAAATGTCCACTTACGAGATCGTGAATACCACAAAAGGGGGGCGTTCATGGACTCCTCTGGTGAACATGTTGAACACGACCCCATTTGAAGGCAGCAAAACTACTTGTTGGTGTGGTGGCTTAAATCCATTCTTAAGGCCCTGTCCATTGCACAGTTTGAAAAATAGCAACTGAAGGTTCTTAGGCCTTAGACTGAATACCTGCACTCAAAAGGCTCTTCAGCCTACTATGGTATTCATAAAATGTCACACCTAGTTTTAATCCTGTTAGTGACGCTTAGAAACCGCCCTCACAACATTACAGCTCACAAATCGTGCAGCAGTCCACAGGGGGAATTTTTCATAGGGACTATTAAAGAGTAGCCACCACAGTCTTTTACTGAACACGCCAACAATACAGATATTATAGAAGAATGGTTGGTTCATTGTACTCAGACTGATATTGATATTGATGCTCCTCCCCCAGCTTCATTCACTCTTTGTGAACACTTTTCTTCATTCATGTGACAACTATTTAGGCTAATTGAATAAATTATTATGGAATATGTCAGATATTAAAGGTGCTATTGATTATATTGATATCATTCAGCCACTAGATGTCACATTCTCCCTCCCCCTGTTCCATTGCAGTTACTTCACAGCAAGTCGTTGCCAGGCATTTTCAATCAATTTCAGCAGTTTATTGTTTCTTTTTCATGTCATTTTACTATTGGCTCACAAGCCTTGTTAGATGTGGGAACCAAACATTGGATATCTTCCACAGAGATAAACAAAACATTAATTTTGGACCCGCCAACATTTTTTAAAATGATTCATTCACAATCATAATATATATATTCTCAATAAGACCTTTTACGTTTTTTAATAAAATCTGACAAAATTTTTATTTTTTATTTTTTTTAATAAATTGTACTGAAGATTAAATATTACAACGTATTGCAAATATAGTTCAAATGTACCTTTGGTGCATTAATATACATACAAAATGTGCTGTATTGCAGCCTTGGGCACAGTACTAAGGTTCCTCTAATTTAGTCCATATAACAAGGCTAATGTGCCAACTGGTGAGTGTCCTAGTGGGGACATTAGCTATTCCACTCATGGCTATAGCGTAAGCCTGTGGGAAGCTAACTACATGCAGAGAGAAGCTTGTGGCCTCGGCACCATGGCAGATGGGAGTCGTGATTTGTTTTTAATGTGACACACGTGTGCCATCTTCTAGGGAGGGCCACCTGGTCTTGAATACTGACAGTGGAAGGTCAGAAGAGATTTGATCAGGTGTTGGATTATCACTTAGGACTGCGGATCAGTATCCCAGATGACTTTTCTCTTGGTTTCATCAGTTGCTGTGTCTTTTGAGCATCAGTCATTAGTTGATATAGCGGTGAGGAACCCAGGCTTTAAACTAACCCGTAGATGTATGGATTCAATAGGCATATAGGCATGTGTGCTTGTGTCAAAGGCATGCCCATTTTGCTGGCACCTTTGTGTTCAAGGCTGTGTCGACGGAGCGGATTAAGTGGTCTGAAGGTGTGTTTCCCCAGCAACGGTGGCAAGGCTGGGTTCACAGGGGACTATTGTGAATCTTTCATGACAGACCTCATTACTCCTTCCTGGCTTCTTTGTGAGCTCCTTACACCGAGAGAACACAGAAAGGTGGGACTCTTCAAATTATGGCCAAATACTGAGACTCCGACTTCAAACGAAAAGGGGCCCTTGGTTGCTATGCACACAGAGCTGACCTTAAAACTATGGTGCATGGCCGAGGGGCGAAATCTGTTGTCATTGAAATCACTGAGTAAGTGTGTGAGAGAGTAAAAGGGGTAAACAAAGCTACTTCTGCATTCTGAGAGCAATTCAGCTACAAGAAAATGCAACAATGTGCATGAATGTACTCACTATACTATATACGATGGATGGATGGATGGGCAGATACATATTAGATGATTGTATCTTTCCCTCCCAGACGATTCAGTATCTAGATACCCAGTCTACAGTCAGACAATTCATGTCTTCTATCACACAAACAACAGTAAACACAGGCAGGGACACTGGATTATATTTTAGCCAGTTCAGTTTGAGTTCTCAAATGCTGCAGACTGAGCACTGTTTACCTCGTGGGTCAGTGTCATCCCTCTGAATTTAGTATTTTCAATAATGCTGTTTGGCTACAGGAAGCAGGAGGAGTTGGGGCCATTTAGAATTTCCATTACTGCTATCGCTTTCCTCTTGTTGACTGCTAATAGTGGTGTTTGAAGAGACTGCAAGTGCAATGTAAAGAATTCACGCAGTGTTGTACATGACAGTCTGACATTTGTTTTAGTGTGGGAATGTTGAGGATGAACTGAAGCAGGTATGTGATTGTAGAGATTGATTAATATTTCCACCCTTAGTAGATATAGATTCACATAGATGGGTAGGCACTGGCAGACTGATACACGCATAGATTCAGATAGATACATTGAGTGATTAAGATTGATAGACTGAAACTAATTATACATTAATATAAGGCTGTCAATCGATTAAAATATTGAATTGTGATTAATCACATGATTATCAATAGTTAATCACAATTAATCGCACATTTATCATCTGTTCAAGTTTGGACCGTTATTTAGCCTCCTTCGCGACAAGCTAGTATGACATGGTTGGTGCCAATGGATTCCTTAGGTTAGTAGTTTCATATGATACCATATGATCTTCACTTAAACTAAGCCCGCTACAACCCCTGAAATTGCAAGTTGCGTTAAAGAAATTAGTGGCATTAAAAAAAAATTGAGTTAACACGTTATTATTGCGTTAACTTTGACAGCCCTAATTTTTAATGAGCAAATCGTTCATATCTTTGTTGATTTTAAAGTAAACAAGACATCCTTTTTGTATCATTCAGTGAACAGCAAATGCACCGACTGAACAAATACATTTGTTTATTTGTTTTCCAGCTGGGAAGACGGGTGCTTGTTCTTTCCACATGGTGATACTACAGCCACTTGTTGTGAAGACACTTTGAATTTAGATCATTATCTAAACTGTAAGCTGCAGGGTGGGGATTTGCTTCACTTGCAAGATCTGTACACTGTGATGTGAGCAAATGAGAAAGTCGTTGATTACACAAACAACATTTATACATGCGCGTGTGTGTTTCTATAAGCAAGGCATTTTTTTTCTTTTCTCATTTTTCAGTCCAGTTTCAAGTGAAATTGCCAAATTTGGAATACTTACAGTAGTTGTTGTGATTTAAATCTCCTGTAGCTCATATAAGAAGCAAACAACTAATAATCACAAACAAACCGCTCTGTAAAGGGGAGACTCATGGGTACTGAAACAATTCATTTTCATTCACATATCTAGAGATAAGAGGTCAAGGAACACCTGTAAATATGGCCATACCACTTTTTCCTCGCCAAAATATTGCCTATCTTTGGAGCGTTATTTAGCCTCCTTCATGACAAGTTAACATGACATGGTTACAAATGGATTCCTTAGGTTTTGTAGTTTAATATGATACCAATATCTTCACTCTTGGTAGGAGTCCAGATTCTTTAGGATTTTTTAGTTTCATATGATACCAGGAACCCCACTATAGCTCTAAAACTAGTCTCTAAAACTAGTAACTGAAGTTGCTACAGTCTCTGAAAGACAGTAAAGTTGGTTGCAATTTCCCACGATCCTGCGAGTCTCAGGGGGTTAAACAGCATCACAAATTGACATCCTCCAAAAATGATCATAAAGTCAAATCAACACCTCTCTAAAACAGTTTTAACAACAACTGAACACTGTAACCTTCATGAAGGTAGGACTTACTGCAGGACTGTTCTCTTAGACTGAATACGTTTAGTTAGATGTACCTAATAACCTAGGGTGTACAATACAAGCTGGCTTTGCTTTCAAACATTTAATAAATAATTGAGATAACTGTATTGAATAATAATTGTATTGAATGAGCTTACACTGAGCACTCTTTCTTCAATCTTTTCACATTCAGAAGACTCATCCTCAGTCGTGTGAGCCTTGCCCAAACCTCCCCCCACCTATTTTCACATCCTTCTCACTGCAATTCCTCTCAATCCCTCTTCGGCTGTCACGGTTTAAATTGGAGTTGGCATTCTCTGGCTGCCTTTGTGGCGCTGCTACTGTATAAGAACATGCCTGGGGTACTTTGCCTCTCTGATTAGAGATCTTACCGTCGCCAGGCTTTGGCTGTATCAACAGTATAGAATATTCCTCAGATGTCACTCCAGGCTCTTGTCTTAAGCCTCCTTCTCCAAAACCACATTGCTCTCCAGAGTTTCAGTGTTACATCATCTCCCGAAGTGAAAGGAAAGAAAGAAAACACACAAAGCCGAAATTACTCTGCCTGGATGTCGATAACATTTAAGGTCTCAAATGGATTTTTAGGCTTTGGTGTGATAAATTTTAAGCAAAGGGGAAACCCCTTGCTTAGTTCAAATGAAATAGGACTACGTGCGATTAGGAGAGGGCTGATTAGGCAAAATAATGTAGGAATTGTACTGAGACATAAGGGGCTTTTGTATTTAAAAGCTGCAAGTTTTGAATCCTAATGAGCAACTCCCTGAAGAACTGTAAGCACAGCATGTTTTGTGATATTTTTGAGTTCTCAGCATCCAGGCGTTTTTCAATTAAAATGCTGTTTCTCATTTGGAATGAATAAATCTGAACTATGGGCCACTCACAATTAGAGTTGAAACAAAATCAGCAATGAATGTTAAGTCCTAATTCAGTGTTCTGTTAAATACGGTATATTTCAATTCCTGTGACGTTCAAAACGGTAGTTGTTGTTGATAACATTTTTCCTTCCCGATACTGATTTCGATACCTGAACTTGCGGTATGGGCAGTTGTTCTTCGCTGCTCTAAAACAGTTGTTGCCAGTGGCAACCATGATACATCCAGGGCAACAGCTCAGTGAAGGCTACTGTTTTGGAGCAGCGAAGAAGAATTGATTTCCGGTTAACCAAGTAAAATTTTTCTGGGTTAATAAATTATGGTATCGGATCGGTGCATAGACTGGCGTACTTGCCAATACCCAAACCTGAATTTTGGGCAGTATTGGACGCATTGCTGATACTGGTATCGGTATCGGAACAACTCTATGTCTTAGATTCATGTTGGAGAAAATGGCAAAGACGACTAACAATGACTGACATCACAGAAATCAGCTTTCAGTCTGTTATAGCAGCTCTCAAACACTTCAGTATGTCAGCACAATTGTGCGTTTATCACATCCATACAGCAGTGCACAGTTGTCATTTAGCTTAACAACACTTTATTTCTAGAGTGTTTAAAGTCGTCATGTGTTCAGTTGTGCTGTGAACTGGGGCTGAACCTCTCACATGGTGGTTTCTGTTGTGCCCAAGGCTTCAACAAAACACTGTATTCCAGCTGGTACACATTAATTAACCCATACAACTGTACTTGACTTTGTTTTTTGCCATTATGGCATCTGACAGATTTAGTCTGGGACAATTAATGCAGTTCAAGGAGCTGTCATCTCTCTTGAATGTCAAGGTTGTTCTTCAAGGCAGACAATAATTCCATCGCAAAAAACATTTCGGGGCTGAAGAAACATTATACTAATTTGAATTAATGGATTACTCACACATGAAAGGATTTTACAGATATTTCCCATCATACCAATTACAGGAATCCCCTAGTGATTTTTTTTCAATTATTTGAACTTAAAGGTGTGCGGTGTTTTGCTGATAAAAGAATGTGTAGAGTTATGTCTCTTTTTAAAGCAACCAGTCCTATTGTGTTATTCAGGGACACGTTCAAGTTGTAATGTAATTATCCATGTGAAGAAATAGGCCTTGCATTATCTGCAATATGTGCTGATGTGTTTTACACGGCACATTAAGAGCTGGAAAACTTCAACTGAAATAATAAAACTCAAACATAGTAATAAAATAGTGTTTCCGTATGAGCATATTTATTGAGATTAACAATTTCCTAAAATAATACTGTTAAGAATTTACTTCCAAAGACACTCTCACACACACACACACACACACGCACACACACACACGCACACACACGCACGCACGCACACACACACACACACACACACACACACACACACACACACACACACACACAGTTCCCTTTCATCTATCTGCTTCTCTTTCTTTTTGTTCACCTTTTGCCTAAAGTGGTCCCTACGGCTCTACGTTACGCAGTGTAGCCTTCGTTTTTCTCAGGATCTTCACTTGTTCCAGGCCTGCAAACAAATGCACACACTTGCACACAGAGAAAGACACACACACATACACAGGCCCTCTAGTGTTATGCTGTGCCTTAAGGTTGTGCTACACCATTTGTGCTACATCATTCCAATCTCATATCAGGTTCATCACCAAATCCGCCTTCTTCCACCTCAAAAACATCTCACGTCTCCGGCAATCACTCTCTGACTCTGTGGCAGAAACCCTCATCCACGCTTTCGTCACCTCCCGTTTGGACTACTGCAATGGAGTTCTGTCCGGGGTTCCCAGCAAAGCCCTGGACAGGCTCCAGTATGTGCAAAACTCGGCTGCCAGGGTTCTCACCCGCACCAAGCCCTGGCAGCACATCACCCCCACCCTCATCCACCTCCACTGGCTCCCGGTCAAGTCCCTCCTCACCTACAAGATCCTCCTCCTCACCTACAAATCCCTCAACGCCCTGGCTCCTCAGTACCTATCTGACCTCCTCCACCCTTACACACAGCCCCGGAACCTTAGATCCTCAGGCACGGGTCAGCTCTCCGTCCCTCACACAAGAATGAGAACTTTTGGGGACAGAGCCTTCAGTGTGACAGCCCCCACCCTCTGGAACTCTCTCCCCATAGAGCTCCGCAACGCACCATCTCTGGACACCTTCAAAAGACTCCTCAAAACCCACCTCTTCACCAAGGCCTATGGCCTCTAGCTACTGTTACATTTGTTGTATTTATTTATGTCTTTGTTAAGCGTCCTTGGGTTTCATGAAAGGCGCTATATAAATCCAAGATATTATTATTATTATTATTACACAGTAGAGAAATATTTCCTTTCTTCTCTTCCTTTATCGCATTTGAAATGTCACAGCATGACAACTGCCTACATTACATAAATAACATACACATTAATGTATACAATTGATGGTTGATGGAAGTACAGCAAAACCATTTCTCATTTTCAGCCCATGTAGTTAAGTATGCACAGTGGACAATGTTTGGAATGAAAAAGTGCTAAACTGATAACTGATCTGATTTGTATCTTGATCTGAACCCTCTTGATCTGAATATGCCTTAATTCAGCTGAGTGGTTTCACCCAGTGGGCAACCTCCGGGGACTGAAAAGTGAAGCCAATGCAGAAGTGCGTTAAACTTGAATTATTTCTATTAGCCAGCAGGGGGCGACTCCTCTGGTTGCCAAAAGAGGTCTGATTGTATAGAAGTCTATGAAAAAATGAGCCTACTTCTTTCTCACTTGATGTATTACCTCAGTGAACATTGTAAACATGAGTTTATGGTCTCAATCGCTAGTTTTAAGTCTTCTTCAATACAGCATGATGTGCATTTAGTAAATTAAGGTCCCATTTAGAGTAAAATAGACCATAAAGCAGGGTATGCTTTAGGACGTGGCTACCTTGTGAATTACAGGTCGCTACCACGGTGTTGTCCGGTCTGGGAGTTGTTCACGTTTCCGTCTTAGAACTTTAACCCTTTCATAGTGTGTTTTCAGTTCATGAAAGTCCATTGCCTAAAAATGTCTTATTCAGCGTTCAGTTGTACTTAGCTCCACCCTCTTGTGGCACTTCTGGTCACAAAAAAACAAGGTGGAGGCTGCGGTCGAAAAGTCCTTTTTGAGTAGGAAGGTTCCTAACGGAGTGAAAAAGCAACGCCTTTTGTAGTTCATTTTCAGAACATTGCAGTTTCACCACGGCAGACTCACATCACTAATATCTGCCGCCATGGCATAATAATTACGGAGCCTAGTGAAGGTGCAGTCGGATTTTCTTAACACCACGGTTGTATTTTCTTAAATCCTTCTGAATCCTCCTTCTCATCTTTCCTTGACCTCATGACGTTTTCCATCGAGGTCAAGGAAAAGTGGTTAGGAAAAAACGTTAGGACTTAATTTTTTGACTTTTCGACCGCAGTCGGTAACGGACAAAAACAGAGATAGCAACGGCCAAATAACCAAGATGGCGATGGCCGAACTCGAGTCTTCAAAAGCATAGTCCGCAAACCAATGGGTGACGTCATGGTGACTACGTCCACTTCTTATTTAAAGTCTATGGTTTCACTAGTAACTAACTAGCCCACCAATCGAGGAATTAACCATTTTGTCTGTGTAACAATAAATGTTGCTCCGAAATCTTGTTGTCAAATACGAAACCATAACTTCAAACAGATTAGAAGCATTTATTGACCTTCTTTGGTGAAGGTAGTCCCCATGAACACATGTTCTTGCTCTTTTACTTAATAAATCTTCAAGTCCAGCATCTGTCTGGTATTTCATAGCACCCATTGATAACGTTGGCCTTTACATTACATACATACATACACACACATACGAATGTCAGGGCAATTTATGAAGGCATACAGCCACAGTCTTTAATTTTAAGCACGAGAGACGTGGCATTTCAACCGTGGAGGTAAATATTGCTCCTTCACTGGTATGGTTCTCTTGCAGTTTGATGAGCTCAATCTGGGAATGAGAGGAGCATTAAAATCAAATCATGACTCTTCCAAGGTTAGAAGATCGATTGGCAGCTCTTGGTGCTGTGCTCTGCACCAGCCATTATCGATGAGCGTGTTGTTGAGTAAAAATGCAGCATGTTTCTTGCCGTAATATGTTGAGACATCAGTCTTCATTGCGTTGTGTGAACAGGATTCATTTAGACACTAATGATAGCAATTTGCAGGAGAGGGCATGCATCGCGACGTTAAGCATGACAGATGTCAAATGTGTGCAGTTTCGTGACAGGTGTAGGAACTTCATAATGAGATGGACGGTTTATGGTAATCCCGTGGGGGTTATTTTCACCTGTACTGAGAGGTTTCCCATCACATTTACATGCACCTCAGTAACCAGATTACAGTCCAATTTCTGCCGTAAGCCCGTAACCTGATTTCTAAACATCATGTATAAGAGCATCATGGTTTCTGTAATTGAAGTGGAGAAACCTGATTTTCTCCCGGAAAAAGCCGATTTATTTGCTGTGTGTGACAGGGTTTACAGGGTTTACACATTTGCTTGACAAAGACCTCAGATAGGGAAAGTATCACTGTGACAGAAGAGCAGCGGGATGAAGGGAGAGAGTATTACGAAAGGTGCGTCCTTGTATTCAAACAATTCCGTTCAACGTCTGACTGAAACCGAAACTCTCACAAAGTAGCCGTTATATGTCTATATAAGGTTTCCAACATTGGATATTTGGCACAACATGTACTTCCACAATGTATCCTCATACGACGGTTTGTATGATATCTTAGTTATCTAAGTTATTCTTCATTTGTTGTGCTTTCTCCTATGAATGTCCAGCAACATGTGCCAATTTCTGCCCATGAAGTGTGAAGAGGTCAAAAGTGTTGTGAGAGTGCACAGACATCATCATTGGTTGACGCCACAAGCAAACGTGCTGGTCTGACAATGAAGTTGTTTTTTAGACAACACATGTTGCTGGAGTTTTGACTGAAAGTTCAATCAGTCGCACTGTAGAGAAAAGTTGTTCACTCAGACAACTATAGTAGTAGCCATTTCATATAGTGAGACCATTTTCTGAAACTTGACCTCACTGTATAAATTGACCTGTGGTGACCTCTGGGATAATCACAGCCTCATGAAACTGTACAACCATTAACTGCAGACCTAGGGCATTCAGAGGATGGGTGGCTTTCCTTGGTATACTGACAATAAGGGGGTTTTCGAGCAGTTTCCAGAACAGAAGTGCTTGCCATCCAATCGCTGAAAAATGCAATTCTTGCAGAAATCTCCAAATGTCAAAAGCATGGCCTTTTCTATGGTGTTCCTCAAGGTCTTGGGGTTTTAATGTGGTATTTTGGAGGGATTATTGAAATTTTTTTTCAATTCTTGAGTGGTAAAAAATTCAATTAAATGATATCAACCAAAAAATTGCTGCAACAACGTATAGAGCATTGGAAAGGCCATCACAAACTTATATAATAATGTTCTAAGCCCTTATACACTTTCAGAATTTATTTTAATGAATCAATAAATTAATTAATTAATTTCAATGTCTTATTTATGACTAGAACAACTTGACACACAGTGCTGAGCTGCATCAGCACGGGGGGCAGAATAGGAAGGGGTTAAAGGCCTTGCTTGCTTCTCTAAAATTTAGGCCACCACTGCCAATTAGTATTTCTTCAGAGTTTACCCTCTAGTGCCACTGAATATGACAGGTTACAGATTCATAACCAACACTGACACCAATCTCTGTGGTCTGAACTGAGTAAAGCTAATGAAGTCCCATAGCAGTGGACATAATATTATGCGTATCTGTACATGCTTCATTCTCATAGCCAATGTAAAAATATTCAGCTTGTATATAGCTGTGCTCAACATAGCATAATTCATCAGGCTGGTTTGTCCGGTAGCCTCCGGGCAGTGTGATTGTGATGCATCCCATGATGTGTTTTCCTCCCCTGACCAGTTCGGAGCAGCACCCTCTCTCTGTGATACAGGACGTCTTGATTCACAAATTAAGCTCCAGAGATACTGTACCTGAGGGTTGACTGACATTGAAGATCTCAACGAATTTGCACACCATGTTCTTAAAATGTCCTTCTCTCTTTGTCTGTCCTCTCTCTTTCTCTTTTTTATTCATCATTGCAGGCTGTGGAAACCAACCTGGCATCCAAGGACAGCCACTGGGTCTATGCCAATGAGGTGAGGCCAAACACAAACACACTTGTATGCACCTGAGTGAATTTAGACCTCGGTGTCAGCTTGCCACTGTCAACACAGTCTAATATGCTGCCAAGGCACACGCAAACACATGAAAGACTACAACACTGTCACTCTGTACACTTTCATATTCAGTTAAATTAGCAGCACATCTTTTGTATTTAATTTTATGTTGGCTGCCTGAGGGACTGGCCCTTTATTTGATATTGTATAATTGCCCTCCCTTTAACTGTTGATGCTAGTGTGTCTTCTCCCCCTCTGTACCAGTGCTCTCTCTGTGTGTCTGACATTGACCTAAATGGTCTTCTAAAGTGGCTGTAACAGCACAAAATCCAGGTGCACTTTGTGAATACAGAACAGTGGACTCTGTGTTTAGCTTTAGTGCCTCGGCGCTGCATTTCTATTGATTCAAAGTGATTTGGAGATAAGGGAGGGGGGAGGATTGGCCCGATACTAAAAGCAGTGGATGAGAGACATTTAGATAAAATGTCTCTCCCACCTGCTTTAGAATATTAGCACTCCTGTGCCTATTAGGAACTTCCTGTCTGACACACGCATAAATCAATGTCCGTGTGTTTCAATGAAATGTCACCTCCTCACTTATACAAACATCAGAACCTGTGTTCAACATCCAAAACATGACACGTATTGATCCGTATTCCATGGCGCATGATTAATGTGCGCATGTAGCCCAGAGAGACATGTTATTGAAGCAACATTCAATATTCAGACATGTGTGGGAAATGAGCTCTTGATGCAGAAGTTCAAAGAAAAAAAATTGGCCACAGCATACTAGGGGTAGGAGGAAAGAATCAATTCCCCTATGAATCGTGATTTTTCTTTTTTAACGATTTTGTAAAAGATTTTTTAGTCCCAGAATCAATATATTTGCATCATTTGAGTCTATACGGCGATTGAAGGATGTTACTGATTTTATTGTTGTAGTCCGAGTAACGGGACATCACATCTGTTTCAATAACCAAAACATAAAGCCGCAGTGATCAGAAACCATGGATAATATTAAGATAAGTAATAATATTAGAATGAGAACGCAGAAAACGGCGGAGGGTCCGCTGAAGATAGGTGTTAACAAACTGTACTGTATACACAAAATACATATATGGGAATAATAATGATTGGATTATATTCACCAGAAGTATAAAACATTACGTGTCCCTTATAAATTAAAAAGACAATACCACTTATGTGTGAGGGAAATGTCTTTATTCTTTGATTTTGCGACTGCTGGAAAAATCTAATAAATAATTCCTGACAATGACTGATATATTTGACTTCAGGACACCTCTGACCACATACATGCTGAAAATCAAACATTTTTACCGTATTAATTTCGATATTTTCCAAGTAAAAGTACCCAGAATTGTATGATTCAACTTTTTCTCCATGGTCTAGTGTTACAAAATAAAAAAATTGCAATAAATCGTAATATCTAAACACAATACAGCACACATTAGACTTAGACGAGTAAGAAATAGTTGTCATTTATGCTTTAGTTAGAAACTCACAGTGCAGCATTTCAGTGTATTTCAGTAGCTTAAATATTGATTTACAAAAGTTAATGAGGCTCAGTGTTGAAAACCTTCTGGTATGTGGAAGCCTAAATTACCTAATTTCAGACTATAATGAGCCTTTATAGAATAACTACCTTTTTCACCGTGCATTTCAGCAAACACATAACCGAGGTATTGATTTACATCAGCTAATGAGTCCTTGATTTGTTTGAAACTTTGTTCTGTGTCTGGCAGCTTAAGCCGTATTGTTTTGCTGATATATCTCCAAATAGGCTTAAGTAGTCTCAAACAAGATGATAAGATATTCTTTATTTGAAGCAGTATTCACATTCAAACTCATGCATGGCTTACAGTCAATTACCACAGACTTCCACCAAGACATTAGCTTTAATTGCATCAGACTCCGGGAAAGTATGAACTAATGTCATGTTAATTTCTATGGCATTCCCTTAATGGTTGATGTGATGTGGCTTACTCTAGAGTTATCTCTCCCTGGTACACATTTGAATGGGGAGAATGAATCTGTGAGCTATGAATCATATCCCAATTCTCTTTTTTTGTTCTCTTTCTAAAGAGAGTGGAAAGATCTTTTTTTTTTTTGCTTTTCCCCTGTTTTCTTTTCTTCTTCCTGTCATTTTTGATTATCTCTTTCTCTTCTCTTTCAATTTCCCTGGCTTTCAATCCATCCCCCGAGATAGACTTTCAAAAAATACTTTGATAATTTGATGAATCGTCTGTCAATCAAGAGCGAAAACATCTTTTCCATCAAGAAAAACGTTCAGTGCCGTTCTTTGCTTCTTTTCCTTCAGTTCTGATATAACTGATGCTGTTGCATCATCTACGCTAACCTCTTCAGGAGCCGCCCATTGTTGTTTAGAACCAACAGTCGCTCCGTGTCGTCTCACACACACCTAAGCCACACCCACAGTTAGAGCGGCACGATTATTGCCAAAATGATAATCCCGATTATTTTGATCAAAATTGAGATCACGATTATTTATCACGAATGATTCATCGATTTAAGGGACAAAATATTTGTATTGTGCTTTCAAAATGAGCACTGCTTTTACTTCCATGTTGTGCTACATTCCAGCTAATGTACAAATCTTTGCATCAAAATAAGACCGGTTCTTAGTCACAGTGCATCTCCACAAAGCAAAATATAAATGAAATTGAACCAAAACTTTTTACCCAAAATTAAATCAACAGAGCACTGCTTTCCGCTTGATTTTTCTATAAGCGGAGTATGCGTTTTAACAGTTAATGTCAAGATTAATATTTGATTAATTATGCAGCCCTACCCGTAGCTGCCAGTAGCTCCTCACAGGACGCTGATTGGTCCGTGATCTGGATTGCCAGACAGAAACGCATTACGTGAAGCCCAACAGGATGGATATTCATGTGAAATCTCGTGTGATCTTGTGACATTGCAAGAATCCAGCTGCCCTACGAGGTAACACAGCTATGAAAAACGTAGAAGAAAGTCTGCATACTGTAGCTCCCTTTAAGTGCAATTTATTGGCACATCTTAGTAAGTGACGTTTCAAGCACAAGCTCGTCTTCAGACTTAATAAACCTGCACAGAGACACCATCTTAAAAGGTAAGCACTTTGGTTATATAATAGTCACTTAATACCGCCAGTGACCCAAGTATCCCACATATGATCAAACGTAATGTTACATGTATGTTACGCAAAACTTATATATACATAGTAAACAACAATATATACAAAAATCAATATACACACATTTATCAATACATAATATAGGTAAGTACCTCTTAGCTAATACGAATAACATCAAGCCCAAGGTAACACAGCTCCCTCCAGAACCACAGAGGACATTATAAAAGGGTCATGTGTAAAATGAGTGGAGTGCCCCTTTAATGAAAACTACATTTTTTAGTTTTTTTAAATGATGAACGCTTTTTCCCCATGTTTTCTTTTCCTCTCCCTGTAATGTTTGATTATCTTTTTCTCTATTCTCTCTCTGTTTCCTTACCTTTCAATCCATCACCCAAGATAAAGTGTGCATGAAGCTGGCAGTCACCTTGAAATAAGAATAACTCAGCCTTGTTGAAAAGGCTAACAAGAAAATTCAATTACCACTCATGCCGACCTGTTTTTCTCACAGACGTTGGCCTCCAGAGCTCCTCTCATGTAAAGGGGAAAAAAAATAACATGAACTTTACTTACTTTACTAGTTCACATTTCACTTAAATAATAATTTTTTTCATCGAAATGTTTATACTTTTATCAGAAAATAGAGTCACCAAGTTCAGTAAATTGAATCCAGGCGTGTGTGATTTAGCGACAATCCTTGCTTATCTCTGAAGGAGAAGGAGATTTAAAGGAATTTGTTTCCATTAGCCTGTGATTTGATTTCTGAGAAGCTGCTAAGATGACTGATGGCACCTAGAGCATACACACGTTTTGTGTTTGATTGTCGGATTTGTAGTATGTTTCTATTTTATTATATTGTCTGGGTTATTTTACAAACGGCAGAAACTATGAATCCTTTTGTAGCAGCTGCTGGTGAATTTTGTACTCCCACCTTACTGCACAGCTATAATATACTAGATAATGTTTCCTGCATTGAAGGAAATCCTGTTAGTCTGACCAGATGCAGCCCGGCTGTATCACAAAAACCTGCAGGGAAAATAACAGCTTTCTATGTTACCTCTTGCCCCCTGTATGCACCGACGGTCCCCGCGGACAGCTCCCCCTGTTCAGCTGCCTGGTCATGACTGAGTTGTGACATTCATTTTAACCAGTTGATCTCGAGGCTCGCTGCTGTCCGCCCCATCAGCGCCCCGGGCTCCCACCACAGTCGGCGAGGTCTCACATTTCATTCAACTCTCACGACAAGCGGTTATGCTAATCTGCCCACCAGCGGCAACATGTGGCACGATGAATGTAGCTGTCAAGCTAGAATTGTGATAAGAGCACAGAGTGAGATGGATAGAGACGGAAAGTGATGATGATGAGTGAGTGTGATCACAAGTCGGAAAACAATAAGGCGTAACAGACTAACGGATAAACAAAAAAGGAATAAAACAGATCATGATAAGACCGTCTTTTCATTCAGGGATACATAAGCATACAATAGACAATATACATATAGTAACTTGATGGTATAAAGATACAGTAATAGGTTAAAGGTGCTCTATACGATATCCATAGCATTAATAAAGCAGCAAACAACTATTTTCTTTGTAAAGATCTAAAGGAGTAATGTCTACCTGAGCAGAGGATGAAGTCTCTCTCCCTCTGTGTTTTGTAATCGGAGCTTCTCCTCGCTTTGTTGACATAGCCGGCCCGGCAGCACATGCTTTTAGTGCATGTGAGCGTGCCCCAATGGCAAGCTCACGGCCGCCACTCTGCACTGCTCTCAAACAGCGGTTAAAGCTGATAACTCCGTCCCTACCGATGGCGGCGTCGCAAAAGCACCCACCCTCCGGTTCCCCCCAGGTTAACAATATTAGCTCTGACTGCAGTGTTAGCTATGAGCCGCCGACTCAGCTGTCGCCATGTTGAGAGCTGTGTGGAGGCAATAGAAATGCAACCAATATCACATTTAGCACCTTTTAATAGCTGTTGATCACACACGGATGAACTCCAGCAATTTAGTTTCACACTTAGATGACCTGACCTTTAGTCCCTAGTATGGGTCAAACTCCAAAACCACAGATTTCTTTCCCATTATGCATCCGACGAGCATTTTTCATTAGACCCTAACTGGTCTTTCAAACTTGACTTCCCCAGTTTGCATTCAAGTCATGTCACTTGAGTCATTTTCTCAGCCTTGCTCCTAAGCTACTAACCCGACCCGTCAGTTACACAGAACTGTCTGAGAATGAACAGTCGCTTCTCCTCCGTCTCATCTCACACACCTAAGCCACACTCTTAGCTGCCAGGAGCTCATCCCAGGATGCTGATTGGTCCGTGATCTGGCTTTACTTGAAGCCTGAAGAGATGGATGTTCGTGCGATGTGTGATTCCACGACTCTCGCGTGATTCTCCAGAGCCACAGAGCCACAGAAGACATTATAAAATGGTCATGTTTAAAATCAGTAGAGTGCCCCTTTAATGAAAACAAATTGGGTTGAAAACAATGAACTTTTCTCTCAACAAACTTTTCTTCAGTTGCAAACATTTCAGTTTGACACTAATGCATTATAAAACCAAAGGAGTGGGTTTGAACGGCCCACAGTTCATGAAGCCTCAGGGTACGAAACTTATCCAACACACAAATGACCAACATAATGTTTAGGGCAAAAAACTTTGAAATTCAGTTTTAGAAGTGCGGCTTGATGTGAGCAGGAGGGCACGGGGATGACAGGCAGGCGTGCGTCTCTCCAACCCACCCACAGAACCAGGGTGCTGCAGCTGCCAGCACACAGAAGGTTGTCTGCCTCTGACACTGTCTAGTGGACTCAGATGGATTGCACATTCTGGGAGAATTTTGTTGTTGTTTTTTTTTCCCCCTTCAAAGGCGGGACGGTGACACCTCTGAATGTTTGATGGATTAGGTGGCTGTGCCTGCTGTGACAGACAGAGTCGAGGAGGACAGTCATGGTATGACTGATGTCTTGGGTAACTGCCCGTCAAGCAGACGAGATGGAAACCCTTTTCTTCTGACGCCGTCTCCACCACACTGGACTGTGGGACGGGAAGGTTGGATTACTGAAGAGGCCACTTACGAGAAAAAGACATATTTCATTTTACAATTAGCTTATTGATTACTCAAAGTACTGTATAACATTGCATTTATCAAACCCCTGGATTGGCTGTTCTTATTCGTTGTGCCATTAACCACAATGAGAATCTATGCAGAAACCCAATGCAGATGTCAGAAAATGATGTACTAACCCACAAAAAATGGTGACCACAGGAGACATCCTGCTTCATGGTCATAAATCAAGGACCCCAGACAGGCGACTCCCTTCACTAACCACCTTATCTAAATGTTACAACAGTTACAGTCATTTTATGTCACTGGGGTTATTAGGTGGGCAGTTCAAATCACATCCAGCATGTTTCATTGAATAAGACCCGCTGCTCCTCCGGGCTGAACTGTAAGTTCCATTATGTAGCAATACAGCAACTCATATATACAGCACAGTAGATACTACACTGCACCGTACTTAGAACAATGAGCTATGTGATGGGATGGTTTATATAGTTTACTGTACTTTAGAAATGAGCACCTTCATTTATTTATTAAAGCTGCAGTAGGCAGATTGGAGCAAATATAATTTAAAAAAAAAGTTATTTTTATTAAACGGTCACTATATCCTGACAGTAGTGCATGAGACAGGTAATCTGAAAAAAATCCATGTGCCTCCGGTGCTCCTAACGGCATCTGCAGGATTTCACTGACCGGAGGAAAACAACCAATCAGAGCCAAGCTGGAGCCTTGCTGTCTCTGAGCAGCTGTCAATCACTCGCATATTCTGATCAAACGGTCAAACTAGGCAGCGCTGATCAAATATGAATCAATATTATGTTACTGTAATGGCTATTTCTCACGTAAAATGTTTTCAGAAACATCTTGTTGTGTACTGTTTAGCTGTAAAATGAGAAGGTGTGACCTGGCAGCCATGTTGAGATCAGTTGAGGAAATATGAAGCACCGCCCACCAACTGGAGCAAACCTTATCATTTTACAGCTAAACAGTGCACTACAAGATAATTCTGAAAACATTTTACTCTCGAAATAGACATTAGAGTAAAATAATAATAAATCATATTTGATCTGTCTAGTTTGACCGTTTGATCGGAGTTTGTGAGTGATTGACAGCTGCCTCCGTTGAATGAACAGTAGGATAGGAACGCTCTCTCTCTCTGTAATGACCTGTGATTGGCCAAAGTCTACCATCACGGGCTAGAATTTTTAAAGCCTAAAAACAGAGCCATGAGGAGGTGCAAAAGTCTAGTTTTCTCTCAGAACACTTGAATTACAATATACTGAAAGGTTATAATGGAATTCTTGCCCAATGATGCCAAAAACATTCTGCCTACTGCAGGTTTAACGTAATTATTTACATGTCATTCCTCATGTTGCATTTGAGATATCCTGTTCGAATTAAGCAGCCAATCTAATCTTAAGAGCTAACACAGTCACAGTACTATCCTTTTAGGTCAAAGTCAATATTTTTTTACCTCAAAACAAACCGGCTTGAACAGATGCAGTTGGCGTGGCAAAACTATGGTTATGTTGATGCAGATCAGACTGTGCAGTGCAATTTGGCATGAAATTGCGTCGCATCTCCGCCTGCTCAGACCACATGTTATTGCAAATGGTCCTCCTTTTGTTTCAGTTTCATTTAAAGTCCTTCCCTTTTGGGCAATTATGAAGTGTGAGCAGCCAGTCTATCGCTTTTCTTTTTTCTATTATGAATAGTGGAGTTACATGCATGAAGATGTACAAACGTGATTAACTGACAGGAAATGTTTTAATTAATTGATAAACTGTAGGAAACTGGCAGTAAGGTTTGAAACACATTTAAATATATTAAATGCTGCTGTAGTTGCTGCCTCTTTTCACAAAATAACCTCACATCATTGCAAACAGACTAGAACTCCATCTCCTGATACTGCATTCCGCCAAATAATTGAAATGTGTTCATCCATATCCAGCCTCTTTACATTCACATCTGTTCACCAAAGCTGCAAAAATTACGCCCCACACACGTATGCAGGCGCCCGCAGGTTGCACTAGCGTTTGCTTTTTCAACAAATTCAAAGGCCATAGACGTGGTGTGTCACACTGATGCACCCACCATTGGATATTAAATAAGAAATAACTACTTTGATCTGCTGGGGAAGTGACATAGGCTGTGTTTAAAACCCTATGCTACTGACAAAAGCAGTATGCAGTATATATACTGCGTTCCTCAGTTTTTTTGCAGTATGCTAGGCCAGGCTTTAGCCTTTAAACAAGCTCTTAAAGCACTGGAGGAAAAAAAAAAAAAACTTGTACCACTAGTGCAATATTATCGAAAAAAACAATTTATTGAGCCTTGAAATTTAACTTCACTTTTTTACTTTATAAGAGTTTGTAGGGCGAGGTAGCGACCCCGGCAGGCACTACCTAGCTGTCAAAGCAGATTGTGGAGCTTCTAAACTCCGAAAACATAAAAAGATTACGTAAAACTGCCAATATTCAAAATCTACACAGTTGATTTCTTGCCTCTAAAATTTTCAGAAGTGAATTTAGTGATGAAATAGCTACGAAAACGTTCTGTTTTTGGCTGCTGTTTTTGGTGTGATCATAGACCTGTACTGTTCCAGCGCTTTGCATTGTGGTATACAGTAGGTAAAGTAGACTGGTCCGATGCATACTGGAGATTTTTTTCCAAATCAGTATGACATCCGGGTATTTTTGGCATACTGTAGCTTTTGCTTTTGTTTGCATACTGCATACTACATGCTACATTTTGGCCAAATCAGTACGTACTGCGAGTATGGTATGAGGTTTTGAATACAGCCAGAGTAACACAAAATCAGCTAGTGTGAGTTTACTTTCACAATCAGTTTTTACTGGCAGTGCTTGAGAGTATTATTAATAAATCCCAATTAAACCCAAGCTTTAATTATCATTAGCATAACCTACCAGTTTGAGGATTAAACGATCATCAAAAAGGTGACTGAAAATGCCGCTAATGCAGGTCTTTGCAATTGCACAGTAACCCAAAGCACAAAGAACCCTGTTACACACATTATTTTCCCTCTACTGCATATTGACCTTCCTCCTTATATTTTATATGTAATATTTGTCTTGTATTAACAACGCTGTGCAAGTGTTAAATCAGACTAATGGAGATATAATTGCAGATCATAATACTATTAAGGAAAAGACTTAATACATGCTGTAACAAGGTCAGTGTAGTAAAGTACATGTAAGCTCTTTAGATCTGGTTCATTGTTCTTGGATGCTAAGAAACTGTTCTAATATATACAGTGAAGGTAATTTTCTCAAACCCTCTTACATGTGCTTAATGCAAATGAATGTTGATTGTATTTTTTAATACACAGCAGTGTCTTTTTCATGGCTTTTCACATGAATGATGATTTGTTTTCATTCTGTGAAAAACAAGTAAATATCATGTTTACTCGCTTTGTCATAGGCAGTAATTGATTTAATTCCGGGTGCAATATTTGATGAACGAACCTTTTTCAACATAACAGGACTGCCTGAATATGATATGACATTGATTTAATATGGAAACCCTTGAAATTTGTATAATTTACAGAGTTATCATTTATATTGTTTGATGTGTAAGAGGAAAATTGACAATTACAACTCAGATAATTTAGGTCAGAGTATAACAACTCAGCAAAGGCTTGCTTGTGCTTTGTGTTATTTGATATTTGGGATATTGTGATATTAGGGCTGTCAAAGTTAACGAGATAATAACAAATTCGTCATTAATTTTATTAATGCGTTAACACAACTTCAGATTTTTAGGTTGTAGCGGGCTCAGTTTTCAATTTAGAATGAAGATTGTATCATATTAAACTAGAAAAACCTAAGGAATCCATATATAGGCACCAACCATGTCATTCTATCTTGTCGGGAAGAATGCTAAATAACGCTCCAAACTTACGCAAAAGTTTGGCAAGGAAAAACTGGCATAGCCATTTTCAAAGGGAGCATATATTTTTATGTTAAATATTTAATAGGACAGTATTTGTCATTATTTTGTGTTGTTAATTGATTTCAATCAATAAATTATACATACATTTGCATAAAGCAAGCATATTTGCCCACTTCCATTTTGATAAGATTATTAAATACTTGACAAATCTCATTTTAAGGTACATTTTGAACTGATAAAACATGTGCGATTAATTTGCGATTAATCACAAATATTTGAATCGATTGACAGCCCTAAGCGTTATCATTTTTATTGTTTGATGTTTGGAATATTTAGAATTACAACTCAGATCATTTCTAGCAAAGGCTTGTTTGTGCCTTGTGTTATTTGAAGTCTGTGATGATCTTTTTTTTCTCCATTGCAAGGACAATTGGACACCAATTATTCGGTTTTATCAACTAGATAATGATGCAATCTTGAGGTTATTTTCTGTCTAACTAATTAACTTTTACACTGAAAGCACATAAAAAAAGACATCTGTGTGTTTTACAGGCAAGTACAGCTCAAAATAATGTCATACACACTCTGCTTTGCTCTTCTTCCCTGACTCCCATTACTTCTCAATTTAGTTGCCTGCCGTTTTCAGAAAGCACCTTAACTTCTAATTAAATAGCTGTCATGATTACCGGTAATTTAATTTATTTATTTCTGGTAAATGACTAATGACATTGACCGAGCAGCACAAAGAGGATAATCTGTCATCTGAACTTGATTTGTGTGTATCTTGGTCGTCGGCTGTCATTGAAACATAGCTGTGCTGCATTCACTGTGTATTCACACAGTTCAGAAGTGATTTTGTTATTCGACTTGCTATCATAACCACATACAGTACACCATTTAGATTAATAATGCTTCTCTAGTGCTTCTAAGAATCCATGGGATGACCATTGTAGTCAGAGGCCTGAATGTATCAGTCCTTTGTATTCTTTAATGGATCATTTTTGTGTGCATTTTGTACACGTGAAGTATATCATGCCGCCTGTACTTTCTCCTCAAACAGAGGTAAAAAGGCACGTCAGCCATGTCCCATTGGTCAGTGTCATCGCCGGGTCAGGTTATGACACAAATGTCACCCGCGATGGTGACAGAACACTTGGACTGGGTGGCACTGGAAGTTATTAGCTTGGACGTGAGGGTTCGACTCTGTGAACCATGCGGCATAATTCATCTGATTAATGTGTCGCGGCAACTCATGAATATTCATAGTTTCCACCTGACTGAGTCAGAAAAAGAGTCAGAGGATTAAACTAAATGAGCTAGAATCACCCGAGGAGTGTTTTACTCACGCTGTACACAGATGAAAGATCTGGGAATACGGGCTCCGGAGGAAAGAATCCATATAATTTATTCAGTTTGCGCACCATCAAGGGGTTTTTCATTGAAAAATAGAGATATGTACATAACATGAGGTATGCACATGAGAGAAAAGGCAGAAAAACAAAAGGGGTTTAAAAGTTAAACTCTGATTATACCCCCGCAACAATGGTTGTCGCGGGGGTATAAAACCTATTGAATCCATTGGTACCAACCATGTAATACTAGCTTGTCGCGAAGGAGGCTAGATAATGCTCCAAACTTGACCTTTGACCTCAGCATATGTGAATGAAAATGGGTTCTATGGGTACCCTCGAGTCTACCCTTTACAGTCATGCCCAATTTATGTAAATCCATTGCGGTTTGGGGCAAGTCATAGTCAAGTCAGCACACTGACACACTGACAGCTGTTGTTGCCTGTTGGGCTGCAGTTTGTCATGTTATGATTTGAACATATTTTTTTATGCTAAATACAGTACCTGTGAGGGTTTATGGACAATATTTGTCATTGTTATGTGTTGTGAATTGATTTCCAATAATAAATATATACTTACATTTGCATAAAGAAACTATATTTGCCCACTTCCGTGTTGATAAGAGTATTAAATACTTGACAAATCTCCCTTTAAGGTACATTTTGAACAGATAAAAAACACGTGATTAATTGCGATTCAGTATTTTCATTGACTGACAGCCCTAGTAAACATACAAAGAAAGACAAAGTGAGAAGCCAGAAGGGATTAACAGCGAGGGAGGACAGAAACCAGCAGTAACAACAGAGGTCGATGCAATAGGGAGAGATCAGAATGTCTGATAAGGAAGCATGGATTCAGGCATGTGTGGTTAAGGATTATAACAGCCCAGAGCTGCTTAAGTTCTGACCCGACAGTAACCTCACAGCTTTATTGTCAGATAGTGTATGAACCCAGCATTTCCCAAGAGACCGTCTGCCTCAGCATTGACCATTGTCCTGCTCTGGAGACTAGCCGGCTGCTCAATGTCTCATGAATATTGATCTGACCCTTCACAGTGGAGATCTCCACTCACGCTTCTCCCCACAGAAGATGGCCAAGGGTCACCTGCACTATTATTGGGAAGGATATACTTGAAATGTTCATTGATTTGTCAATCTCATGTGAATGACAAAATAAGCGAATTTCCTACATGATGAATTCTATCATAAAATTTGACATATGAAAATACATTGAAAGGATTTTGTCTGTGTCTTTTGGTCTAAAACATGGACTCAGTTGATTGAAGTTATTAAATAAAGCAATGTTGGGAAGGAAATGCTATGTGAATTAAGCTTTGGTTGTTCATCGTTTATACCAGTGTTTCAAAAAAATTTCCTGGGGACCCATTTTTTAAAAACGACAAACCGTCTCAACCTCTTTGATCACAACTTCGTTTTATGCAATTTTTGAAAACATCCACATGTTGAATACTTTATAAATAAGACCAAATAAATGCATTTAGGCAGAGATAACAGGAGCTTTTTATACAATTTACAATTATCAGAACAATACGAGCATTCAGGCTTCCTCATGTAACTCAAAGGTGTATTGCATATATAAATGTTAAAGACTATGGAAGAAATTCTGTGAATTTATTCGGTTACACTAATAAAATCTCCTGCGACCGACCTGTATGTCGGGACCCAGTCTTTGGCAATGACTGTTTTTTACAGTATACACTGGATTTATGTCTTACAAACAGCAAGAAAGAAAGAAAATTTTCAAAATCAAGTAGAGCACAAAAGTTGATATTTCAAGCCCTAGCCTCTAACCATTGTTTCCATTATCCTCACTTTACCTCACTTTGTCTTGTATCTAATTGCTCTGTAGCCCCCCAATGTGTCATCTGATATTTTAATTGCTTAAGAAGCAAGCACAGCCAACGCAAACACCTCTGGGGTTTTGTTTCTTATCCAAATATACACTCAAACTGTTTTTCAAAAACTGCAAATTCACGGTTTGTGTCACGATTCCCCGCTGTGCAAAAAATCCCATTAAGATAACAAGCGCCACCATACGTTACACTGAGATTAAAGACAAAGATTTGTTGAACTAAAATCCATCTTGTTGTGTTCATATTCAGGAGGTGAGTGATGCCGACATCATGGAGCTGGTTCACAGCTCTCTGGGGAGGATGACCATCATTCGTCAGATCTTCCCGTTGTGGAGAGACACCAACGTTCGCTGTATGAGGAACAATCATCGCATCTCCTCGCTGCTCTGTGACCCGCAGGAAGGCTATCTGCAGTCCTTGGAGGTAAAAATGCTTAAAGATTGACTGTTGAAGCCCCTGAAATATTGTTAGTTAGATCGATAAGGTCTGCCACAGTCCCCTTATTTTATTTCATATGCATTCAAATAAAGATGGTGATAGGTAATGGCTGGATACACGAGGTATTTTTCATTCATGTAACTGTAGTAATTTATAATAATAATAACTTTATTTGTATTGTCCCATTAAAACAGAGTTTACAAAGTGCTGTTACAGACAAGCAAAGCAAAAAGGATACAAGGCATTATAACAACAGAAAGCCAACCAAAAACATTACTGATTCTGCGAGCTTTACTGTATCTCCTCAGGCAGGTCGTTCCAAAGCCGAGGGGCCCTGATGGCAAAATCACGGTCACCTTTAGATTAAAGCCTTGACTTTGGAACAGCCAGAAGGGCCCCACCTGAGGATCTAAGGCTGTGAGCTGGCTCATATGGGTTCAACATTTCTGCTATGTAGTTTGGGGCCTGACCTAGACATGCTTTAAAAGTGATCAGTAATGTACCTTAAAGGGAGATTTGTCAAGTATTTAATACTCTTATCAACATTGGAGTGGGCAAATATGCTCTCCTCATGAAAAAGTATGTATATATTTATTACTGGAAATCAATTAACAACACAAAACAATGACACACTGGTACTGGTGAGGTAGCATAAAAAATATGCAAATCATAATCATCATAACATGGCAAACTGCAGCCCAACAGGCAACAACTGCTGTCAGTGTGCTGACTTGACTATGACTTGCCCCAAACTGCATGTGATTATCATAAAGTGGGCATATCTGTAAAGGGGAGACTCGTGGGTACCCATAGAACCCATTTTCATTCACATATCTTGATATCAGAGGTCAAAGGACCCCTTTGAAAATGGCCATGCCAGTTTTTCCTTGCCAAAATGTAGCGCCGTTTGGAGCGTTAGTTAACCTATTTTGCAACAAGCGTGTATGACAATGGATTCCTTAGGTTTTCTAGTTTCATATGATGCCAATATCTTCACTCTAGCTTTTAAACTGAGCCTGCTACAACCTCTGAAAAATCGATTGCGTTAAAGAAATTAGTGTCATTAAAACAAATTTGCATAAATGCGTTATTATCGCGTTAACTTTGACAGCCCTACTTAATATCAATTCTGAAACAAACACGGAGCCAATAGAGAGAAGCCAGGATTGGGGTGATGTGATGTCGTCTGTTAAAAGCAGCGAGAAGCTCAGCTGCTGTATTCTGAACTAGTTGGAGGCGATAGAGTGACTAATTTTTGAAGAAAAAAAACTGCTGAAATGTAGAAAAAGGCCTTTTTGTTTGACAACAAAAACAAATTACTTATTCTTTGGTCGCTGGACTTCTAACCTTCTACCAAATTACACTGAAAACTGTTAACAGATTTTTGAGACATCCTGCTAAATGACAAGTAGACACAAACAAACAAATTACTTTTTCTTTCCAACCTCTACAAATATAATCTGCAACAAAGAAAAAGGTTCCCTTCCCAAAACACACCTGGTATGACTTTACAATATGGTACACATAAATGTGAGTAGTTACCAGGGAACAAATGAGGAATGAATGAGGAACTAACTGTTAGTGAACCGTTAATGAGTAAGTCCTTATCAAATGTTATAGAATAGCTAATGATAAGTTTATGATTAGTGAGTCAAATGTGTCAAACTTGATAGTTGATGAATCATTAATAAGTACTTCCCTTATAATTCCAAATGGAGGACTATATAGTAGATAATGATGAGTTACTAGAGAACAGACTGGAAGATCCTATCTTAATGAATCATTAAATAATGATTAGTTCATAAAAATGTGTGACTTGATCATACTGACCACTGCCTGATTACTGACCAGCTGCTGAGCGGCACAAAACTAGTACCGGCTCATTAATTTGAATTACATAAACATTAGTTACTGTTTTTGTTTCCCCACCAAGTGAAGTGAAACAGATTACTGAGTATATACAAGGTATTCCCTCATTACTTCATCATTATCTAATGATTACTTACCATAGACTGCACACAAAGATGGATGACATTACAGCTCCCCTACAAGTGAAGCCAAAACATCTGGATCGCCCACTGGTGGCTGGCTGCAGTATAGGTCATAAATCCCGCCTCCTCCATGTTAGCGGATGGGACGTGGGCCAAACTACAAAGTCAAAGTAAACGTCAAAAAAAAAATTCTTAAAGATGGATTTTAGGTAGTTCTTATCACACTGACGTTTGTTCAAGCGTTAATTTTTCTGATAAGTTTGGTTTTAATTAGTTATTTGATGCTATAAAAAGGAGGTGAGACGTCATGATTGACAGCTCGGATTGACTGCTTTTCTGAGTGAAGTAGTCGCAGAGCCGGAGGATCGGCAGTTGTACGAGAGAGGAAATACTTTAACTTTAAATAGCCTTAGCTGTAGCAGAAAGGGGGAAAAGAAAGAAAAAGTACAGAATAGCTCTTTTCCAGCCTGACAGGAAAAGAAGGTGGGGAGATAAATGAGACACACCTCTAAGCTGGAGAAGGGAAAATCAAATACCTAAAGCAGCATGGAAGAGAACAGAGAGAGGAGTGAGAGTGGCTAAAGGAGGAGATCATTTAAAGTTCAATTTAGTTTCTTGACATTGTTGCCCTTAAAAAATCAGTGACATATATAAAAGTAAACGGAGCAGCAAAGGAGCTAAGAAGCAGCTGGATGCCATAAACTTTCTTGGACAAGCAGGTAGATGACTGGAATCTTGTTCATCTTGTTTGGAAGCAACTGTGGTCTTCTTGCCTTTTTTATGGGCCATCAAGATTTGTGACAAATTACGACATGTTCCCAGTGCAGACAGGGCAAAACATGCAGACACATTTTGTTTCAGCTGTGACCGATTTGATTTAAAATTCAAGTTATTTCACAATTTGCAGTGATACCGAAATCACAAATTTTGAGTTTCAAAAGGTCACCCACTGTAGTTCGGTAGTTATGGAGGACGGAACCTGCTAAAATCAAAAATAAATGAATAAATAAATAAATGACACAATAAAATCATTAAATGCAGCAAAAATAATATTTTAAATAAATGTAGCTATTAATTAAGTGATAGAAATAAAAAATATATATATTTTATCAGTTCTTTAATGGCTACATTTATTTTAATATTATTTTTAATACATTTAACAACATATTTATTCATTTATCGAGTCATTTATTTATAAATGTTTTTTTTTGACAGGTTCCATCCTCCATAGATAGTGTCTGTGGTCAGTTTGAATTCAGTCGGTAACAATGAATTCCAATGGTGACGATTTCAAGAAAAAGTAAAACTAACAAAGGAGATTCTCAAACCACTCTAAATTCTCCACTATTCATGCAAATACTCAGTATGCCCCAAACAGTCACAGATTCACCAGCAGAAGCTACTTTCAGTGGATAGTCTGAGCTTTGAGGATGGTGAATGCACAACACGGAAGCAGTATGATGGATGAGGCTGTATTGAACATTCGACTAGTGGCAAGGTTGTGTTTTTCTTGTTATTTTTACCCCTTTTGTTGTGAGTATTTATAGGACAGCAACATTGTGTAACAACCAGCATGTTTCATCCACTGTCTGCAGCAGCAAACAAGAGGGACACTTGTTATCACCTGGAGTGTCAGAATCATACAACAAGCACAATGTGGTCTTTTTTCTTTACGAAGAAAAAGACCACATTGTGCTTGTTGTATGATTCTGACAACCCAGGTGATAACAAGTGTCCCTCTTGTGCTGTAAGGAGTTATGGGCATGATTATCTGCCTGATCACACATTTTTCACAGTTTCAGTAGTGACCGTACAGCATGCAGCCATGGTGTAGGACAGTATAGACAAGCATCTGCCAAGTGCCACATGAATACTAATATTAACTGATTATGTATGCAACTGAATATAGATTAGACTCCCTAGATAAGGCAATTATGAGGGACATGAATGTCCATGAATATAAATGACTTGAGCTCAATGCGACTGGGGAATAAGTGGAAGAACAGAGTAAAATATAGTTTTAAAGTAAAGAAAAGCTTGTTTTTCATTAACGTGCAAATCTACTTAAAACTGAACATATTCAAATTGTAGAGAGCCTAAAAAAAACATATATGTAGGGCTATCAATCGATTAAAATATGTAATGGCATGATTGTTGTGATAAATCACAAATTAATCACACATTTTTTTCATCTTTTCAAAATTTACCAAAGTAAGATTTGTCAAGTTATCAAAATGGGATTGGGTAAATATGTTTTTCATGAAAATGTATGTATATATTTATTATTGGAAATCAATTTTCAGGGCTGCTATTTTCATCATTTATTATTCTGTTAATCATTTTTTAGATTGGGTATGACTGGCAGTGGTGGGAATATAATTAATAAATTAAACGTTTAATCTATAAAATGGTCATGACCAGTTTCCAGTGCCCATGATCACATCTTTAAATTAGGGCTGTCAATCATTTAAAATATTTAATCGTGATTAATTGCGTGATTGTCTATAGTTAATCGCGATTAATCGCAATTAATCACACATTTTTTAATCTGTTCAAAATGTACCTTAAAGGGAGATTTGTCAAGTATTTAATACTCTTTCAACATGGGAGTGGGCAAATATGCTGCTTTATGCAAATGTATATATATATTTAGTTTTGCAAATCAATTAACAACACAAAACAATGACAAATATTGTCCAGAAACCCTCACAGGTACTGCATTTAGCATAAGAAATATGCTCAAATCATAACATGGCAAAATCGAGCCCAACAGGCAACAACAGCTGTCAGTGTGTCAGTGTGCTGACTTGACTATGACTTGCCCCAAACGGCATGTGATTATCATAAAGTGGGCATATCTGTAAAGGGGAGACTCGTGGGTATCCATAGAACCCATTTTCATTCACATATCTCGAGGTCAGAGGTCAAAGGACCCCTTTGAAAATGGACAGTTTTTCCGCACCAAAATTTAGCAGAAGTTTGTACCGTCATTTAGCCTCCTTCCCGACAAGCTAGTATGACATGGTTGGTACCAATGGATTCATTAGGTTTCCTGGTTTCATATGATACCACAACCTAAAAATAGCAAGAGATTAATGTCGTTAAAACTAATTTGCATTAACACCTTATTATCGCGTTAACTTTGACGGCCCTAATTATTTGTTGATAAACTACTGAGATATCACAAGCTTAACAAAGGCTCCCATTGTGGAAAGTTTTCTATGCTCTATAAGAGATTATGCTATCTATGATTTGTATTAAGGATTTGTCAACCAGGAACCCAACATACGGTAAATTATGCATGACGACGAGAGTCAATAAAGGGAGATATGCCCTTCAGCACCATCAGAGCTTTATCTATCTAACACAATGTTATTACCCTGGGTCTTCGTAGTAACCTTACTCACCCTGCCACTTATTACTTTCTATAGTGAGTTAAGAGCTCCTCCTTAAACCTCTTGGACTTTTCTTTTGCTCGACCCATCTGGAGCGCAATAGCTGTGTTCCCTGTAGCTCTATTGAAACGTTAATTTTCCTTTTCCCAGACAGATGGCAAAAACCATGTGATGTGTGCATCCACAGCTCTCAATATTTTACATGAAAGAGGGTTAAATATCGGCCAATGGCAGTTTAAGCATTCATCAGAATAGTTACGCAGAGGAGAGATGGCAGTGCTTTTTTTTCGTACTAATCCCTTCTCATAAGCACTCAGCAGTGGTGTAGCCTCAGATATCCAGAGCTACTACGTTGCATTGCATCTGGACTTCTGACTGAGTGACCTTGCGGCTTGTGTGATGTCTTACCACTGAGAGGCTTGGAGGTGTCATGAACTGAATGCCTGGAGTGGCAGCAAGTATTGCTTCGGTGGATCTTCTGCTGTGGGAGAATTTGACTTGACTTGACCCAGAGGACCTATCAAATCCACTGTCACACCAAGACAGGAGGGGTAGACATGCATCCTGACAGGGTGAACTGCAGTCGGAGGGAGACAGTTGGACTGATGGCAGCTCTGAAATTCATTCGACGGAGGATGATTGAACCAGAAATAATTTTAGTTTGGCCACTCTCTCTTGATTTCAGATAATCCCTTTGCCTCTTGTTATATCGTGCATGTCATTTCACCTGCTGCAGGGAGTACAATCCCATGATTGTTCATCCTTCAACGTTGTTGTAATGAAGAAAGAAACTAGGTCTTCATCTCGACACCAAATGACAGCCATAACATTGACAGACAAACTAAAAAAAAAACTTCTCGTCAGTTGCTTTCCATTCTCTCTCCGAGCAAGAAGACAAGCTTTTATTCCCCACTGAGAATTTTTTATTTCACCATCAAAACCTCACAGGACTGAAAGACAAGTGTCTTTTGTGTCACTGCTTCACTCATAAGGGTTCACCAAGGGGCTGTGTGATATTTGTTGGAGCCCAAAAAAAAGTAATATTTGTTTTCTTTGTTGTTTCCAGAGTTTGCGTTATGTTCTCTGTTGCACAGACAACAAAATCCGAGAATGCATTTATTGAAATTGCTTGTTTTTTTTCCCTCCAACAGGTGTCCAATCTCTACCTGTACGACAGCGTTTTGATGCTAGCCAACGCCTTCTACAGAAAACTGGAGGACAGGAAGTGGCACAGTATGGCCAGCCTCAACTGCATGAGGAAGTCCACTAAGCCATGGAATGGAGGATGGTCTATGTTGGACACCATCCAAAAGGTATTTGAGTTGGGAGTTACCTTTTTGTTTTCTTGCTTAACAAAGCTGCTGCTTTGTATTTGCTATTTTGTAAGAAATGATGAATGATTCTATCATAGATGATTCAATTAATTATGTGCAAAAATTGCACATCCAAGGATTTATGAGAACATGTATAAATGTCTATAGCGCATGGTCTGATGAACATTTAGGGCATGTCCAACTCTACTTTCCTAGTTAAGCGTCTCATAATCTGGGCGCAGAGTAAGGCACAAGGGGCAAAGAGGTTGTATTTAGTCTCTTAATTAATCATAGGTGTGTTTTGGGCGTAACAGGAATCAAAAGCCAGGTGTGCCTGTACCGGGCGCATTGCTATTTTAAAGGCGGATTCGGCAAATTGCAGAAGCGAGCTGTTTTCTGCTGAGGAAACGGATCTGCTCATGTGTGAAGTGAAAGTGCACGAGCAGATGTATGTAGTGCTTGGCTGGTGGATCCTCTGCCTCCACCGTCTCCCAATCTGCTGTCACATCAACAACTCCATTTGACTGCATATGAGAAAAAATACCCCGATAACCTATTTAACCTATTTAGAAGTAGACTTTGAAGTAGAATACACTCGCACACACAGATGGGTGATGAGACGAGATGCCACAGAAGTGTGTGTGCATCGTGATCTCTCTGGTCACGCCATCCCTCGCGTGTTGTGAACCTGCCTATGTAGATGCATCTTACTATCTGAATAATGCGCCCTTTAAATAGCAGGTAAATGCTGCGCCGGACTTTAAACCAGGTTTTTGTTGGTCAATGGAGCAATCATTTTCTGCTCCCTCAAGATAACAACGCGCCAACAAAGCGCCTGACCACACCTCTTTTTTGAGACCAACACGCCCATGTGCGCATAGATGGACGCAAGTACATAGTTAGACAACATGGACGCTGGGTGTGAAAATGACAATTGTGGTGTAAGATAGGGCCCAAACACTCTTTTGGAAAGTCAATTGAACTACAATGATCCCTGCTGGAAACTCCCCATCAGATTCAAATTCAGTTGATTTTAAAGGAAGCTGATGATTAAATGGGATCTCCAGGTTTGGCCTCGGGGGAAGATTCTGGACCTGCTTGTGTATAACCCTCTTAGTTTTCTCATTGAAACAAGGCCACATTCTAGAAATTGGCTTACTTTCATCCAGTTGAATCTGATAATGGAGTTTTGCATTGTTGCAGAGAGTCCCGCTGCTTTAATCTCAAGTGTGATATATAGCAAGATGACCAAGCTGGGCATTAAGAGCAACAAAGAAGTGGTGCTCTTGTCATATTGTTGTGTTGCTGATGTCATTCAAACCGAACATAAACTAAATTAAATTGATTTGATTCCCGTCACATTTCATAATTGTTTAAAAATTGTAACAGAATTTGTCATGAAAGGTGATTTTAACCTCGCCATTTGCGTAAATCCTATGGTATAATTGATGGTGAACAACAGTGAAAACTTCCCCTTGATGATTACAGTATATACATTGAAGTGTCACTGTGTTAATCCATTCAGTGCAAACATTTAAACTAGCATGGGATGATAAATATAATGTACTAAGGAGTACTAATTAATGCTTGCAGGCTATTTTTCTTCGCCTACAGCTACGGAACCGAAACACAAACACAATTAAACCCCACCATTACTGCTGCTGCTCCTGTGTTGTGATATCTCACACAGTAACTATTTTCTGCTTGTTGTTACTACAGGGACGGATCAGTGGCCTGACGGGAATGATGGACTTCCGCGCTGAAGGCTCTAATTCCCATGTGCAGTTTGAGGTTCTTGGAACCAGCTACAGTGAGACGTTTGGGAAGGATGTGAAACGGGTCAGTCCAGAATATTTGCTATATATATATATACACATATATGTTGTCTACTTGTCTGTTAAGGACACCTCATGAGACACTTACTACGTATCTTTATCTTGATGTTTTTCATAAAATCTTATGGTGTAGCAGGTAGATCAATTAAATTTAATTTATTATACGAGGATGAACCATTGATGAATCATTTTCGTTGGGGTCCCAAACAAACACTCACAAAACAAATGGAAAACAGAACAGTACAAGACACAACAGTGGCAAAACAAACAACATATAACCAAACATTTAACAAACTAAATAACCAAGGGAAAATACAAATATTAATAATAAAAAAAAGAATAATAATAAGATAGAAAAGAAAAAGAGTACAACCTTAGACTAGACACAATCAAACGAACAATGATCAATATCTAAATAGAGAGTTGAACAGTGATGGCATTATTGAAAGCATTGGCAGTCTGTTTTAAGATCAACATTTTTAAATACGTGAAAAGATGACAGAGAAGAGAATAAATATTAAAAGGTAACTTATTCCAATCAAAAGGAGCCTGAAACATAAAAGCTTTTTTTACCAACTTCTTCAGATCGAAGAGGATCTGATCCGAGCGTCTTAGGCCCTGTCTACACGTGTACAGATATTTTTAAAAACGGATATTTTTCTCTACACTTTGGCTTTTCATCTGCACACAAATAAAGTTTTGAGTAACAAAAACAGATATTTTTGAAAACGCCTTCTAAGGTGGAGAGTTTTTTAAAACTCCAGTTACTTTTTATCTGTGTGGACATCACACAATAACATCCTCTACTGTATAGGTGTAGACACGGCCTTAGTGAATAATTTGACGTATAAGTAAATCAAAGTGTTCTAGACAATAAGGATAGTTTAAGTTCATGCATTTAAAATTAATTGATACCTGTGAAATTTGCCAATATTGCCAATACTTTCTTTTTTCCCTTGTTCTCCAGTGGATTCAGTAACAGTGTTCCATTTTTCCTCCTTTCACTGTCAGAAATACCCGAGTAGCTGTGCTATTTGTTAGCGTAATGTATTTCGCAGCAGGGTGCCCCACCTTTCTCATTTCACAACTGTGCCATGTCACAGTTAGTGTATACACTTGGTGCATTAGTCCACAGACCATTCGATTAGAAGCTTTTCATTCGTAGACGCGATTTTGCACCGACTTGCATAACTGTCCGTTCTGTAGGTGTTGAGGAAACAGCAGGTACTGTGAAACCACTGATGAAAATAGCTGTTCTCAGACATTGTGTCAATGTGACCACTTGCTGTTTGAGGAGAGAAATCAGAGTAAGTATTAAACAATTTCTAATTTTCTCAAATCCCCCCTGCAAACTTCTTAAGTGGAGGTACTCAATTTGAGTCCTTAAGAACCGGTGTCCTGCAGGTTTTAGTTCCTCTCTAATAGGTTATTATCCAGCACCTGCCAGGGGTGGCTGATTTACCACTAGGGAGGTAAAAGGACCTGCAGGACACCTGCCCTCGAGGATCGGAATTAAATACCGCTTCTAGAAACCCTAAGGCTCCATTGGAGACACAATGTTCCAATGCTGCTAATGCAGTAGCTGACAGGAAGTTACCTTGGACCAAAGCTGTTGCCCTGGCGATGAAAAGCTCTATAGAAAGGCTTCCGACCGTCTATTGATTGTGCTTCTGTTATTTTTTCATGGACCGCTGGTTCTCAATCTTAATCCTCAGGATCCTGCTGTTTGTTTTTTTTCCTTTCTGGGATGTCAGGTGAATGCAATTAACTTGCTGGTAGGACTAGAATCAGCTGTACTCTGATCCCTGAGGAGCACTGTCTCAGGGCAGGGCTTAATATTTGACAGTGAGGTGTCAGGTATCAGGGTGCCCTCTACTGGAGCTTCTGAACTAACCACATCAGACTATCACCTTCCATTTCACCACACCACACATCCTGGCTTGGATGAGCTGAGACTGACGCCCAAGCCAGACTGGGCATGTCAGCAGCGTGTGACTGCTACCTCTCACGCGTGTGACGTCCATAGCATTTCTGCTGCGGCGCTACTACTGCCAGCCCTTTCTTTCTACATAGAGTTTGCCTTTCATAATGGCCATTTCATTTCATTATAAATGTGATTTATATTTATTTAAGACAGAAAAGGTTAAGAACAGTGTGCTAATTTATAAATATTAATACAAACAGATATCACCTCGCTCAGAGTTAATTATGTTGGGTCAAAAAAGACAAACTTATCATCAGAACCAACAGCTGAAGCAACTTCTTCCCATGCTTTTATCTTTATTTATCCTTATATCTTTATAAAACTTGTTCTGTGCAGTTCTGTGCTTCTCTACCTCCACGAAAGAGAGAAAGAGAGAGAGAGAGAGAGAGAGAGAAATTGGAACAATACTGCCGTTCACCTGATGTTCTTTTAACTTATTGACCAATGTGTCAGCTGCATCTCTTCTTGAGACTCAAGGTCTCTCCTATTTTTACCGCGAGCTGCTCGCAGTTCACAACAACAACAGACGTGAAAATGTTCTTTTGACTGTATTGACATTATACCAACAACATTACCACACTTTCAATGTCTAGATATCTGTAGAATATTTCACAGACATGAAAAAAAGTAAAGGTTTATTTTTTAAATCAACGTTTCCTGCTTCTGTTTCAAAACAAAAAGCCCTCAAGCATTTATTCTGTGGACAGAATTCCTTAATTTGTCAACAGGAGGCTTTTATTCTGAAATATTAACAGGACAGTGTTGTAGAAAATGCAGTGACTTTCAGGGCTCCATGAATGAATAAAGTACCGGGTTTTAATTGTGGATTATAACTATTATTTACAAATGAGCACATGCTTCTTAACCTTTTTTTTGTCTAAAACAAATATAAATGACAATTATAATAAAATAAAATGGCCATTATGAAAGGCAAACTCTATTTGGAAAGAAAGGGCTGGCAGCAGTGCTGCAGCAGAGACGCTGCCAGTGTGGAAAACCCACGTGTGAGACACGCAGCAGTTCAGCGCGGTAGCCGTCACGCACTGCTCATGCAGGCAGCGTGTTCCGGCTGTTAGAATAAATGCAATGTGTGCTTCTCAACTTTACTCACAAACAAAAACAAAACATACTACTTCCACTTCACCTTTGACTTGTCAGAGTATGTTTGATCTTGTGGTTACGTGTTGTACATTGACATTTAAAAAAATAATGAGCTGGCTGTATGAGCTGACCATGAAGTCTTTACCGAGAGACTTGTCCATTCTTTGAGCGTTGCAGTGCTGAAGTGAGAGATTGAGAGCGCCATCAGCGCCCTCTTCTCTTAGCTGTAATTTGTTTGTCGCCGTGGATGTCCTGATTCAGTCAGGGACTCCTTGCAGAATGAAGAGGGATTGAGTTTCTTGGCAATCTATGTAGAGCAGGACTGACCAGAAGCGGTAATGAAGATTTAATCACCACTCAGCCTAACTGAAATCATGAAGCCAATTCATCATAATGTGGCCATTAGCATTAGCCAGGACGAGACGCGCTGCATGCGGTGCCATGTGTTTACACACACACAAGAACATGCATACACTTTTAATGTCTGCCAGCAGAGTCGCACAGCGAGAGACACACAAACAATGGAGCCCCGAAGCACATTAACTCACTGTTTTGGATCTCAGACATGAGATCTCATCAACATGTGGGTGCTTGTATCTCAAAATCATTAGATGCAGAAGGGGACAGCAAGGCCAGATAATGGGATGACAAATGCATTCAGTGCTGTTGTTCATGTATATATATATCTGTGTGTCTGCCCACTACTTGACAGAACCATTTTCTGTAGGAAAGCAGACACAATTATACTCTCCTCTCTGCTTCTCTATAATAGGAGGTTTTTATATACATCCAGCATGTTTCTTGCCTCGTGTGGTGCAAAAGTGATGTCCATCAAGAAAGGCCACTACACCATTATATGGTTTTCTCGGAAATGCACTATAATGTCGTGCTGTCAGGCCTATGTATTTATTTTGAGTGGAGTGTAACAGTGATTGCATGTCGTGCTCAAACCCCCGCCCCAAAGAGCCATCCTCATTTTGTCCCTCTTTTATCTTTTCCTCTCATCTCATCTCCCATCCTCTCCTCTTTCCCTTCTTCTCTTCCTCCCTAACCCTTTCTCCCCATTTTTCAGCCCCGGTCTCCTCCCTCTCCATCATCGTTTATCTGCATTCAGTCCATTTTCTCCCCAGCCTGATGGCTCTTAGATGAGGCGTCTTTCTGGTTAGACACTGTAATGAAGACTGAAATACTATTTCCTGGATGGCTACCGTGAGTTTTCTCCACCATCCTGTGCTGCGGCGGAGTGATCGATACTGTTGTTGTTGTTTTGGTTTCCCAGTTTGCTCTTATTGATGTGTCAGCTTGTCTCTAAGCAGATATTGCTAATGACTTCCAGCTTACACAAAGCTCCTCATAGAGAAAAGTCAATTCATTTGAATGTAATTGTTCCTCCTAGCCAAGCATCTTGCACGCATCATGCGGCAGTTATCTCGCAAATGTGTCCACGGCAGCAGCGCTGGCATTATTGTATTATTCAAAATCACATTTTCAGTGACATTTGTACTACTCTATTGCAAAAAAAAATATCAGCCTAATGCTGTGTGCCTGCTTGATGTGCAGAGTCTCTGAAAGGGGCAGCTCCAAATTCCCCTCATTCAATTTTCCGGTTGCAAAGTGCATGAAAATGCATTTTTCATAACGTGTAAAATAGGATTTATAGTGCCTCTAACATGCCACATGATGTCATTTCTAAATAGCTGAACCTGTGCTGGAAATAATATATAGCCTGGCTCCCTGAGACATGCGACTGTGCCATTAGCCTTACAAATAGAGGAAGTGAGAGACAGAGAGAAAAAGAGAGGGCTGCAAGCCGCAAACAGCTATTTCTATCATCTGTCAGAATCATTTATAAGTACAAACAAATATGTTGCGCTCTGCTAGTGCTACGTTCTTATGTGAGTGCTCTGATTAATACATGTATTCTTTATTTTTTAAACAGTAGTCTTATGTTGTTATTAAGTAGAGATGCACCGATACCGAATTGGATATCGGGCTTGTGTAGCGTGTACCCGGCATTAGCCAGGTATGCTGACCACTTGGTTGCAATCGACCATGCAGGTTGGATGATTATACAGACGTTTCCTGTTGGCCATCATCACCCCTTCAACCAGTGATAGTCATGTGAGCTCCATGTGCCCCCTTGCATGCTGCGTCAACCAAACTGATGTATTCGTGCTATTGCTCAGGCCTGTTTCTCACTGGTTCATGAAGCTGAAAGGGCATTAAATAGTCTCTAAAGGATGCTTTTCTCTTGCCAACAATAGATCTGCATGGGTTGATAGAGCTGTTGACCCAGTGATTCATTTGCCAGGCACTGAGATTTCTAGCTTTTAGAAACTTACTTTCTGGCTCCTACAGTTTTTTAAATCTCCCCTAACTGCTGGGACTTTCACCTGCAGGAAGATAAAGAACATCACTGAGATAGCAGCTAGTATAAAACATTACTCTATTGTACAAGTTTGCAACGTTATGTAATAATGGCATATATCCATATCCAATTAAGCAGCGTTGAAAACAGTGTTAGACTGATCAAGTTGCTTAGCCACGGATAGTTAAATGACAGCCACATTTCCAACATGGTAATAATACTATAATATATTGAACCGTAATTGTGTGCGAATTGCCATTTCTCACAGGTCTGCATTAAAAGGAAAGCATTAAAGTGGCAGGACCTACTTTTTGTAGGTTGTTCCGACTGCTACACTGGCAAAAGTAAATCCTTTTAAATAATAGTAAGTAGTAAATAATTTAGTAAAAGTGGATGTAACAAATATTCTCAACCTTATCATCAACCAGTTCACTTGAAATGCAAAACATCACCTACAGTATCTGCTCTTTGTTGCCCTCACTTCATGAGGTGATGTAAAAAAAAATCATTTTCAGTTCATGGATGGATAAGATGAGTTGAAAGCAGAATCATTAATTCACTTTTTATGCCTCTGCGACAGCCGTGGCCGGAGGCGGCATGTTTTCAGGTTGTCCGTCCGTCCCATTCTCGTGAACGCAATATCTCAGGAACACCTGGAGGGAATTTCTTCAAATTTGATTAGATTTTGATGGTCAAAGGTCAAGGTCACTGTGACCTCACAAAACACATTTTTGGCCCTAAATCAAGAAAATGATAATTATGACAATTTTACACAAATGTCGAACAGTATAAAATGATGAAGTGATGACATTTTGGAGAGATATGGATGTAAACCGCAACTTGGGTGGCGGAGGCATAAAACGTGAGGCAGTAATTCAAGTTTTATGATAACAAGTTTTTGTCCCTTTCATTGTCATATGTTCACATTTAGATTGCAACACTTTTGTTTAAGCTTTGGCTCTCTTTCTGTCTTCTTTCGTGTCTTGCATGCAGTCTTTTTTAAGCAACATGATAATAAATGCTGGAACAATGATGGTAGAGGATAACTCTGCTGTATACTGCACTAATATAACTACTGATACAGATAGTCTTTTCTCCAAGATAACACATTGTATTCAAATCTGGGGAACTTCAGTGAATAAATGCGGGAATGAAGGAAAACGGGAAAAAATGTGATAATGGAGAGCTTTCATTTTCATGGTTCAGATTTCTTATTGTGTTTTCCCTCAGTGATTTCATTTAAATAGAGGAAGGATCTCACATCATCTCATCTCATCTCCTCTCTTTGTTTCTTTTCCTTCCTGTCTCGTCTTTTCTAAATGTGTTAGGTTTTTATTCTTTTACTCTCTTTTTCTGACATAGTGCAGGGCTTGACAGTAGCAGTTGCCAGGTTGCCATTGGCAACCATTTTGAGAAATTGACATCCAAGATGTGTACGCCAAAATAAATATTTTTTTAAACATGTGTTGCATTAGTGACATTTAAATATTGTTGTTACAGTCAGGAACAGAACCAGACAACGCTGCATGTGAAAACGTTGCTCGTGCGTTTGTGTGTTTACTCACGGGTGGACAGGCATCTGTTTTTTGGAAACAATGGTGAAGCAACTGAAGTTGTTTGACAGTTGTCTTTGAAAAGTTAGACTAACCCGTCAACATCACAAATGAATGTGCAAATTGATTCAACTGACGAAGAACCGAATAAACCTGAGCGAAAACCAAAAAGGAAATTTATGAAGTCTTGGGGGGGGGAGGTGAAGTCACCCGGCATCTTTGAGCTGGACGGAAAATTATGCTGCAAAGCACAACACCTCGATAAGTGACTCATCAAGTTCCCTAGTTCAAAGTAGCACATCCTACAGAACCACGGGGCTCATTAGACTGATAGAGCGATAGACTAGCACCATGTCAGCCCAACTCATCTCTAATATATTTGGCCAGATGAGATATCTCTTTGTCTTGACGCATTTAAATAAGCAGTAAGTAAGGCAGGCAATTACAATGTGACATAACACAACCTTGCACATGCAAGCACGCACAGTCTCGTCAATCCAGTTGGTGGGTCATACAAAGGACTGCGGGTCAATAAGAAGCTCAGTGGCATGATGGGCTCGTCAATATGTAAGCACCTGGTGAACTGAACAAGCAAAGGGGAAAAGAAGAAGCAGAAAAGCAGCAACTTCCTCAAACTGTGGTTCCGTGATCATAATGATGCAGTTTAAATGGTTCCATGAAAGAGAACAGACTGCTTTCTATAAGATTTTTAGGAGATACTGTAATTGAGACAGTTGTATAGCGTTAAGAATCCAGGGCTATTTGACTTCCATCCCTTTGTCATTTTAGAATGGTCATTGGCATTTGCTCAGCCCCATTACAGATGATTATTTTAGGTTATTGAGCATCTTAACCATTAGCTAAATAGCAGCCTTGTTATTTTTGTGACTTTTATCCCATGGTTCAATATTCTCCATTGTGCTGTAGGATAAAAACAAAGCATACAGTATAGACCGTTTCAATGGAATTGCTTTAGGCAGCAGCTTGGATCCATGTTTACGTGCTGTCGGCTTCTATCATTCACATACACTGCAACATGAAGCAAACTGGGACACATGTGGAATGTGTACATTCACAACTATAAAATACAGGGCTGTCAATAGATTAAAATATTTAATCACGAGATTAATCGCATGATTGCCCATGATTAATTGCAAAATTAATGGCACATTTTTTATGTGTTCAAAATGTACCCTTAAAGGGAGATTTGACAAGCATTTAATACACTAATCAACATGGGGTTGGGCAAATATGCTTGCTTTATGCAAATGTATGAGTATGTTTATTAATTACCAACACAAAACAATGACGAATATTGTCCAGAAACCCTCACAGGTACTCCATTTAGCATAAAAAATATACTGAAATCATAACATGGCAAACTGCAGCCCAACAGGCAACAACAGCTGTCAGTGTGTCAGTGTGCTGACTTGACTATAACTTGCCCCAAACTGCATGTGATTATCATAAAGTGGGCACGTCTGTAAAGGGGAGACTCGTGGGTACCCATATCTTGAGGTCAGAGGGTCAAGGGACCCCTTTGAAAATGGCCATGCCAGTTTTTCCTCGCCACAATTTATACAAGTTCGGAGGGTTAATTAACCTCCCTGGCGACAAACCAGTATGACAAGGTTGGTACCAATGGATTCCTTAGGTTTTTTAGTTGTCCTGTACACGATATGCCTGGCGTTCAAGTGGTTAAGTCGTGAGAACACCGCTGCTAAGCAACGGCAATATTAACGGTACTGTAGTGTATAGAAGCCACAGATGCTAACAATTTAGCGAGTGGGTAAGGGGGTAAGGTAATGCAGGGAATGCAAAGGCGTAATGACAGAGGAAAAAGATGAGGCGTTGGGAATATCAACATTTTCCTCAGACCTATTATAAAATTATGAAGAAAAACAATGTACGACTAAAATTACAATACATTAACTTATTATGCACCGAAAAAGGAATTTCCATGGCCTCCCCCATTTTTGACAACATCAACAAACACGTCACAACTCGTGACCTTGGAGCTTTCAGAAACTTTCTACTTACAAGAGGCGGGGGCTTTCATATGGACTCTTCTTGTGAATACGGTAAACACGACCCCATTTGAAGGCATCTTGTCTAAAACTTAAATCTTCAATGAGCTGACACTTCAAAGAAAGAAGCAGGGAAAAAGCTAGAAAAGCCCCTTTTTTTAAAGATTGGGTGTCAAGCAACAAATATTGTTTTTCCTGTCATGTATTGCTAAGCATATTTTTATATAATACATCGGTCCTCAGTGGAAATATGCATCCTGTTTCAGTGTCATGTCCTTGAAAACCTGGTACTCAAAGATCACAGTGTGTCCAGTCAAGTGTTAACTCGTTCATATGCAGGTGGTTTGGCTCGGCTGTATGTATTGTTTGTGACCTTCCCGGTGGCGTGCTGGTGTGCAAAGCTCTGTGAAGTAGAAGTGTTCCTCTTTAGTGTTCTTCAGTTTACAGACCAGAGATTGCTCCGTGTTTTTCACTGAGGACGAAGTTGCTCATGGAGAAAATAGTCCCCCTGTGAAGCCGGCAATGCAGACTGACATTTTGCCCCTACACACACACACACACACACACACACTCAGAGACACACACACAACATGGCTGGACACAGTCGGACACATTCACATATACACAGATGAACAAGTAGACAAGCTATTACAATTAGATTGTGCAGTACTTGCCTACAGAATTGCACTCATTATCATATCAACACAGTTTTCTGAGCAAAGTGCAGGGCAGCCTTTAGGTGCGCAAAGTGATGTAAATACATGCTGCATAATCTTATATTACATTTACAATGAGCAGCTCTATGACTAACTGATCTCCATATCGTTGACATGCACACAGTGCTTTGATAAAGACCCCTAGAAGGCACATTTCATGAGTGACATCCTGGATGGGGAAACAGTTTATATACACCCACACAAGCTGGAAGGTTATAAACATGATTCACTAGCAGTTTTTGCAGTGAAGCTATACATAGCAGCGTAACTCTTAAGACTGAGAGTCTTTGGAGCATCACATGCTCTGCAGATGGTTTGTGAAACAAAAGATTTAACTAATAGTGAAGTTTTTTGCGAGCCTCTTTCATTGCCTCTCATGATTCAGTTTCCTTCACACTTGAAAGCCTTTGTTGCCGCCTTGTGTATCTGTAGTAATTGTTGTTTTCTTTTGATTGCATAATCGTTTGCTTTTGCAAATGGTGACAGAGATTTATGTTTGTTCATTTTGTTTTTTGCATCAATCTCCACTGGTAGCCAAATGGAACATCACAAGAATACAAAATTGAGTTTTTTAAAAAACAAACAAACAAAGAGACAATATGCTCATTGTTTTGGCTCTGATATTTCCAGTTTCAAACCCAACTGCCTATGTCCAATCAAGTAAAAAGAGCAAAAGTAGCCTCAACATTTCATGAAGCAAGAGTTCAAAGTTAAGTGCAGGACTTGTGATGAAATCTTGAAGCTTAAAAATGTCTCTGCTCCTGTTCACGGTTTTGATCTCTGGTACCTTTCTCTACTTAATATTGAATGGAATGTCCAGATCCATCTTCTCGAGGGGGCCAACAGCCTTTCAGCATTTTGTATAAACCTTCCCTCACTGATGAAAGTGAGTCATACAAACTGCCTGTTAAGATTCAGTTGGATGTAAATGTGCCAAAATGAGACACGTATGCAGTTTCTCCTAGTTTGAAATGATCTTGTTTGAACTCAAGCTGGGATAGTTTGGCAGCAATAACTTCTAATGTGAATAACATATATATATTAATGTATAAATTAATAAATGGTTGTATTGAAATATGTGCTGTTATATTTAGTTAACTTAAAAGACCAGTGTGTAACAGTGGATCTATTTGCAGAAATGGAATATAATATTAATAAGTGTGTTTTCTTTAGTGTATAATCACCTGATAATAAGAATCGTGTTTTTATTATCTTAGAATGAACCGTTTATATCTACATAGGGAGAGGGTCCTCTCCACAGAGTTTGCCATGTTGCACCGCCATGTTTCTACAGTAGCCCAGAACGGACAAACCAAACTCTCTTAACATTTCCTGCTTGGGCCGGAGTCGATAACGTTACTAGCTTCCGTCGCTGCCGCTCCCTCTCTCTTGCTTCACCACTCGCTTCCCACGTACACAAACACTCTACGCACTGGTTCTTGTCTAAATGGCTCTAGAGAGGTACATTTGCATTTTTGCATCAACCGCCATAGCTCTCAAACATGTTTGGCACACAAGAGAGGCTTCAGTTGGTTGTAATCTGCAACCTCACTGCTAGATACCACTAGATCCTACACACTGTTCCTTTAAAGGTGCTTAATGCGAGGTTGGGAGCATTTATATTGCCTCCGCATGGCTCTCTGGGCTGTGAGTGCAGCTATGATCGGTGTGTGTCTGTAGTTTGATGAAAGCAGCGCTAAGCGACAGCCAGCAGACAGGAAGCCTACATTCATTCAAAATCCGGCAAGTCGGCATCTTCCCGCAGGATTATGCAGAGTTTTGCGGACTTAGTTGTGTGTTTATTTGTGTTTTAGAACGTAACCGCCGGGAAACAATCAGAAAATAACATTTTCTTTTCTCTGATTCGCTGCTTTGTTCTCACTAACGCCGCTCCATCTCTTCAGTCACTCTATAGCTCGCTCGACCATTGCTGCTCTCTCTCCCTCTCGGTTTGTTGAGCTGTGGAGGCGTGGCCAACTTTGAATGCTGCGTGTTTACAAACGGACAACACTTACATATTATACCTTTAACGCTCTGGATATCGAATAGATAACCTTTAAACTTAAAAAAAAAACTTAATTACAATCATCATATACATACAGATACACACATGAAATTTTACTTCTGCATTTAACCCAACCTTAGGAGCAGTGGGCTGCTGTAAAGCGCCCGGGGAACAACTTGGGGTTCATTGTCTCACTCAAGGACACTTCAACATATATAGAGGCACATCAACACAGTCATTAGGTTGTTCTTTACACCCACAGATCTTTCTTTTTTTTTAAGATTTTTTTTTGCTCTTTTTGCCTTTATTAATGGTGCAGATGAAGACAGGAAAGGGGAAGAGAGAGATGGAGAGAGGGGATGACATGCAGCAATGGCCCATGGGTCAGATTTGAACCCGGGCCGCTGCGGTAAGCACTCTAGTACACAGGCGCCCCATGAGCTACTGGTACACCCATCGTGAAGATAAATTAATTTTGATAAATACTAATTAGCCTTGCTTTCTCGATGTTGAGCAACTGTTAATGATATTTCACAATAAAACAATGAGTTTGCATTAAAACCATTCAGCAGAGAGCAGAGCAGACAACAGGAGGACTGAATTTAATAGTGATGGCAGGTAGCAAACTAAATGTAATTATGATACAGTCTGTTAATCAGAGGACCACAGTGATCTTAAATGAAAAGCTAGAACCGAAAACAAAACAGAAATTTGCATGGCCATTTTAAATTGAGTAATTAAAAAAAAAAAAGAAGCTATTTGCATACCTTTTAAAAGCTTCCTGCTTTTTAATGAAGTCTCTCTCTTTGCTGTGGAGTACAGTCTGTTCCTGTGGGAGAGGTATCTCGATGAGTCTCCAGCCCATGGGGCACATGTGCCGCAGACTGAGGTGTGCTGTGGCCAGAACGGCCTGTTGTTTGGCCCGGAGCCACTATTCTTGTCCTGTCAGCTCAAATCGCATTGACTGCTCCAAATGATTTGTCAGATCCTTGGGAATCCTTGTCCAGCTTGCAGCACTGATTAAGAATTTAACAAACATCAGCTTCACAGCCTGAGACATAGCTCAAAACGCCGACAGTGTGGAATGAGAGTTTTAAAGGTGAGGGCTAGTTTAGATACAAGAAACAAACTCAAACTGATGTGTTACATGTCTGAAAATTGTGGTTTAGGCTTTTATTCTGCATTTTTTTACATGCAGAGCATCACGTCTACTTAAAATCCTCATTATTTAACATTGTATTTCCTCCTTCCTCTCACCATCATCATCATCATCATCACTATCACCTCCATCTGTATGATTACTGTTAAAGTATACTGTAGATTGCGTGATTGTGACAATACACTGTAGCCTTCAGTGGTGGAGCTTGAATAGAGGGTGCTAATAGCATACTAATGGCCGACGCTTGTTGTCTTGGTAACCAGCTCAGATTTGAACATAGATCTAGACATTGGCCACTCAGTGTTGAATGTCTCTACAAACAGAAAATAGCAGATAGAATGATAACTTTACTTATCGCTCACTCACTTTGTTATGCTGCTATTCAATGTTTATTTATGAGGTGTTTGCCACCTTTGTCTCTCAGAGACCTGCTGCATTTTTATCTATTTTCCTCATTCATCGGATGTTTCTTTCTCCCTATTAGCTGGCCTCTTGGGACTCCACTCGTGGAATGAATGGTAGCCTAAAGGAGAATCGGATAGAGAGCGGGATGCAGGGAGTGACGCTGAAGATTGTAACATTACTGGTGAGTAGTGGGAGTACACTGCATCTATTAACACTTGACCTGAGTAGGCAAATATCTGAGTAAGAAAACAAACACCACAGTATAGAGGCAAACACATCAACACAGTCATTAGGTTGTTCTTTACACCCACAGATTAAGCAATCGTTTCTCTTTTTAACAGAAAAAATTTTTTTTTACCCGCTGATACATTCATTTTGATTAATACTACTTAGCCTTCCCCTCTCTATGTTCAGCCGCTGTTAATGACGAGCCTATGTGATGTGATTGCATGGTAAAGCCTATTTTGTATACTCTTGTGTGAATTAAATACTTGACAGATGAAGTACTGAATATTATGTCAATTTGAACATAAGTTTTAAGTGAAATTATAGAGAAAAAAAATGAATATAGGCCTAGCCTATATCGCGGTACAAATACGATAGACATTTTTATATCGTTTTGACTATATATATCATCATATTGACCAGCCTATTGACTATGTCCTGACAGTAGTGCATGAGACAGATAATCTGTGAAACAAGTGTCTGAAGGAAAACAACCAATCAGAGCCAAGGAGTCTACAGTAGCCGTCAATCACTGCTTGCGAAACTCGCAAACTCTGATCGAACTGTCAAACTGGGCAGCACTGATCAAATATAAATCAAGATTCAAGATTTCTTTGTTCTTTATACGTCAAATTATTCACTAAGGCCCTGTCTAGATGTATACAGATATTTAAAAAAAGGATATTTCCCCCACCGTTTTAAAAAAAAAAAATCTGTATTAACATGTCACCACAAGTGAGATCAAAAGTTAAACCTGCAGTAGGCAGAATACTTTTGGCATCATTGGGCAAAAATTTCATAATAATCTTTCAGAATATTGTAGTTCAAGTGTTCTGAGAGAAAACTAGACTTCTGCACCTCCTCATGGCTCTGTTTTCATGCTTCAGAAAATCTAGCCCGTGTCGGAAGACTTTGGCCAATCACAGGTAATTTCAAAGAGAGAGAATGAGCATTCCTATTGGCTGTTCATTCAACGGCGGCAGCTGTCAATCACATGCGATCTTCGATCAAATGGTCAAACTAGGCAATGCTGATTAAATATGAATCAATATTCTGTTACTGTAATGCCTATTTCTTGCGTAAAATGTTTTCAGAAACATCTTGTAGTGTACTGTTTAGCTGTAAAATGAGAAAGTTTGCTCCGGCAACTTCCTCATTTTACAGCTAATTTAGAGTTAATTTACAGCTATTTGAGTTTGATTGGAGTTTGCGAGTTTCCCGTGCATTGATTGACAGCTGCTTTAGAGACTGCTCAGCTCTGATTGGTTGTTTTTCTTCGGGCACGGTTAAAATTGTGCAAATGCCATTAGGAGCACAGGAGGACACTGAGGAGAACATGAATTTTTTCACAGATTATTTGTCTCATGCACTACTGTCAGGATATAGTGACCGTTTTATAAAAATGTTTTATCATATTTGCTCAAAGTTACCGGCTGCAGCTTTAAAGAAAAGCCTCAGTTGAGTCAAGGTTCTACTGGGTTCAGTGACCTGTTAAAACAGGACGATGTAGAACCAACAAGGACAACACAGGATCTTGGAGAACTAGATCTCTTCTAGCACTGTTATCTCATACTCATTTAGAAGAGGGAATTCAAGGTCTTCCTCTCCATCTTGTCCTGTGAATCTAGAGCAACTGAAGGCCGTAAGAATCAATCCTACATTGCAGCAGTTTTTCTTTCACTAATTTCACCAATTCTAGCAGCTAAAGCCACTTCCCTCCCCCCCTCTTCCTCTTCTTCACACATGATATACCTGCACCATATTTATTCACATAAGCTCTGCTCAGCTCTGCCCTGGCAGTGTCACTTAATCAAGACATTTGCCCCTGTCCTCTATAACACCCCCCCTGTCGTCTCTGTCCCTCTCCCTCTGTCGTCTTCAGCTCTCTTTACCCATTTAGTTCTGCCCTGACACTTTCAACCCATAAAGAAGAACCACGGTTGGGTGCAATAAATTTAAAATGGCAATTTCCACGTTGATTAACCATAGCAGTTGCCATGGCGCCATGTGTTACAGGTCAACAGTTGCTGAGGAAACTATTTTATTAAGATGAAGTTTAGCTTAGATCACCTTAGAAACTCTTCATAAAGGTGTCACCTCAAAGTTCTTAAGATGACTGAATGTGTCCTCGCTTCGGTCGCCAATCTGGCCCCGAGGATATTACGGTGCATCTTGATAAATGGCATAACTGTGATTAAGTGCACATACACTTTTCCAAAGTTTGAGGATAAATTGCTGGCTTAGAGACAAAATGCTCACACGTTCACATACCTCAGCATTATCGTTGTCAGTAATGTGTTATCCAAAAAGTACAATATTCGTTCAAACAGGAAGAGCCGTTTGTGATGGTGGCAGAGAATATTCTGGGCCAACCCAAGAGATACAAGGGTTTCTCCATTGATGTCCTGGACGCCCTGGCCAAGATCCTGGGCTTCAAGTATGACATCTACCAAGTCGGAGATGGGAAGTACGGCTCAGCACTCCCTAATGGATCCTGGAATGGCATGATAGGAGAACTCATTGGCAAGGTCGGTGTGTTTTCTTTTTATCTCTGTCAATCAATGTCCAGATTTCAGTCCAAATGATTTTTTTTTTCTGGGAGTCAGGCCACATTGTCTTGTTTTGAAATGGGATCCCAATTATAAGGCTCAGTAAAGTGGAAAAGATTAGAAAAACATTGCACAGGCCAATAGCCTCAATCTGCACATCAGTTTTCTCCAGTGGGTGACATCATTGATTGATTGAACTCGGTCGGATTTCTGCTTTTTGGAAGAAGTTTGAGACCTTGACAAATGCTGTTTTGGGTCATAATGGTAATGGGATTTTAATTCCCTTTGATAGAGATAGAAGTTTACTTGTTTTTCCATTATATAATGGCTAAATAAATGATATCAATCTCAGATTCATGCACTGTATCTAAGCTACAGTGTTTACTGTATAAAGGCAATTGAATTATTCACATTCAATCACTTTTTATTACTGTAAGGTACATACACTCTCACCCAGGGCTGGCTATAGACATAGGCCATATAGGTGGTCGCCTAGGACGCCACCTTCTGGGGGGCTCTGGTAGCACCCTTAAAAAAATAAATACATTTAAAAAATGCCAGTGGGCGCCTTCCTCATTTTCTGCATTGAAGTAACAGATGAACTAATACATAAGGAAATAAAGAAAGAAATACACTTTTCACCCCTTTAACCCCTTTAACTCCCATGTGAGATTGCTAGACGGACAGATGTCAAGATATCTAGTATTTTTACATTTTATTTCATCATAATGAAAAGGTCCAAGTCTTCATGTGCCCAAGGACGAAAACGGAGAAAAGAGAAGGAGTAAAAGCCCAATAGAGAGGTATAGAGTCGGCCCTGTTCTCACCCATATCTCTCAACATAAAATAGCGAAATAATAAAAGAGTGGAAATAATCTGGTAACCCAAGATCAGCAAAAAAGCACTCTGGAGTTAAAACCTTCTCACGAAGGCCTAATGATCTCCCTGGTTATTAGCTTCAAAGTCAACAGCGTATGGGGGAGATGAATGATGATAATGAAAGCTCATTGTGTCAGAATATCAAAAGGTTTTCCTCCTGCTGAGAGCATGAAGGTGCACAGAAAAATTGTCTGAGAGAGAGATTTTAATATTGAAAATGTGGACTGATGGTGGTTCTTGAGGAAAAGTATTAATGTTAACAAAACCTATAGGTTTCTGCTGTTTAGTAATGAAGTTGTACGCACCAAATGACCTTCCAATTTGACCATAAACAGTGGCGTGATGTAGATCTAGAGAGTACTCTTGGGAGTATTTGAAGTCAGCCACAAGTTTTCAAAATTGTCACAAACAAACCTCAATGGACCAGCTCATGAAGGTCAAATATGCTAGATTCCCTTTCCCACTGTCTAACAACATACAAAAGTCTTACACATATTCCACTGTTTGAAAAATAGAAATGTTACTAAAACATGTGACTCTCCATCCACAGCGAGCAGACTTGGCCCTATCAGCTATCACCATCACCCCAGAGCGTGAGAGTGTGGTGGATTTCAGTAAGCGCTACCTGGACTATTCAGTGGGAATCCTGATGCGCAAGTCAGAGGAAAAGATCAACATTTTCTCTTTGCTGGCACCATTTGACTTGGCAGTGTGGGCGTGCATTGCCGCAGCCATACCTGTGGTGGGCATCATGATCTTCCTGCTCAGGCGCATCCAGGCAGTGCGCTGCCAGAGCAGTGCAGGAGGCCACCCACCCCCATCTGTCTCCACTTCGCTTCAGAGCGCCATCTGGATTGTCTACGGTGCTTTTGTGCAACAAGGTAGGTGATATAGTTTGAGTCTGTCCTCCACAACATTTAAGGACAGAGGTTACAAATTATTTTTTTGTTATATAGACTAGGCAAGTTTTTATTCTACCAAAATATACACCAACCTCTTAGTTATTTTTATAAAATGTTCACTATATCCTGTGCATGAGACAGGTAATCTAAAGAAAAAAATCATGTGCCTCTGTGTCCTCCGGTGCTCCTAATGGCATCTGCAAGATTTCACCGACCAGAGGAAAACAACCAATTAGAACCAAGCTTGAGCCTTGCCGTCTTTGAGCAGCTGTCAATCACTCACAAACTCCGATCAAACAGTCAAACTAGGCAGTGCTGATCAAATGTGAATCAATATTCTGTTATTGTAATATTTCTATTTCTTGCCTCAAATTATTTCCGAAATATCTTTCTTTCTTACAACTTTTTTCATTGTACAGCTTAACAGTACACTACGACCTATTTCTGAAGACATTTTACGTGAGAAATAGGCATTACAGAAACAGAATATGAATTCATATTTGATCAGCGCTGCCTAGTTTGACCATTTGTAAGAAGTTTGCGAGTGATTGACAGCTGCCTCCGTTGAATGAACAGCCAATAGGAACGCTCTCGCTCTGAAATTACCTGTGATTGGCCGAAGTCTCCTGTCATGGGCTAGATTTTCTAAAGCCTGAAAACAGAGCTATGAGGAGGTGCAGAAGTCTAGTTTTCTCTCAGAACACTTGAATTACAAAATGCTGAAAGGTTATTATAGAATTTTTGCCCAATGATGCAAAAAATATTATTCTGCCTACTGCCGCTTTAACTGATAAAGTCAGTGTCACTGTACCACGGCGTTGTCCGGTCTGGGAGTTGTCTGGGTTTTTATCTTAGAACTTTAACCCTTTCAAAGTGTGTTTTCGGTTCATGAAAGTTAATTACAACCTTTTGGTCACCTCAAATGTCTCTGCCTTCGTTTGTACTTAGCTCCATCCTCTCGTGTCACTTCTGGTTGCAAAAAAACGAGACGGCTATGGCCAAAAAAACAAGATGGAAATGGCCGAAATCCCAAATTCAAGGCTTAAAATGCTAGTCCACATGGGTGACGTTACGTTAGTCTATGATGAAAACCGGCCTGCTCTTGACCTTCAGTAGTGCATCATTGGAAGCACCACCCATAACGTCCTTGAAGGTGGAACCCTATATCTTCTTAGAACAAAATTGAAAAAACACCAAAAACTACTTCTACTACAAGGGATTAAGGACAGATGATTAATGTAAAAAGGAGTCCAATCAATGAAAATGCACATGTGGATGTCCGTATACAACAAATGCTGATTCAGTAGTGAGTCATTTTGAGGCACAACGCCCACCCTAGCATTTTCTAAAGGTGCCCTTGTCAAGGAGAACATCCCATCTTTAGGTCTGGTGGTGATCCAGGTATGTCCAGTTTGGATAAATGACTACTTCAGCAACTGATGTTAAAGCCTGAACAGCATCTATCAAAGTCTGGCACGCCGCCTATGAGCCTTTTTTAACCCAACACCCACTATATTTCAAGAGAAGCTAAATTCAATGTCTTCTCTCTGCCTCTCGTTTCTTTTTTTCCCTCGTTTCTGGCTCGCGTTCCAACGTCGCCACTTTGTGTTTCAGTCAAGTGGATTGCATGTTTTTTCTTGGGATGACGTAGGTCGCTTTGATATGGATCTGACTGCTGATTCATAGTGTGCCATTGTCAGAGAGCATAAACTTGGCAACCGTATCCCCTCCGCTGATTTCATAATGATATGCCAACACACTGGGGTTTGTTGTATGTTAATGCGGATTTAACTATACACCCACAGATACACTGACTTTCCTCCCCGCCGTATTCAAACAGGGACTGCCCTTCTTTTGTTCTATAAGGAGGTCAGGGAGAGGTTGGAAATGATCTGAGAACTGATGAAGATAACACGTTTGCATTGTAATCAGACAGTTAAATCAATTTGTTTCAAAGATGAAAGAGGCTGCACCGTGTTGGACGGTTGCAGCAGGGTAAGATCCAGTAAAGTTTTGAGATGCACATTTCACATTCGATGACCTTAAGAAATCAGTCAAAGCCATATGTAATAAAAATGATTGATGCCGGAGTGCTATGCATCTGACAAGTCCTTCAGTTTTTTTTTCCCAAACTGTCCTAAGGCCGCAGCTGTGTTGATTGTGACACTTTCAGACAAATATGTTTTCATTACATTTCACACTCCTGAATCTCTCCGATGACATTTCTATGGCTTTACTCCTCAAAATTAGAATGCGTGCTGACATTTTTCTCATGCACCTCATAAGCTGTTGGATGTTTGGAGAGAAAGAGTCGGTATGACAGAGAGAAAGTGAAGATAGAAAAGCTAATGTGACGAACTAGTCTTTTCCCCTCAAAGAAAACAAGGAAGGGCAATGGATTAAAGACATGAAGGAAAGAACATTAAAAAGACAAGGAAGAAGAATGAATATTAATGAGTACTGCACTCTTTGATAAAATTGGATTGGGATGTGTAACAGAATATAAAAGTGAGCGAGTAACATTTCAGGCGAGATGATTTTGAATACGCTAAGCTCTCGAGAAAATAGGTGATGAAAACGCAGTTATTACACAAAATCATCATGTGCGTATAGTCGACTGTGCCAGTTTTACATTAAAAAATGACTATTATCGTAAAAGTGAGAATAAAATTACAACCTGCAGCAGCTTTAACACAAAATGATGGGTACTTTAAAGGTATGTAAATTGTGTGAGTTTCAGTAAAAGACTACCCAATAATCACTAGTCCATTAAACATTTTAAGAAGAAGATTTTTTGATAGACATATTTTCAAACCTAGAGAAAATAGCAGGGTTGATGGAAACTCAGTAGGTTTTATCATTGTTATAGATATGCATAAAGCCACTGCAAAATACTACAAAATCCCTTTTTTGATGATAAAGTATTGTACCAGAACAATCAGTTTACCTACGAGACACACACGCACACAGACAAAATGTTAATGTCTGTTTTGTCATTGAGTTGACCAATCTCCTAAAAGCTTGTTTGAAATGCAGGGAATAATCTAAGTGACTCAAAACACAAGATAGTAAGATAAAAAGCCTTTCTGTTCTTGGCCCTCTCATAATATAACTACCAACTGAAACAATAAAATCAGGCCGCGAGACCCCGATAATAATAAAGCACGCCTACGTGTTTTGGCAGCCTTAGAGCTTCTACATGAGATGCATGACATATACAAATGTGTTGCTTAAAGGGATTATCTGTAAGAATCACAAATTGCATGTTAACAATGACACCTGTGGCCGTTAAGTCGACGAAAGTCAACGTCCTGTTGCTCGCGCTCACACTACCGACACACACGAGACTGAACATGATTGACAGGCATCATGTTGATTAATGTTAGCAACATTAGGCAGCTAAAACCAACCAAGTATCACTATATATTTCACATGCTTGGCAGTAATGTTACCAAACGAAGGTCCCTCCATGAATCGAAGGCCCGGCAGATGTTGATCCGAGTGTTAACGTTTCCTGCTTCAACCTCCCGATCGTGGTCAGAAGGCACAGGGGAGACACCGTAGTTTTGGTCTCCTGGGTTGGAGTCAATAACGCTACTCGCTCCGGAGTTAACCCCCCATCACTCCACTCAGCAGCAGGGAAACAAGACACATTTCTGCACAAACTGCGACTTTGTTTTCTCACACACTTGCCGCTGCTCTCTCTCTCTCTCTTGCTTCACCACTCACTTTCACCTTCACACACACTCCTCCACAATGGTCTGCTTTTCTCCCACAACACAAATTTTCGCCCGACGTCGGTCACATTCCTGTTTTGCAAGACGGGCTTCACTAGCGTCTGAGTTGTGGTGGGGGCTGGTCGTTAGTTTGCGTTATTTCTAACCGAACGTTAGCTACGGCGAAGGTACTCGCGAGCGCGCATGACATCAAATCCGTTGGATTTTCCTAGAAAAACAGGCCCGGGTTCCTCACATTAAAAGCAGTCTACCGGCTGATAGAAGAAACCCAGAAAGTTGCGGAAGGTCTAATTTTTTAGGTTAGGTTACATCCTGATCACATATTGGCAATAAAAATGTATTTATACATGTAAAAAGTTAAATACAGTCTCTTTAAATGGGATTACAGTGCATAACATGTTTTTTGGTATTTACACCAGAGTAGGGATAAGAGATGATGTATAGTAAAGATGATGATGATGATGATGATGATTTGTGCTTGTCTGTGAAGTTTTTTATACCCATGTGTTTATACCTGCTCCTCCACAGGCAGTGACTCCATCCTGGGATCGGTGGCTCTGCGTATTGTCATGGGCAGCTGGTGGCTCTTCACCCTCATTGTCTGTTCGTCCTATACAGCGAACCTGGCTGCCTACCTCACCGTTTCACGCATGGACAATGCTGTCAGGTAAGGCACAATACCTTAATGTACACATTGTTTGAACTGCGTCAAATGCAGTTAATTCTATTATTGTGGAACCTTCACACAACAGGATTTCACCTGCAAAAAGTATTTATTAATTTATGCTGCATGTGTTTTCAAGTACACATGTACTGTATAATGAATAATAGATGAATAAGTGAGTTCCTATTATTCTGTTTTTTTAACCTTGAATTTACCCTTCGTCCCCTTGGTTGCTGTTGCTAGGCTTTCGCACCCAACATGTCATTACAGTGTGCATTTGAGAGCTACATTCAGTATTCAGAGTATTGTGAATGAAGAGGCCATTAAAATCAAAGGAAAGTGTCACACACCCCACGTCTTGACAACTCACCTCAAAAATATGCTAAAATCTTAACATGGTAAACTCAAGCCCAACAGGCAACAACAGCTGTCAGTGTGTCCATGTGCTGACTTGACTATGACTCGCTCCAAAACTGCATGTGATTATCATAAAGTGGGCATGTCTGTAAAGGGGAGACTCATGGGTACCCATAGAACCCATTCACATATCTTGAGGTCAGAGGTCAAGAAACCCCTTTGAAAATGGCCATACCAGTTTTTCCTCGCCAAAATTTAGCGGAAGTTTGGAGCTCTATTTAGGCTCCTTCATGAAAAGCTAGTATGACATGGTTGATACCAATGGATTCCTTAGGTTCTAATTTCATAGGATGCCAGTATCTTCAGTTCTAGAGAGGGCCTTAACAAAGGCTCAATTACACTTGCAGTGTGAGATTTCTTTCTATGTTATTATTCTGGGGGCGGCGGTTCGATCCCCGGCTCCTCCCGTCCACATGTTGAAGTGTCCTTGAGCAACCCCAAATTGAACCCGAAGGCTGTGCCATCGGTGTGTGAATGAGGATTTAGATTAGATCCTGATGGGCAGGTTGACACCTTGCATGGCAGCCTCTACCATTAGTGTATGAATGTGTGTGTGAATGGGTGAATGCTGACATGTAGTGAAAAATGCTTTGAGTGGTCAGAAGACTAGAGAGGCGCTATATAAATGCATTTCCATTTACCATTTTCACAGTGGGAATAGTACAGTACATTCTGTAAACATGTTTTTTGGCCCAAATCTTCTATCTATTATACTTATGTTTACCTAAATCTTGATTGAATATGTATCTGACACACAGATGTAGCCCTCTAAATTTGACACAAGTGAAAGAATATGACTCCTCCAGAGAGAAGACGTCTCCCTCTGTTAGAGTTGTTGGAACTACAGAGTTACAGAGTGATGCTTTTATTTGTTTTAACCTCATAAACAATATTTGGCTGAGTACAGACAGGAGCACATAAACCCGACAACACCCGACAACACCCAGACAGTTTTATTTTGTACTGTCATCAAGTTACTTAAGGAATTAATTTTAATTGGCGACAGCTGATATGACCTGCAGCCGGTGGTGGTCAGGGCTTGCTAAAAGTGAGGAGTTGCTTCATAAATGTTTTGAACACTGAGCTTTGACAAAAAGAGAGGAGAAATAACAGAGTTGTTACCATCGGAGCTCAGCAAATGTTGCCAGCCCAGGTGCCAAAACAGTCAATCGCCGGTGCAACCAAATCCTTTTTCACATTCATTTTCACTCTCATATGCAGTGAAGTGCTTGCAGTGCAGAGCCCAGCTGTCATTAAGGAGAGCAGTGCTGCAACACTAGCAGGCTGAGGCGGACAACACACATTGTGTGTGAATGTGAATATAAGTATATTCTCATTCACTGAAGTAGATGTACTTAACCGGACAAGGACTGTCCCTAAAAATGTTTGTATATGTCCTCAAATTTTAAAACGATTTAGCATTGCACTCCTATAACATTGTCAGATGGACAGTTCAAAAACAAAAAAACATTTATACAGCAGAACCAGACATATTGTCTGTTTTTCTTGTTTGTTAAAACCTGGCGCTACATTACCCACAATGCTACCTATCCGCCGACAGTTCAGTCGCCGATTTTGGTGTGCTATGCTGGCAGCTAATGTAGCTGGTTACAGAGATCTGGTAACTTCATTTCTGTCTAACTCTATGCCCCAAGATTTTTTTTCATTTGCTACCTTTTAGTCTTCAGACTCAAGTCAATTCATCAGATTTCACACAGCTCCCTCTAAAGACACAAAACGCTTAATACAACTTTTACACATACTGTATGCAGTAGTACCATAGACTATATATAAGAAGTTGACGTAGTCACCTTGACATCACCCATTGGTTTGTGGACTGCCGTTTTGAAGCCTCGAGTTCGGCATTTTGGCCGTCGCCATGTTGTTTTTTTGCAACCAGAAGTGACAGGAGAGGGTGGAGCTAAGTAATACTAGAACGCTGAATAAGATATTTTTAGGTGACCAAAAAGATTCTAATTAACTTTCATGAACTGAAAACCCACTGTGAAAGGGTTAACGTTGTAAGACAAAAATGCAGAAAACACCCAGACCGGACAACACCGTGGTAGCGACATGTCAATTACAAGGTAGCCACGCCCTAAAGCATTCCCTGCTTTATCGTCTATTTGACTCTAAATAGATATAGATAGATAGATAGATACTTTATTGTCATTGTCATTGAAAACAACGAAAAACAGTTTAGCAGCTCTTTGCAGTGAAAAACAAACATTAAAACATTCAGTCACAGAACAATAAATAAGTGGATCATCATCATAAAGTGCAAATTATGGTTCAGCAGCTAGTGTCCTCAGCCTATGGGGGGGGGGGGGGGGTTCTACACACTTGACAGCCTGTGGGTAAAAGCTGTTTCGTAGTCTGTTGGTGTGTGTTTTAATTGTCCTGTATCTCCTTCCGGAGGGAAGGGGAGCAAACAGTACATGTCCAGGGTGGGTGGGGTCTTTGGAGATACAGCTGGCTTTCTTACAGAGCCGACCAGTGTATAGGTCACTGAGGGGGGGTAATGTGGTCCCAATCACTTTTTCCGCCATCCTCACCACCCGCTGCAGGTCCCTCCTGTTCTCCACTGTGCAGCTAGCAAACCACACAGTGCAGCAGTAGGTCAGGAGGCTCTCAATGGTTGCCCGATAGAAATTGATCAGCAGGTGTTGAGGAAGGTGAGCCTGTTTCAGCTTCCGGAGGAAGTAGAGTCTCTGCTGGGCCTTCCCCACCTGATGAGAGATGTTTTTGGACCAGGTGAGGTCTGACGAAATGTGGACTCCGAGGTACGTGAAGCAGTCCACCCTCTCCACCTCCTCTCCACGTACGCAGAGGGCAGAGTGCTCCACCCGTCTTGCTCTCCTGAAGTCTATTATCATTTCTTTTGTTTTTGTTGTGTTTAAATCCAGGTTGTTATGGGAACACCATTGTGTCAGATGTTGGATCTCCTCCCTGTAGGCTGTCTCGTTGTTGTTGGTTATCAGTCCTACTACAGCAGTGTCGTCTGCAAATTTGACCATGGTGTTGGTGGGGTGAATAGTTGAGCAGTCATATGTGAAGAGGGAGTAGAGAAAAGGACTGAGGACGCACCCCTGTGGTGTTCCAGTGCTCAGGTTCAGAGTGGCCGAGGTGTGGTCCCCCATCCTGACACACTGGGGTCTGTTCCTGAGGAAGTCCAGCACCCATGTGCTCAGTGAACTGCCTAAGCCCAAGTTGCTAAATTTTTGAACCAGTTTGTGTGGAATTATTGTGTTGAAAGCAGAACTGAAATCAACAAACAGCATCCTTACATATGTGTTGTTGTGATCCAGGTGTGTAAGGGCTGCGTGAAGAGCTGTTGTGATTGCATCATCCGTCGATCCGTTTGTCCGATAAGCGAACTGGTGTTGGTCAAGATCGGCAGGGATGACAGTTTTAATGTGGGACAGAATTAATCTCTCGAAACATTTTGTGATAATGGGGGTTAGAGCAACTGGCCGGTAGTCATTCAGGCAGTTCACTTTGGTTTTCTTGGGTACAGGGACGATGGTGGTTTCCTTAAGGCATGTGGGAACAACAGACTGTTCAAGTGAGAGGTTGAAGATGGTTGTAAATACCCGTTAGCTGGTCTGCATAGGCCTTAATGATTCGTCCGGAGACCCCATCCGGTCCTGACGCTTTCCTGATGTTGACTCGGCGCAGGACGGATTTGACCTGGTGGTGTTGGAGCTTTATCGGTTGGTCCTTCTCAGTTAGTGCAGGTTGGATGTTGGTTTCCTTGTTTTCCCGGTCGAACCGAGCGAAGAAGTGATTCAGGGTATCAGGAAGCGTGTTGTCTGTGGGACTTGAGGCTGTGCGGTTGTCTTTGTAGCCAGTGATGGTTTTTATCCCCTGCCACATGCTCTTGGAGTCATTGTTCTTAAAGTGCTCCTCTATGCGCTCTTTATATCTGCGTTTGGCCTCCCTGATCCCCCTCCTCAGTCTCTTTTGCGCCTCTTTGTATTCCTGCGAGGTCCCAGATTTAAAGGCAGAGTCCCGTGCTCTGAGCAGGGTCCGCACCTCGCCGTTGAGCCACGGTTTCTGATTCGGAAAGACTTTGATGGTTTTTGTCCCAACCACACCTTCAGCACAAAAGTTTATGTAGGAGAGGACAGCCGTTGTGTGTCCCTCCAGATCTGTCTCCTCAGCAAATATATCCCAGTCTGTGGTATCAAAACAGTCCTGTAGAGCTGAGGTGGCTTCCTCAGTCCACACCTGAACTGTTTTAATGGATGGTTTCTGTCTACAGATCAGGGGTCTGTATGCTGGAGTCAGAGACAGGGACAGATGGTCTGATAGTCCAAGATGTGGGAGTGGAGTGGCTCTGTAGGCATCTGGAATGCTGGTGTAGACCTGGTCCAGTGTGTGTTTCTCTCTTGTAGGGAAGTTTACATTTTTGAAAAACTTCGGCATGACAGATTTTAGGTTGGCATGGTTAAAGTCTCCTGCTGCAATAACAAGGCTGCCTGGTTGTGCTGACATGTAGTTGTTAATGGCACTCTGTAGCTGCTCCAAGGCTAGCTTAGCGTTAGCATTTGGTGGTATATAGACAGCTGTTATCATGACAGATGTGAACTCCCTGGGCAAGTAAAAAGGTCTACAGCTCCGCATCAGGTATTCTATCTCCGGGGAACAGTGTGTTTCAGTAACCCTGGCGTCAGTACACCAGGGGCCTCATGTATAAAAGACTGCGCAGCTTTCACACTGGAAGATGGCGTACTCACAAAATTGGAAAAGTACGTACGCACAGAAATTTTCACATGTATAAAACCATGCGTACGCCTGTTCCTGCGCACCTTTCCTTTATACATCCCACTTGACGTGAAATTGAGCGCAGCTGCACGTGCCACTTGGTCCGCCTTGTCTCCTCCCATTAATAACTATAAACACGCGCCATGCTGTCACTTATTGTCCAAATAACAACGGCAAATCACGCTGGAAAAGGAACAAAAAAGAAGAATTTCACAGAGTGTGAAATTGAAGTGTTTGTTACTGAGGTGGATGCTAGAAAACATATTTTATTTGATGGTCTTTCATCAGGAATCAGTAACAAACGCAACGTCTCCACAGCAGCTGACCGTGCGCTCCCGAAGGTTCCCGAAGGCTTCCGAAGGCGCACGATCAGCTGCGCCCCGTGCCTTGACTGTTGAGAGGCGCCGGTCTGGCCGCGTCCTCAAATATACTATACGCTGTGCTGGAGTCACAGAGAGAGATTGTCAATACAATGAAGGATAATATATATATATGCAACGAATTAAAAAGAATGAATGATGGTGGGATAAGTCATATATTAAAAGACCTTGTTAAAAAAAAATGTTTGTCTCAACTCACCTCGTTGCTTTACATTCTGTGTATCTCATCCAAACGGCGCCGTATAGCTGCTGCATTTGGCTCATTGTTAGGTGTGCCAGGGTCCGGTTCATCCATCTGTAGCTCCAGGGGACACAGGCTCACCACGGTGGTTTGCCACATTGTGCAGCACGCGATTTTGTTTTTGGCACGGTGGTTAAGTCATGCCATCTCTGGGAAATTAGTTTAAATGTGTTTTTGTTGTGCCTCTCTGATGTTAAACTTTATGCGCAAACTAGTTAAGAAATATGTGGGTTGTTTTTTTTGATCCCACATCATAAATAAAGCTCAGTAAGTTGAGTGGAAAAAATATTTTTACACATTTAGCGAGTTTCAGGACTTTGTAGTTTGACACTGCCAGATGACAGAGTTTGGAAGACGGCCCGCACATTCTCACGACTGGTCTAGAGTTTGCGGCACGGTCCGCACATTCTCACGTCACGTTGATTTTTATACATCCCGGCGTGAGCGTGAAACACAGCGTACGCAACATTTTAGTACGTACGCACCGTTTATACATGAGGCCCCAGCTGCTGTTGACGTAAATACAAAGTTCTCCACCCCTGCTTTTACCGGAGTTGATGGTACGGTCCGCTCTGTAAACAGCGCGGCCCGCTAGCTCGATAGCAGCGTCCGGGGTGTGCGAGTCCAGCCAAGTCTCTGTTATTAACATCACACAGTATTCCAGGCAGCGCGATGTAATCCGCAGTCTTATCTCGTCCATCTTGTTGCTGAGTGACCGGGCATTGGCAAGGAAGAGGCTTGGAATCGCCGGTTTGTAGGGGTTAGCCTTTAGCCTAGCCCGTAGCCCCCCTCTCTTCCTCCGCCTGCGTCTCCTGTGACGCTGCCGTCTCCGCAGAGTCTCCAGGGCAACGCTGCTTCCTCCTTCCGGGGAAAAACGCCGTATCTCCGGTGGAATAAAGTCCCAATTCGTGTGCGGGGTGCAAAGTTTGTCCGCCACATTAAGCAGCTCTGCTCTGCTGTATTGCAGATGTCCCTCTATCACTCCAGTGACAACGCATACACACACAAAAAACATACATACACTGCCGAACCGAGAGCGCTGGGCCGCTGCGTCTAACCGCGCCGCCATCTTGCTAAATGGGACCATAATTTACGAAATGAACATCATGCTGTTTTGAAGAAGACTTGAAACTAGCGATTGAGACCAAAAATTCATGTTTACAATGTTTACTGAGGTAATAAATCAAGTGGGAAGTAGGGTGATTTTCTCATAGACTTCTATACAATCACTTCTTTTTGCAACCAGAGGAGTCACCCCCTGCTGGGTTTTAGAAAGAATGCAAGTTTAACGCACTTCTGCATTGGCTTTACTTTTCAGACCCGGAGGTTGCCCACTGAGTGGTACTCCCTAGGACCTGTAAACAGACTTTGAAGTGTAAAATTTGTAAAGCTTCTGCATGCTTTCATATAATTATTCTCTTGAATATATATGTCTCTTGAACTATTTCTATCATAGTAAGATCTGTGTGTAGTGGAAATTAGTCATTTTTATGCTATACACAGTGTGTGGTGTTCTTTAGGTATCATATATAGTATATTTTTCAATTCAGGGACAAGCGCTGGCTTGAAGGTTTATCCGAGTGCATCTCTCATCAGCTGCAGTTGATGCTCGGTCTGTCTGCTTTTCTGTAATTTTTGACCCGCTGCCTAACAACTAGCCTGTCCTCAGTCCAAATGCTATTTGTCAGTGAATCCAATTTGGTGTGCTGTCTTTCCCCGAAGAATGGGCAGAGAGGCATTTGATTGCATTGGGTCCGTCTTCTGTTGAACAAATAGCCACATGTGGACATGTGAGGAGAGGGAGTGAATGCTAAGCAGCACACAGCTCACCTGTGAAGAGAGAACTTGTAGCCTGTGTGGGATTCATGCTTGGCTAATCTAAATTAATTGTGCAGAAACTGTGAACAGATTTAAGGCAATAACACCTGAGATGTACAGTACATTCATCTCGAGATCAGATGTCCTGGAGGTGATGAACTGTCAAGCAACCAGAATTGCTCGCATACTAAAAACATACTTTTTATTCATTAGAGGAGAATGTGAGAACAGTACATATAGTATATATATTCACTAGCCTACATTTAGCTTTCCATATTGCAAGAAAAATAACAAATTATTGCAATTCCAATATGTGTTAATTGTTTTTTTCAATCAGCATTTCAAGCTCAGGTAGGAGAGGCCTTTCTTTAGTACTCCATTGCTTTCCTGACATGTATAAGACAAATTGCCCAGCATCAGGTCTTACTTAGCAGCAGTGCATTCATCTTAACTCTGCTGCCCCTCTTCCCAATTACATAATATTTATGAGTGACTACTGAATGTATTTAAAATGTAAAACTATCTGTGAACACTTTGTGGACAATCTTTTGTGACCCTGACTTTAATTTGCTATTAGGCTTGGTAAATATGCTCCCTAAAGTCTAAATTAAAACAGGAAACCCCCCCAAAAAATCAAATGGACATATTAAGGAATAGGTAGATTAGGTAGAACATTCTGAGGATTTTTTTTTACTAAAAGACTCAGGTTCGCTTTCACATCAGGGACCCGGGCCCGGATCAGAGAACACTTGGCCCCAAAGTCCAGTTCGTTTGATTAGTATGAACGATCCATACCGTACTCGGGCACGGTTTGTCGATCCGTACTCGAGTCCACTGGAGTACGGTTCATGTGTACAGGGGTACGGGTTGCATCAGGAAACACGGAAGTGGACTGATATTTAACGTGAGTAATGTTACCAGTTAGCGAGTGGTTGTGAAAGTGCAGGCTTTTTAACGCCGGTGGCCGGTGAAATCTGTGTTTGCTACTGTATATTGGAGAATCGTACTCGGGCACAGTACGAATCAATCGTACCTAATATGAAAATGCCCTAAAACTAAATTTGAAGTGTGGGGAAGTGATTGCTTCTTTTAATGACGGAGACAGAAGAAATAACACTTCAGATCTAACCCTGAGAATAGGAGTTCTTTGACATAATTAAATTGTCTACTCTTTTTAAACTTTCTTGTGGTTCTCTACCTAACCACTTGCTGTTGTTACCCACTATCAAAGTGGGCGTGTCTAGCACACCAGTGATTGATTTCCTATTATGAAATCAATGTTTATCAAACTACAAAACACAGTTGTAATTCCCCTCAAAGCACAGGGTGGAAAACTCTGGATTAGGGTGTAGGTGCGGGTGCGGGTACGGGTGCGTGTGTGCGGAAACTGACTCATGTAAACTTCTGTAGACTACTTTGTGTTAGTTTCAGTTTTAGTCGGACTTTGGGAGGAACCAGTTTAAAGACGAGGACGCATCGCTCTGTAATTATTTCTCCTTTCATCCAGCTGCTCAGCTGTTACTTTCTCTACATGCAGTTTTCTGTCATGCACATGTGTAATTGTAAATTGCAGATTAGAAAACCGGTTTCCTGTATACATGGCGAAGAAATCAGTGTTCTCCAGGTGAAATGTTCCTGGGAAAATTAGGGTTCCCCTATCCTCAATTACAGTTAACAGATTTCTCGTTTACTGGAGAAAGCCGACTGTAAGTTGATTACTGAATTGCAAGTAAATGAACAGATTGTAGGTTGGCTTGGAAAAGGAAAGATGATTGCGGAAATCCTTACACAATGCCCACAAAACCAGATGCTGCTTTGGAGTCATTGTGGTAGATGTGGGAAGGCAGTGCTGTCTCCCAAGGATTGAGCAAAAGACCTATGAGAATTTGGATTGCTATATTACAATAGGCAGTTTTTTAATCTTCCTCGCCTGATACACTATGCCTGGAGGGTTCCCTCACTGCTCAGTTCTAGGTGCCATCTTTTTATCGCTCTGTGCTCTAACTTGGCAACTTGGCAAGAATGCAATGTCTCTTTTTATGCAGATGATAACCTTTTTATTAGTGCTGTCAAAGTTAACGTGATAATAATGCCTTAACGCAAATTTGTTTAAACGCAATAACAGAATCAATTTTTCTGAAGTTATAGCGGGCTCAGTTTTAAAGTTAGAGTGAAGATACTGGTATCGTATGAAACTAAAAAACCTAAGGATTTTTTGGTTGGTACCAACCATGTCATACTAGCTTGTCGAGAAGGCTAAATAACACCAGCTATTTGAGTCAGTATGAGCCCGATATCTGATTCGGTATCGGTGCATCTCTAACTGGCATGGCCATTGTCAAAGGGGTCCCTTGACCTCTGACCTCCAGATATGTGAATGAAAATGGGTTCTATAGGTACCCACAAGTCTCCCCCTTTACAGACATTTTATGATAATCACATGCAGTTTTAGTCAAGTCATAGTCAAGTCAGCACACTGACAGCTGTTGTTGCCTGTTGGGCTTGAGTTTGCCATGTTATGATTTGAGCATATTTTTTATGCTAAATGCAGTACCTGTGAGGGTTTCTGGACACTATTTGTCATTGTTTTGTGTTCTTAATTCTTAATTATTTCCAATAATAAATATATACAAACATTTGCATAAAGCAGCATATTTGCCCACTCCCATGTTGATAAGATTATTAAATACTTGACAAATCTCCCTTCATGGTACATTTTGAACAGATAAAAAATGTGCGATTAATCGTGATTAATTATGGACAATCATGCAATTAGTCGCGATTGAATATGTTAATCGATTGACAGCCATATTTTTTATTATACATAGTAACCACAGATCTGCTATGATGTGTCTCACATAAATGGGTGGATATCTCCAAATTGGTAAATTGGATATTTCTTACCTGCTTTGGAAAGTTTGACAGAAAAGCATCAGCAGTTTGTCCTCCAACATGAATCCAATATTCAAACCTTGGAAAGATTCTGACAGATATGTATTGAATCTTAAAAAATAGACTGAGGGTTCAGTCCAGCTTCCTTCATTTTAAAAACATCAAAAGTCAAGTTTTCTGTTGTTATTTTTTATTCTTTTAATCAATTATTTCTTTCTTCCACAAGTCTGCTACTGTACAAACGCTGGTTCGCTGCCTACAGTATGTACAGAGACTATATACCCTCCTTTCCTAGTATGTGTATGAGGATGCTTCCCACTGAGTGTGTCCATTAAACATTAAGTTCATGTACTGGGGGAACAATTAACGACAAGGTCTGAAAATAGTGTGGTTACTTAAGCCAGCATTTGCATATTAGAATTTTTCTTTAAACACCGCATGGCTTTCTCCCCTTTTGTTTGTTCTTTCTGTAAATAAGCCTTTACAAAACACCTACGCCTTGGGACACAGAGGTGAAACAGTGTTTTTACCCTTGCCCACTGCGATATAAAACTATTGTATGTGTGAGAGGGAGAAAAAGAGAAAGTCAAATTAGCTTCACAACTTTTTCTCCTCCAGGATATCGCATGGATTAATGCTAATTAAGTGAACTCTTTTGCTGAACCCTTTTGTTTTTTTGTTTTTAATGTTGCTTCAATTGTTGCTGCTATGGCCAATTTTACATTTATAAAGCTAAATATAACCATGACCGACCGTGCGGGCAGTCATTTAGCACCTTTGATACCAACAAGAACACCTTAGAGCAAATTATAGACATGCACACATAAGAAGAGAATAATATTTGTTACAAGCTTGTGTCTCTGTCGCTGTGCATGGCAGAGAGGGAGAAATTGTGTGTTTGGTATTGTAGTTATTTCAGTCTTTGCAAAGCAGTCTGGTCCACTTATTCAGGCTCACAGCTTTGATTTTGTTAGCTCGACGTTCAGATCGGTAGTTGTGGAGAAGTGGGTCACCTCTGTTAGCTGGTTGGCCAACTTTTCTCTCACTGAAATGTGTAACTCCGGTAGAGCTTTCTCCGCAAAAGATTTGCGACCAGGCAGTTCATATTTCATATTAGGTGTCTTAATGAGTCTTTCGAATCTGGGCTTTTCAACTACACTAACCGGCGTTGCGATGTAGCTGTTTACAGCGGCCGTGACTTATTTGCATTTTTGCACCTTTTTTGCCATATGGGATTGCTTTGGAAAGCGAGGAAGCAAGAGTCATTTGCTTCTTGGCTGGTTCTGGTTGCTTTGGTCGTGTTGTCGTCTTCCGCTTTCTCCCGGCTCCGGGCTATCTCTCTCCGCTGCGTCCCTCCAAATATAAAAACACGACGGCCGCATATGTCACACACATCCGCCCATGAGAGTGGTCTGGATGGACACGGAGTCTGTGACGTGTGTGTCTGTGCTAGGGAGCCGGAGGGAGAGAAGGAAATGCCAACGCGAGTCTCATGCCGGCGGGTCGGCTTAAAAACATTACATAACAATTTGTAGTTGATGTTCGCGATATAGTCATTTTATACACCGCGCGTGGGACAAGCCACTTCAAATAGTCTTTGTCCAATATTATCACTTGGATCTTTGATTTTTAAAATGTGCCATCTGTCTATTGAATTTCATATTTTCTTACAGCACATGTGCTTTCACCTCTTTTATTAATTCTATTTACTCCAGCTGGTGGATCGTGCTTGTGTAGTTACATAAAAGTAAGCTGTTCAACAAAATTAAAGCAGAATATTTTACTCTGTGCTGTAAAGCTTGCAGTTTATTCTTACAGAATAAGATGTAATATCTAATCAGTTGTTTCTCTCACTTGTTTCCCCACCCCTCACCCCCCTACAACCACAGCTGCAACATGTAGGCTTCCAATTAAATGGTTGAATTAGTCCCAACATCATTATCTTGAGATAAGCTATTCACTTTTTAGGGAAGACAATCTACTCTACTACTCTAATATGTTGATTTTCTAAAGAAATGTAACATATCAACCTAATACCAGTCAAGGAATTGTGTTATCTTCTGGATAGATTGCCATCCAAATTACACTGGAAGCAAACTCTAATTACAACAACATTGGCATTTAGCAAATATGTTAATATAATATAATATAATAAAAATATATTTTCTTTTTACATATTATACTATGACTTTTTTTTTTGACATACTAAACTATGACTTTTTCTTAATTTTTTTGACATACTATACTATGACTTTTTTCGGATATACTATACTTTGACTTATTTCGACATAATATACGATGACTTATTTTTTCAACATAATATATTATCACTTTATTTTTTCGACACACTATACTATGACTGTTTTCTACATATGATAACTATGTTATGACTTTTTCGACATACTATACCATGAGATTTTGGCATATAAATAGTTTAATGGCAAAGGGTCCCAGAGGGGGAGGATGTGTCGAGTTTTCTGGGGTTGTGTTGTTGTCGTGTTCATAGGTGGTTGTTACAATTGTTACAGTATATACTGTAACAAGGCTGTGAGTCTGACAACTGTGGGTGTCTTAGATCATTGTCTGGGCCTCCAGGGCCTGCGTTGCTCCCCTACTCTTTGGATGGTTGTGGGTGTCCTATGTCTTCTTCTGGGCCTCCGGGGCATGTGTTGTCCTTCGGGTGGGAGGTACTTCCCAGGGATGCAGGCAAACCTCTATGGCTCCGTAGGCGATGAAGAGAGGACCTGCCGATGTTTGGTGCATGGTGGAGGTGGATGTTTTGCTGTGTTGAACAGCGGGGTTTCAGGGCATTTGTTGGTGGAGCTCTCTGATGCAGACCCAGTCTCCTGGTTGAATATTTTGGCTCGGTTTGTCCTTCGGAGGAAACTGGACGGTCTCTGTAAGAGAATTGAGGTTAGCTCACAGTAGAATGAGATCATTTTCTCATTCATTGCATAAAATCACACTTTTTGGGATATTTCGCACAGAGGGAGGCCAAAAAGGCTATTTTTCCATTTCTGTTTAGACAATCATTTTACACAAACACACAAAGGAAACATTCACAAATTTTCACATGTCAACAAGTTATTGTGTTGCTTTGGGTAAGACCCCACTAAGTGCAACAAATATTGCAGGCTAAAACATTTAATTCAATTTTCAATTTCAATTCAATTTACCTATATAGCAACAAATCACAAGTTATTTCAAGACACTTTTCATATAAAGCAGTTCTAGACCATACTCTATAATTTAGAGACCCAAGATTCCCTCATGAACAGGCACTGGGGCGACAGTGGCAAGAAAAATACTTCCCTTTACTTTGTAGAAACCTTGAGCAGAACTGGGCTCTGGGTGGGAGACCATCTCCCTCGACTGGTTGGGTTGAGAGAGAGAGAGAGAGCGAGAGAGAGAGAGATGCACAGCAGCAAGAACATATATATATATATACAGTGTATATAATATAAATAAAAAGATAATAATAATAGCAGTAATAGAAATAGGACTACTGCTAATAATAATAGCAGTAATAGTAGCAGTAATGATAATAGAAATATGACGATTAATAATAATAGTAGCAGTGGGTGTCAAGCAAGGCCATGGCAGTAGGCGCAACCACGATCCAGTAGTAACCCCGATCCATGGAAACATGCGAGACGAGAAAGCACAAAGGTGACTTTTTATGACATGTACATCTGTTGTATGTATCAGTTCTGCTAGGGTATATATTGGCTAGTCTTGCATTGGTGAAATGGACTCGGTAAAATCTTGCACTGCAGTAGACTGTGCGTTGCACATATACTGTAGATGACAGAAAGGAATGGCTATTATAAGTCAGCTACCTTGTTTCTAAAGCTTGGACAAATGTCAGGATGGGTTATTTGTTTAGTCATATTTGTAATCTATGTTGCTACACTGGTTTATGTCTCCTCATCAAAATAATGATGTCTCCAAGCTGTCCTATAATAGCTATAATACTATACTATCCTATGACATTTGTATTGACTTTTTATGGCATACTATACTATGACTTTTTATGACATACCATACTATGGCTTTTGTTATGGCATTTCATCAACATACTATCCTCTGGCATTTTTGTTATGACCTTTTTAATAACTTTTTTTATGGCATACTATACTATGGCTATTTCGGTTAAAGGTAAAGGTTACTGTGAGCTCAAATCTGTCCCGTTCTCATGAACACTATATCTCAGGAAAGCCTGGAGGAATTTCATTGCATCTGGCACAAACCTCCACTTTGACTCAAGGATGAATTGATTAGAGATTGGTGGTCAAAAGTCAAGGTCACTGTGATCTCACAAAACACATTTTGGCCATAATTCAAGAATCCATATGCTAATTATACCAATTTCACACACATGTCTAATTGGATAAAATTATGAACTGATGACATTTTGGACAGAAATGGATGTAAGCTGCAACAACTTGACTTGTGGGCAGAGGAATATAACTGCTAGGCAGTAATTTCACATGTACATTCATATTCCTACAAATTGTCATATAATTATGGTTAAATGTTCTCCTATAAAAGGTTTGTTTCTGTTTCATTCTTTTTTGTTATTTCCTTTTTTTTCCCAATCACAGTGTTTTATCAAATCTACTAAACTAACTCACTAATGTGCCCCTAACTGTAGGTCGTTCCAGGACCTGTCCAAGCAGGTGGACCTGGTTTACGGGACAGTGAGGGACTCTGCGGTGTACGAGTATTTCCAGGCCAAAGGGACCAACCCTCTGGAGCAGGACAGCACATTCGCTGAGCTCTGGAAGACCATCAACAAGAACAACGCCTTTGACAACTCTGTCTCCAGCCCATCAGAAGGAATCAAGAAGGTGAGTATTTATTTTGGTATTCCTAAATGTAATGCTGCCAGAGCACTTTTAAATCATGCTGCTATTGTTACCCTTCTGTAGGCATCTTTGCAAACGTTATATTCTTTCACAGCAATATGATAAAATAATGACAAAACAATATTTCAAGTCAGTGGTATTTAAATCATAATTTTGGTTCAAACCAATCAATTTAGCATGCATTTAGCTATTCTTTCACATGAAACAGGCTGGCAATGAATGGATTGCCATGTCCTCTAGAAATGTAAAATGTAATATGATTATATCTTCAGCTATGAGAGAAATGAATACTGCGAAACATAAGATCAGCCTTGATTATAATCTAATATATTTTTTGACTGTCACACCACCAGGTAGGAACAAACTGTGAGTTAGTTGTGAGTAACATGATATTTTTTAATCTACTGAATTGTCAGGGTTTTTCAATTATTCTCAAAAACTCTGTGCTGCTGGATTAATTTAATTTAAATGTCATGCATTCTCTCTATCTTCCTTTAAACAAACACAAGATTAAAGAATAATCCATAATTAAACAGATTACAGATTCTAGACGTATGCATTTGTCATTAAACTGCTTCGTTATCTGAGCAGCTAATTGCATTCAGTGTAGTCAGGCCAGTTTGCATTTCACAGATTAATTGAACAACTCTTCTCTGTTTTAAATCCATCTCCACCATATTTGATGAGAAGAAGCCATTTTAGTCGCAGTTGCTGAATTACTAAAGTGATTCTTAAAGCCCAATAACTATATTGCATGTGCCGCATTCTGACTTCAGTTTTATAGTTTGATGATAATGTCATTTCCCCACTATGTGTTTATTTATTAAACCTGAGTGAACTTGAGAGCCCTGTGCAGTCCTAATGAGATATGAGGTGAAAAGGCTGCTCAGCTGTATTTGTTGAGAGCACGGTCTAACTCTGGAAGACGTAGGATGTAGTGACACCACAGGGAAGAAAGCCGGAAAAGTGCGTATAAAAAAAAAAAAGAAAAATCCAGAATGATTTCAGACAAATTTTCAGCTGTGGTTGTTCTACATATTCTCCACAGTGTGCGCTTAAGGCTAAAGCACATGATCGCGTCTCTGAAAATATGCTACGTGCAAAGGAATGGAAAGCTGGAAAATAAATAGGGATGCAACTATTTTCATCATCTTTGTAAAGAATTCTAATGTTGTGCTGTTTAATAATTACTGAGTGGGACGAATGGTTATGTTAATTCCTGTGCAAATATTTAGCTCTAGTGTTTGCTTTACTCATCTTTTTTTTCCTAGTGAAAAAGACTTCCTGTGCACAACTTTCGTGGGATTTGTGGGAATTCAATTCAGTTCAATTCAATTCAATCATAACAGAAGTTATCTTGAGACGCTTTTTATATAGAGATGGTCTAGACCGCACTCTATAGTATGAAGTAGACATTTGGCAGAGGTAGTAATGATACCCCCAGTAAAGACCATAGGGTAGTATCAATGATACAACCACAAGAAAAGAAAAATCAATATAACATAATAAATAGAAAAAAATAAATAAATAGAGCAAAAACAAAAACTAATAAAAAAACTAAAGATACATCCAATATACTGCACATTTTGGAGACAATAATATACTAGACATACCGTGTGCTGCATGGGGAAATCCGGACTAGATCAACCCAGGGTTTCTCAATCTGGCTATGAGTTCACATGAAAGGGGCGGTGTTTGTAGCATCTGACCAATCACAAACACAGAAAAGTCTACTGTCAGCAGAGTGGTAGGCCTGCGTCCTGTGAGAAGCTACAAGCGTGGCTTAGGTGTGTGTGAAACAACAAGGAGCGACTGTTCGTTCTAAACCACAATGGCGGCTCCTGATGAGGTTAGCGTAGATGCTGCAATAGCATCAGTTCTATCAGAACTGGAGAGTATTTCTTCATTAAAAGGAAGAGCAACGAACAACCCTGAAGTTGATATTTTCGCTCTACTCCTGACTGGCTTCAGCAAGAGTTTGATTGACAAATGGTTCATCCAATAACCTGCCAAGTGTTTTTGAAAGTGCCTGCTCTTTTTTCCTAACAACAATGACAGCTTCTCAGATGGTTCAGTGTAATAATCCATCTGGCACGTCAGGTTAGGTCCTTACATTTATCACAGTGTACATCAGTGCCAGGATAGATGTGAGCTAGGTTGCTTTTAGACCAGTGGACTCTGTGAACTACATTGTGTTGTAAGACCCTGTGACGGGCAATAAATAAATGACGTGTGTGGACACGTTTCAAAACTGACTTCCAAACCTCAGTCTCTCTATATATACTTACTGTGTCTATAGAGGTTTCTCAGCTAAGCTAGTGTCACTCAGCTATAAACACATCTACCATGTATTTATCCTTTGTATGTCTTTTGTTGAACCATCCAGGCAAAGCGAGAGTCATATGCCTTTCTGTGGGACATGGCGGTGGTAGAGTACGCCGCTCTGACAGATGACGACTGCACACTGACTGTAGCAGGAAACAGCATGAGCACCAGAGGCTACGGCATGGCCCTGCAGCACGGCAGTCCTTACAGAGACCTCTTCTCTCAGAAGTACGTATATTGGTATATATTTCAAACCTGTGTATTGATGTATTTATTAAGTGCGAAGAATTCCTTTTAGCCAAACAGTAGTAGAACGAGCTGATGTTTCCTGACGTTGGGATCATTCAACCTGTAAATTATTTGAAAGCTACGGTGTATTACAACTTGGGTTTTATTATCATAGTTCTGGTCATCGGTTCCAAGAGTTTTGATAACATTGTACATACCAAATAATTGCTGAGATACATCCCTAAAAATAGGTCCAACTGGGCATGAAATACAAGTGGTCAGACGATCAGACACGAACCGACACTTCAGCCAGGTCATCAAACAACTTTATTCGGAGGTAAAAAACGAAAGTGAGCGATAATAATCCCTTATACAGTGCTTCAGGGATGACGTATATTTGTAGGCCAACCAGAAAGTTGACTTGCAGGACAGAAATGGTGACTGTGCAGGCTTGTGCACAAACAGACATGTGCCAGTGACTGTTGAAGAGGTTGAATAATGATTATGCAGAAAGCTAACCGCTCCGATGGGACAGATTCAGTGACAGATCATTCTCCTCCACAGCATCCATCCATTCCTCTCTGTACGCTAACTAATGAGCTGACTGCAGTATTTGCTCATCTTTGTTTCCACGCTTATACAATTTGATATGAAACCAATTAATGGGATTGTTTTTCTTTGCCTTGTTAACAGAGAACTGGTCTGTTAGCATTTGGAATTTGTTGCAACAATGAGTCAGTATCACGTCTTACAATCTGCTGCCGTGCAAACTGCAGCGTTTAATAGCTTTATACCCACTATGGGTCTTTAGTGAGCTAACAATCAATGCTAATGCAGTACATTAGCAGCTACACAGTATTATCTGAATTGTAGTCGTTCAGAGCAGTTATATTGCTTTCCTAATTTTCCTTCATGTTTCTCTATGAAAATTATTTTTAATTTCTATTCTACTCCAATGACTCTGTCATTTGATTAGCCAGCATTTAACATGTCTGAATGAATGATGTGTAAGGGATAATGTACAGTGAGCCGGTCATTGTTGTGAAATAAACCCCAACAGGGCACCAGCTGTACATTATCCCGCTTATTACATGGCTACTTACTTATGAAATCAATAATTTGACACAAAAACAGTCCTCCAGAGTCTGACATCAGAACTGCGCCTATTGAACGGTCTGCTATAAAGAAATAACAGACTGTAGAACGCTGTGATTGACCAATCAGAATTGAGTATTCAACCAGGCCGTGTAATAAAATAATGTAATGTATGTAATGTTTCTTGTGTAGGGATGTGACAGTGAGGATATTTTCTCACCAGTTAACAAACATGTGGCAACACCAGTGTTACCGATTACACTGGACATTTTACAAGAAAAGATGACGGTCAATGTGTGTTGCGCGCTTACTTTGATCTTTACCGTTGTGTGTCTGTCCTCTCCGGTAGATCTTTTGCTGAGGGGCTGCAGGGGTCTACCTAGCACCACGCACACCGGCTGTGACCGCTCTGTCCTCCTCGCAGCGGTTAACGCTGCCTCAATAACGTTACGGTTCCCTTATAGCACTGGGTTTAAATCTGAAATATTGCCAAATAGGCGCGTTTGCTTTTCGCCTAGACACCAAATCCTCTGCCATCTCTCGGTCTGTTAACTCTCTCTCGTCCCTTGTGTGTGAAATATGACACCTGCTAATCTGAGCTGAGACTCCATATGGATGCACTGTGTAACACCGGTAACACCAACCACCGCGACAAGCCTCGTCGTGTGATGTTTTTACATGAAACTTTGCACCTACTTGTGTGAAAGAACTACTTCTTGTCCACAGGATATTGGAGCTTCAGGAAAAAGGTGACCTTGACATCCTGAAGCAGAAATGGTGGCCGACGAAAGGCCGCTGCGACCTGCAGAGCCACGCAGACGCCCAGCCGGAGGGACGGGCGCTGCGTCTCCACAGCTTTGCCGGCGTCTTCTGCATCCTGGCTGCCGGGTTGCTGCTGGCCCTCCTGGTGGCCGCACTGGAGACCTGGTGGAACAGCAACCACTGCCGGAGAGAGCAGCCCAAAGAGGTGACCACTGACATCTCGTCGGGCCAGGGCCCAGTCCCGAGCCTGCTAACCCAGAACCGGGCCATGGTGGCCACCACGGGTCCCCCTGCCCCACCAAGGCCCCGGTCGAGACCCAGACCCCCGGGCCCCCCGGTCCTGCCCAGAGATGCCACTGCCACACTCTACTTTATGGATCCAGCAGGCGCTGACGCCAGCCCCGATTTAGTAGAGCTGCAGTACACCCAGTTATAATAGGTGTGCCCCCTGATGATAGTCCAGACATCATGTGATCAATCTACTCATTCCTTCTCATGTTGGGAGAGAGGTTGGGGTGCTTTGTTAGGGACTTCTGAGGCTTCTCTCTCAAACACACTCACTGCGATTCTCTCATACTGACACAGAAAAACAGATTAATTGCCAAACCTTTGGCCTGAACAGACAATCACAGTCTCTGGAGCTCATGTGAGAAAACCGCAGCTGAAGTGATAACAGTAAATATAATGTTGAATTGCAAATTCAAAACCACATAATGAAATTGTACTTCTGAGTCAATAAGTGCTTCAGTTGTACAATAGCTCTCTTTAGCTAATCCATTCAAGTCTTAATGCTTTAGAGCTCGGACTTCATCTCGCTGCTGTCGACTGGGCAGCCCCTCTGCATGAGGCGTCCAGACAACTAAGGCTTGACATGGATCCCTAAACTAAAGTGTGAGCAAAGCAGATAGTAAAGAATCTGAGCCTTGACCTGCCTGTTTGACTCGACAGTCCAACAATCCAATAAGAACCACTGGTTTAGGACACCCATCAAAGACCCAGTCCTGTCCTGAAAATACACCCAGTAAATCAAACTCCACCCATGCTGTTTTTTTGGTGCATATGAGAGTTTGACTTACTGTTGTTGATTTCTATTTCAGTCTTTGTGTGCAGCTGCTGTCATAATAACCACATACTGCTGTCATGTGAGGTTCACAACAGATAAAACATCACCGTCTCCTTATTTATAGCACATAGGATGTGTTCGATGTTTTGTTTGAGTATAATCATTGTTGTGTGCTCCGTTATTATTACGTTTGTTGACATGTCTCAAAGCGATTTTCCACCCAAAATGTATCTTTTTAGCATCAAACACTCACCCTGTGGGATGGAAATGTGATCGTAAAAAGTTTTTAGTTTTCTACATGGCGGCAGGTTTTCAAACCAGAAAAAAAGTATCAGAATCTGCATAGAAATTTGTCAAAACCCTTAAAGCTGCAGTCGGTAATTTTGAGCAAATATGATAAAAACTGTCACTATATCCTGACAGTAGTGCAAGAGACAGATAATCTGTGAAAAAAGTAATGTCCCTGCACCTCCTCCTAGTGCTCCTAATGGCATTTGCAAGATTCCACCGAAACAAAAACAACCAATTATGGCCGAGCTGTCTCTGATAGGAGTTTGCAAGTTTCGCGAGGAGTGATTGACAGCTGCCCAAACTGTCAAACTAGGCAGCGCTGAATCAAATGAATCAACATTCTGTTACTTTCTCTCCTTCTTTCAGAAGCATATTTTAGTGTACTGTTTAGCTGTGAATTGTGACCCAGCCACCATATTTAAAATAGTCGAGCCAAAACCAGCCGGAGCAAGTTTCTCATTTTACAAGTAAACGGTACACTACAAGATGTTTCTGAAAACATTTGAGGCGAAGAATAAGCATAAAGTAACAGAATCTAGATTCATATTTGATCAGCGCTGCCTAGTTTGACAGTTTGATCGGAGTTTGCGAGTTTTGCGAGCAGTGATTGACAGCTGCTGTAGAGACTGCTCGGCTCCGATTGGTTGTTTTCCTTTTCCTTCGGCGCTGTGAAATCTTACAAATGCCTTTAAGAGCACAGGACACAGAGGAATGTGATTTTTCACAGACTATCTGTCTCATGTACTCCTGTCAGGATATAGTCACCGTTTTATAAAAATAACTTTTTTTATAATATTTGCTCAAAGTTACCAACTTCAGCTTCAATACCCTATCGTCCATCTGTATTCTCAGTAATAAAGAAGATATCAATCGATTATTAGTTGATAAAATCAAAAGAGTAACTGATTAGTTGCTTGACAGAAAATTATTTGGCAACAATTTTTATAATCCGTTGTTTGACATTTAAGGACCAATCAATTAATTGACAGATTAATCATTAATAAAATAAAATGATCATTAGTTGCAGCCCTAAAATAGAATAAAAATTGAAGTCATTTATAGAGCAAGAATTATCTGGTTCAAGCTTTTTAAAATGTTAGAATTTGCTGCTTTACTCAGTTTTATACCATCGTTTAATTGAATAGCTTTCAATTTTCACAGTTTGGGTTGGACATTCATTCATCATTGCTTAACAGTAATGAATTCAAGCCGACCACAGCAGCTGTTCTTCACACTACAAACTTTTCACAGCTACCTTTCAAGCCTGCGCAGAGCGAGTGCTTAATATTGATCAGATTTGGGTGGAGTTTCACTTTAAATTGTTCTAAGCATCGCTGGCACCATGACGGCACAAACATACAGTATGTGGACATTATGACAGCCATTTCAAACAGAACCTACTACAAACCTGTACACATCAACCATTTAAAGGAACAGTTTGACTTTTTGGGTAATAGCCTTATCTGTTTTCTTGTTGAGAGGTAGATGAGGTGATTGATACCACTCTCACATCTGTCTGTTAAATAAGAAGCTACAGCCAGGAGATGGTTAGCCAAGGAAGTCAGTTGCCTTACATTGGGCCTCATGCAGGAAGCGATACGCGAACAAATGTTCTCTTATATTTGTTCTTGTTTTGTCAGTACCCATTGATTTCTGGGATTCACTGATGTTTTCTTATTTTTGTTCTTCTCTGTAAGAGAAAATGTTACGAGTGGTCGAGAGCACTCTTACCAATAAGACAAAAACATTAAAGTCCAAAAATTGTTTATCCAATGTAAAGAAACAAAAGTTTTAAATTTGAGGAACATTAAAAAAAACAACTTATGAATATCATATAATTAAATTTCGATTATTATATTTAGAGTAATTATAATGATTGGATTATAAAATGTCCTGTAAACACCAGTACTGACCCTCTGGAAAATCACATGTTTAAATTGTTTAGGTTTATTCAACAGTACCAGTAACAGTAGTGATATAGACCTATGTCTGTTTGAATGCATATAGGGGGCGTTGCCTAAGCTAATACCTTCTCTTAGTATTTATGGGGCGTTGCCTTTGCCAATACATGCCCTTATGTAGTGTTTAGGGGGCGTTACCTATGCAAATACCTTCTCTTAGTATTTATGGGGCATTACCTATGCTAATACCTTCCCTTAGTGTTTAGGGGGCGTTTCCTTTGCCAATACCTGCCCTTATGTAGTGTTTAGGGGGCGTTACCTATGCTAATAATAAACAATATGCCACACACCTCCAATTGAAGATCAAGTGGGATTCATCATTCAGCACACCTCTATAAGAGCAGATTTGGATGGTGCATCTGGAGTTGACTTCTCTTAGTTTTTCTCTTAACAGAAAATTAAGAAAAAAAGTATAAGAGAAACTTAAGAGAATGTTGCTGCATGAGGCCCAATGTCTCTGAAGAAAAGGATGAAACTAGAACCAGGTGTGCCTGAAGTCGCCCCTCTCATCTCACAGCTCTATACTTAACGCACAGACACAAGAGTGGTATGTATAATCTCATTATATTCTCAGAGAGAAAGCAAATAAGAGTATTCCCCAAAATGTCAAACTATTCCTTTTATTACCTAATTATACCTAATTAATTGCAAATTATATGTCAATGTCCGGATTCACAGGACCGTTTTGGTAATGTATCGTTGTCTATGATCTTCAGCAGGTGACTAAGGATTACAGTCTGGAAAGGGTTTCTGGTCCATTGACATATAATGACTTAACAAGCGCTTCATCAGAAGGGAGGCGACACATATGGACAGACAGAGAGAGAGACTGGGAGGAGGCTGAGGCTCTTGACGCAGGTCAGGAGAGACCTGGCGTACTGTACTGGATGCCCATTGGCTGTGTCAGGGCGTAGGGGCGGGGCATGGGGCCGGGCAGATTGGGTAGATTGTAGTTTGCTTCATTTGTCATCTCACCCCATGGTCTCTCCTGTTATTTTTTTGTTTTGTCTGTCTTCAGTGTGGCTCGACTTAAATGGGTGCATGATGATAGAATCAAATATTTCTGTGTGGAGGGCAGGGTGTCGCCAAAATGTGTCTGATAAACAATCATGTGCTCTGTATTTGGCTTCTCCCTCCCCTCTCCCATATCTGTGTTACCTCATTGATGTATGTTTTTGGAAAAAAATAGGAATATTTTAAAATATGATTTAGACTATTTTGATCTAGCGACATTTACTACTTTGTCTTAATTTAGATTTGATTGTCTCACAAAGTCTGATTCATTGGATCTGTGCGTCCATTGGAGCCTGTCTTGTTAACAGCAGATGCTCTTCATGCAAGAGTCGCCCACATGCTGATGTGTGGTCACCTAATTGGAGAGAAAATTTAAACACTTCTTCATGAAGAGACATCTCCGTTTAAGTTCATTTCAGAAGTAGAGACATTACCTTTTATGACCCAATATTTAAGATTTAGTGTTCTAAGGTAATGTCTCTCTTGATGTTGGCTGCTTGAAAAATTCCAGTATATTATTATATATTTTGGTTTCCTGAATAAAGCTGGAATTAACCAGTGTGTTATTTCAGCACCTTTCAAACTCTATAATAATAATAATAATAATAAGAGTAGGCTGCATTGCATGTAAACTGGTCATGATGGTGATGAAGAAACAACCCTTATAACCTGTCTTTTTTCTGTCTTCATTCACTCTCTATCCCCGTCCCATTTTTTCCTATAACCTCCTAATCCCTTTCACTGCACATTCATTTTCACTTTCATTCTTTATCACACTCCTCTTTAATTACATTCATGCTCTCCCCTTCCATTAAAACCTCCATCCTTTCTCCTGGCCCCTTTTTATTCCACACACACTCTGTGGCTCTGCCTTTTCTTTCTTTCCATCTATATCTTTAGGACAAAGAGGTGAACCTGGAACAGGTCCACCATCGTTTGAACAGCCTCCTGGACGAAGACTTGGCCCACAAGCAGCTGCCAGGCCAGTCTATCGAGATCTCTGCCCTGGACATTGGCAGCATGCAGCCCAGCCAGTCCCTGGAGGCCTTGTCTGCTCGGGACTACCCAGCCCATCGGGGGCCGCCGCGGCTCTCTGTGACCACCTTCCTCCAGGAGGGTCACAGATCAGGAAGGATACTGGGCGCAGCCACCGGCAGGACCTTGCCCCTGCCCCTCAGCAGTGCCACCATGCCCTCTATCCGCTGCAAACACAGGGCGCCCAATGGGGGGCTCTTCCGGCAGAGCCCAGTCAAGACACCCATGCCAATGTCCTACCAACCAGTGCCAGGAGGACCCATCCCAGAAGCCAGTGAGCCCAGCCACGGGACATCCATCTGAGCACACCGAAACACTCACAGACACTCGAGCTCAAACAGATAGCGGAGAGCTAAACAAGAGTGCTAACCGCGTGACGAGATATAAATAAAACACTAAAAAAGGGTTTTTATTACCAGTGATGACGAGTCAGTGGGACGACACGCGACAAGACACTGAGACTTTAATGTACATATTTGTAAGTACAAAGAGAGAGAGAAGCAACATTAAAAAAGAGTATTTTGAATATTCTCAACAGTTGAGTTTAAAAAACACAAAAGTATTAAAAAAAAAAAAATGACTGTTTGAATGGCTTTGTAAATTTTGTTCTAAATCAATAAAAGGTGACAATTCTTTGTGGTTGTTTTCTAAGTGCCAAGTTTAAAGATGTTTTCTTTCAGATCAACATTAACTGAATGTACTGTGAGAATTCATGCTAAAAAAGACATTTCACACTTCAAAAGACATTGGAAGAATTGATTTGTTTCATATGAAAATAATAAAAACTATAATACAAAAACATTGAGACGTGTGCTTGAAAACATATTTAGAATATCTGTGCCATGCTGCCAGTGTGTATCGGTGACTCTGGGATCGCTGATAAAATGGTGTTTAGAGTATTATAGGAAGGAAATAAAAGCCAGAAATGTTTATCACACATTTTCCAGGACTACAACTGTGCAATAAATAGGGTCTCATTATTTAAATTTTTTTCCTTCATTAAAAAAAAAAAGTCTGAATTGCTGAGTTGATGTTTTAAATATTAGGAAAAAACAGTTAGTTGGAATTGCAAAATACTGTTTGCAATGCAACAACTGTATGATAATCATGTTTTTTTTCCATTATCAGCAGCTCATTGCATTTTTTCTATCTCCCTATTGATTTTTTTTTCTGAACCGTGCTTATTACGAGGATACATAGTAAATGACTGTTCTTGCGGCACGAAACAACACCTTTAGGTATCACTTTAAAACAATGTATTTTTGATAAAAACAAAAAATTATGAGCCTTATACATATTTTTGCCAAGAAAGGATTCATCAGACTTGACATTTGTTTATCCATATATCTAACTAGTTTTAAATATTTACCAGTTCCTGCCAACAACTGGGATTGGGAAAGCAGAATAATGCCCCAAAAACAATAATATTGTCCATTATACCCACGTTTAATCTATTTAATACCAACTGATAATCTCACTTCATGCCCAGGTTTGCCACTAAGGGCCTCACTTGTGGTCCATCCTGGCACAACTATCAGCCCACAAATACTGTAAAAGGAAGAAAAAAAACAGCCATGTGGGGATCGAGGATAATTGCTCACATTGGAGCCACCGTCACACCACCACCAGTCCAAGCAGACACTCATGGGGCCTATATGAACAAACTGGACACCAGTGCCAGCCGTAGCATGAGGGGCCCACATGGACATGGCAGTTGGGAAAGCAAACGTTAGCCAAGCAGACTCCGCTGGGCTGGCCATGTGTAGCTGGCCAGAGTAATGGTGTTTGTGTAGGAGGCCATATTGGGGATTCAGACCGAAAGCTCAAGTTGGTCTGGATCCAGTCTTAGGGTTGGACAATAAACTTAATTTATCGAATAACCAGCATTGTGAATCTCTTACTGAGTTTAATTTACTGTAATCACAGTCCTCAATAAATGAATAGTCTAAATCCCATATAGTTAAACTAAGCATATCTATAAAAGCCAATGACATCTAACCAGACGTTCAACCAACCATTCCGCTTTAACTCCAGTCCAGAGGTTTGTACTACGAAGCGAGTTCAACATAACCAGGGTATCTTCTCGTAATCTGGCTTCACTAACCCGAACAACCACAATCCTGCTAAGCGCTCCTACGATGGTGGTTATCAACTCTGTAAATTAACCCAGCGTTTCTCAATCTGACAATGAGCATAAAAGGGGCGGTGTTTGCAGCATCTGACCAATCACAAACATGGACAAGTTTACTGTCAGCAGAACAGCACATTTTACAAAGGAAGAGCAAACTATAATATCAGACAAATATGAAGAAGTTGAACATAATAAACAAACATAATCCAGACTAAAAGACTTCTTAATTTAATGGAATACTCAAAAGTCAGAGAGGCCTACAGTCGTGTAGATGGGGCAGTGATATATCAATAGCTTTCAGAATAGAATAAATGAATAGATTTCACGTCATTATGACCTTTGATAATATCGTGGCGTGCCTTCTTTCAGCTGCTTCCCCAACTACGGCGGCGTGAAATGGACTTGGGAGCAAATGAAAAAAGAAATATAAAAACATAATTCAAAGCGGCAATCACCCAAGGCATACAGCCAGCTGTCCTTTCTGCACTTGGCAGTTTAAACTGTGTTGCTTTTAGCCTGGATTATGACTTAAACTTTTTAAATTTTACGATCTGCACACCAAGCTCTGATTGGTCAGTAGATGGGGCTTTTATATGAGTTGATCTCTTATCTCGAACATAACCTGCTCCGGAGCAGGTTAGGTGTTCAGTATAAGTTACCATGGAGATCTACCCAAGTAAGAAGTGATCACCGTCGTAGGACTGAAAACCCAGGGTTAACCCGGAAGTTACCTCGTTAACCCCAAATCCTGCTTCGTAGTACAGGCCTCAGAGGTCCAGAATCTTAAACTGGTCAAACTATAACTCATCCAGACAAACAAAAAAGTAAGAATGAGAAAATCATTATGTACTCATGTATAGAATAAATGGTTTAATTTGACAATATATGGAAATATAAATTTGAGATCATATCGCACAGAATTCCTTCCAGCCAGTGAGATTTTAACAAATGTAGAGCGCGATGTTCTTGACAAACAAAGCATTCCTCCCCGCTCTCCTGCTGATTTCCCTGACCTGATTCCAATTGTGCACATGGAGCTTACTGCTGATGTCTGTTTATGAACAACAAGATCTTTAACTCAAATCCTACAGTCTGCCATTGGAGATAACAACTAATCAAGCAAACTTCTGGCAAGTGCAACCTCAAGCCCCAACCAAGAAAAGTAGGCTCATTTAAAGACCTATTGAAAAAATGACAAAAAAAAAGTGAGCTGAGAATTGCATTTTGGGCAATCTTTCTGGTCAATGTGCATTTTTTTAATGGATTTCTTTTCACTGTCAGCACTGAGTACACACAACTGACGAATGTCAATGACCAAAACGTGTCTGACAGTGCCACTCAGTGCAAACAATGTGCATGTATTAAATTTTTTCTTACATTTTCCTCCCAACCTGTCCACCAGGTGTGCATTAGGTAACATTTAGTTTGTCTAATTCCGCAAGCAGATCAAAACAGTCACTGGATGAAGACGCCTGAGGGATCGATTTGTCTGGTTCTATCTATCATTCAACACTCAGAGAAATAATTATACAATTAAAATGCAGTAACTGCTACCGGAGCGATAAGAACAGCTCATTAAAATCACTTAGAGGAATACAGTAAGGTCTCAGGGAAAGACCTGTACGGTATGTAAGCCAATAACTCATCAACTACACTTTTTCATACAAAATATTACATGCATACAGTCTTTTCAAAATAAACTTCTGTCTTCAAAGGAAAAAAACTTGGTTAGGCTTGGGCAACAAAACTGCTTAGTAAGGTTTAGAAAAATATCTAATTGGTTAGATTTAGGCAACAAAACTAGTTAGGTTTAGGCAACAAAACTACTTAGTTAGGTTTAGGCAACAAAACTACTTAGTTAGATTTAGGGGAAGTTTAGGCAACAAACTACTTAGTTAGGTTTAGGAGAAGATAGACTTGGTTAGGTTTAAGCAACAAAACTACTATGTTAGGTCTAGAAAAAGATTGCGGTTTGGGTTAAAATAACTCCGAAAGTGGCAAAAATTAAGTACGGAAGTTACATGACAAATCACCGTTGATTTCTGGTTTCACACAGGGTATGAACAGCAGTCTCCTGGGCCAAAGTCCAGTGTTTTTTTGTAGGGATGCACCAATACTGAATCAGATATCGGGCGTTAAAAAGTTTTCACTTGAATTGTAATTCCTGTTGATTTTTAAGATTTTTTTACCAAGTTGCTGGTGTATGATTTATTATTTTAATAATAAATAACAATTCAATACATTTACATCCATGTCTTTATTGGTCACATTTTGTTTTACAAAGTTAGGAAAACAGTGTTTAAGTCAAGCCTGATGTTACCTTACACATAAAAGAATGATCCCAGTCACTTCCACACAGTGAGGCACACAGCTTATTAATCACACAGTGATATCGGATCGGTATTCGGTATCAGACGATACCTAAAGCCCCGGGTATCAGTAACAGAACCACCCGTCCACCACGACCTCCTCCCTATGGCATTTGTCGCTCTTTATACTTCCCTGTTCATGATTACATACAAATTGATTTTGTGGGATATATATTTATGAATCACAGTGCATTCACCTTCATAGGTATAGCTATGAACAGGGTATGAAAACAGCCTGCAATTGCATGATGCAGACCAAAAGTAAATTTTGATTGTGTTTAGTCTGTGTATTTCATGGCAAAGGTTTTTTTCCCCAGTAAATTTAAAATACTAAATAAATACAGTACACTTTGTCACGGTCACCACTGATGCAAGGAAAACAGGTGTTACCATCATCATCTTCATCATCAACGGTACTGTGACTGCCTGAGCCAGCAGCACTTCTACTAGTGGGGGGTTTTGTGTGTTAGGGGGGAAATGCTGTTGCCTATTTCATTTTTGTGTACCACAGTCATTGCAGCCACTGATCCACTCTGCTGGCCTGGCTAGGCTGCTGTAGACGAACATGTGCCTCCTCTGAAACACATGGAACCACCATCTGCTCATTTTCACCTGAAGGCAAAGAGTTTTGCCGGGTGAGAACAAGGAAAAGTTCCTGGAGGAGTCACGACTGCAGCAACAAGGACATGATCCCTCTCTGCAAACATGGCACCTGGCCGGGTTCATGCAATAGCGGCAGAGTGTTTGCTCACCTTTTCAAGTAATAACGAAGGAGGCTCCACTTGACTGCACTGTGCCCCTAAAGTTGAAAACTTCAAAGGACTTTAAAATTGCTTGTGCAAGATTGTGTGTGCACTTCAGCATACTCGAGTTAGGAGATCTGTCTGCGTTCGTATGTGTGTTGAGATTGTTGATTTGCCCTCGTCACCTTTCCTGTCCGGCGGTCCTGCCTGCCAGCCTTAGACATGGTGCTGAGCGATGCTGTAAAGTCTCTATGGCTGCGCTCAAAAGGAACCACTGACCTTGTTCTGAGAGCTGAACCGAGTCCTGTCAGGAACGTACGTCCTATTTTTGCCTAAGACTGTCCGCTGCCACCACTTTATGACTCATCCTATGGCATGGCCTTTTTCACCTCCAAATCAGATACAGCACATACAGAAGCCTCATTTCGAACGCTTTAATAGAAAAATCCAATTCCCCGGAGAAGCTACTGAGAATACTTTCATTGGAAGAGATTATTGAAGAGGTCATGTTAAAAAACAAGTCCATGTTTTGGGGACCCCAAGAATAACTACTGTAAGAAACAACCATCTTAGCAAAAAGTTAGCTTAAAATGTTAACGCGATAATAACGTGTTAACGCAATTTCTTCAACCCACTAACACAATCAGTCTTTCTCCAAACTGGGGGTGTGCCGACTGTCATCTACTGTAGGTAATACACCAACTATGGATAAGTACCTCATACAACCCCACTTCAAAACACCCAAACTATCCCTTTAAATTAGGACCCATGGTAAAAATTGCATCTATCTATTCTATTTTATTTATTTTAATTGCAAAGCCTGAAATTGGGCGCTTTTGACTGGGGTCCCCAAGGACACCCAATACATTGGTCTTTTTAAAAAGTATTCATTAAAACAGAAACAAAACAATGCTATGAAGTCATTATGAACAAATTGATTGACAAAGTTATGAAAAATTATAAAAAAAGTATACCTCTGGGGTCTGCTGGGATAAGTGTTAAACATTGCGTAACGCAGAATAAAATGAATACATGTGTATCTTAATGTTTGAATATAGAATATGTACTGTGCATAGATAAAAATCACCTAATGGGCTTTTTACTTGTTCAACCAAAATCTATTTTTTCCACATAGCACATTATCACAGAAACAGGATCTTTGTAATTATACAATTCTGCCATACATGACTCGCATGAATAGTCTGTATAATTAGCTTGTGTGGGCAGTGTGAGGCAATCTGCTGTAAAATAACTTCTATTCTCCCTGCGGGGAGATCACTGACCGTCTGCCTGTCCAGACTGCCGCTGCAGCTTTATTATGCATTCATTGGGCCATCATACCTTAAACTGCATGCAGGGCTTTCACTTTCTTGTCCGCAGGGAAGCTCTTTGCCTTTTTAGCCCCCGAAACTTTAAATTTTTAATGACATTAACTTGGATTCCAAATTTAGTGCTTGGAATAAGAATAGCCTCTCAGCTTTACTTGATCCTAGAATGCATTACATAGAAGCACGATCTACACAACATGGATCAAGATCACACGGGTCATGATTATCTACTATTTGAATCATTTTAAATGTGGCCTCTCTCCCTTTCTTCAAGGCAGACAATCTTTTTGGAGGCTGAGATTGTTTTAAGGCCCATCTGTTACCTACAGAGCCATCTATATACAACGTAATAATTCACTCTTTCAAGTACAAGAATAGCAGATGGGGAGCTTTAATTAGGAAACATAAATTGACTCAACTACATGTCTTAAAAGGAACAGTTCGTCATTTTGGGAAATACGCTTAATTGCTGTCTTAGCCGAGAGTTAGATGAGAGGATAGATATCATGTCTGTACGATACATATGAAGCTTCCGGCTAACTTAGCTTTGCATAAAAACTGGAAACAAGGGGAAACAGCTATGCTGGGAACAAAAGCCGTGTACCAGCACTGCTAAATCTCAATAATTAACATGTTTTATCCAATTTGATCCATACAAAAAGTGTATAAACAACATTTTGGCACATAGCTTCAGGAACCACAAACCATGGCAACAACAAGCATGTCCCAGCCGTGTGCATCACTTTTTAGTGTCCCCTAGAAACAGTTTCCTTTGTGTTGTGAGCTCTTCACAGCGCTTTTTGTAAATGCTGTACATGTGTCGTCAAATTGAAGTTTACGAGTGTCGTCAAGTTGGTGTGGATGTTTCTTCATTTGCTTGTGTTGTGTCTATTTGCATGTGGTTTCTTAATTTGCAGTGCATTGAGCACTCAGGGCAGTCTGGTCTCTTTCTGGCAGTCTTTTTTACGTATCACAAATTTCTAATCATAGTCCTCATATGGAGCAGGTCGGAATGGATGGGTGGATCAAAAATACACAGGACGTTCACCTGGTAGACCGCTGTTAGTGTCCTGGCAGGCAAAACTAGTATTACTGTGCACGGAGCTGTATGCAAGTTATTCGCTCTTAAGATACATCAAATTTAAATAATATTCAATAACAGCATATGTACAAGGTTAAATGAGTTTAACAACAATCACAAAGCCAAAAAACTGATAGTCAGTGGTTCAGACTTCATACTGTTCAGACTGCAATAATTTAACATGCATTACTTTTAATAACACACCAGCTGTTCCAGTGGAAAGTTGAGAGGGTAAATAAATAAACTCTGGTGCTTTCAACCAGAGCCATTTTCATCAAAACTGTTTTTATGCTGTCTTGATACATTATTGGTAATATCTGCTTTATGCTCCGCTTTCAACAAAACTAATGAAATGGTGACCTGATGAACGCAAAACAGTTTAAGTTTGAGTGAGTATAATAAAGAAAGTAGAAGTGTAAAAACAAGACCGAGAGTCTACAGCCATGCTAGCTCTGTGAGGCTATATAATAAAGATGACGTTTAGCACATACAGTATGTTTATCATGATCACCATCTGACTTTAGTCGGTTAGCCTGTTTAAGTCTGCTAATTAGCACTAAACACTAGGGCTCGGACGATACACCTATCTCCCCATTCGATACTGGGTGCCGATTCAATATATATATTGTGATTTTTAAGTATTGCGATTCGATATTGCGATTTTTGTTAACTTTTTTAACACTAAACCATGGGAAAAAGTTGAATCATACACTTCTAGGGACTTTTACTTTGGAAAATATCTTAATCGATACAGTAAAAATGTTTGATTTTCAGCATGTATGTAGTCAGAGATGTCCTGAAGTCAGATATATCAGTCATTGTCAGGCATTATTTATAGGACTGTCAATCTATTAAAATATGTAATCGTGATTAATTGCATGATTGTCCATAGTTAATAGCGATTAACTCGTTATTATCGCGTTAACTATGACAGCCCTAATTATTTATAAAAAAAAATTCCAGCAACCCAAAAATCAAAGAATAAACACATTTCTCTCACAAATTAATGGTATTTTCTTATTAATTTATATGTAATGTAATGTAATTTAATGACATGTAACGTTTTTATACTTCTGGTGAATATAATCCAATCAATCTTATTTCCATATATGCATTTTGTATATACAGTTCCCTTTGTTAACACCTTATTTTGAAAACCGGACGTAGTCACACGTGTATTCTTCTGCTAACTTTGCCAAGTCCGTCGCTAGCTCTCCCATGGAGCTGACGATGGATGTATAAAGAGAACGGAGCTGCGTTCTCTTTATACATCCATGGTCAGCTCCATTGAGGCCGTTTGAATGTATTTAACCTAAATGTCAGTATATGGGTGCTCTACAGTTGTAGCGTCGGCTGATTTGACCACGGAGATGAGAGTGACGGCTGGCTTGACCGCACATTACTGCGATACGATAAAGTTTCCTGTTCATGACAGAGTTGGCATGCAGCTTTAGCCGTGATGTCTAGCTCTGCTTTTTCTGCCAATGTGTGAAACCCAAAGTATTTCCATACTTTACTGTATGTGTAGTGATTACCACTTTGGATTTAAAATGTGAGGGTTCAAGTTGTATCCACACGGACCCTCCACTGATTTCTACTTTCTCTTTTTGGCTCGCTGCAGTTCGTTTTGGTTGACGGATACAGAATGGATATGACGTCATCTTACTCAGACTACAACAATAAACTTAAAAAACTTCCTATTACCTCCGCATAGACTCAAATGAAGCAATTATTGATTCTGGCATTAAAAAATGTCTTTCAAAATCATAAAAAAAACAACAATCGTGATACATAGGTAGTCGTGTTTTTTTTTCACAACCCTACTAAACACACAAAATATCATGGCAATCCAGACAATAGTTATTGAGATATTTCAGTCTGAACTAAAGTTGTCGACCCACCATCCGACTACACTCAGCTGCCCTCATAAGTAGAATAAATTAGTCCACTGTTTCCTGAATAAGACAAAAACAAACCACAATATGGGGAAGGAAAACAATAGAATACCGCTCTATTGTACAGAATTATTCTGTACACCTTTGGGGCTAAAACAAACCTAAACCTACTGAACTTAAAGAATAGCGAAAAGAGAACTGCATTTCATTCCTGGCATTATAATAAGAAACAATGTTGCTTAAAAAGTGTTGAATTTTTCATGAAGCAAAAGGGCCTCTGCTGTGAGAGTTTCAGTGTTACACAATGTTATTTCATATCGGTAAAGCTGCATAAGTGCTTTACTGTTAAATTATGTATTCTTCACTTCTTATTAAACTTGTTTGGTGGTCCACCTACAGTAGATGTTTCTTAAATCTGACTACCTGCAAAAAAAATGTCCAAACTTTAAAAAACATTTCTTTGAGTTGTGGAAAGAATTTGAAAAGTGTTTTCTCAAATGTGGGAGATTGCCCTTTTCTATTGAGGCAAATACATTTGACTTCAGCATAATGTGTGCATTTAAAAACAGCCTCCCGGCCTGGTCAGAGAGTCACATCACAGTAAGAAAAATATTCCCCAAGTGGGAGCAGAGTGAACAAAACTTCGGTTATCTGAACACATGACAACATACATAATGGCTGAATGACACAGTAGTTTAAAATTCCCTGTGTATAATAAATATACTGTAGCTTATACGGTTAACTAATGTCCATGAATCAACTTAAACCATCAGCATATACTTTAAGGCTGGTATTTACGTGTTTTCAGCCTCTGGCCAGTAAACAGCATTTAGCAGCAGCAGATGTATAGAGCAGAGGGGTTTAAGGATATTGCTGGCATTATTTTTATCTTTTTATTATTATGAACAAATCTGCAGAAGAGACCAGAACCGTCACATTTAAAGTACTACTCCGATGAAGTTCAAGGAAGCTCACTACAGTTTATAACAGATATTTTGACAGCAGCCATGAGGGAAAACTGACCTTGAATTACTGCTCAAACGGCAAGACAGCCGACCAAAGTTAATAATCTTTAGCCGCAACCCTATTCTGAAACAACTCTGTTACTACATGTTTAATCTCTGCAGAGTAGCTTCATGTCAGGCGGAGGTCACTGAGCATGCTCAAGGACTTAGGCTACGTTCCAAATCCCATACTTTTTCTTATTACTTTTTGTACATACTGCAGCTGCCCTTACAAAGTAACATAATAACATTGCACCTTGAACTTTGACCCTCTTGCTCACCCATATTGTGAGTCTGAATAGTCAGAGAAGGCTGCTGGCTTGCATACTGCATAATGCATAATGGTACTTGTGTTTTTAAAGGAATAGTTTGAGTGTTTTGAAGTGGGGTTATATGAGGTACTTATCCATAGGAGGTGTATTACTTACAGTAGATGACGGTAGGTATGCACCCAGCATCGAGAAACAGACAGGAGTGCTCCAGGTTTTACGTTAAGCTGTCACTTTTATGTACATTGTAGTTAATGGGAGCTTAAATTGTAGGTTTTAGCATATGCTGTATGTTTATCATATATTTTATTTGCCTTATGTTCAGGTCTATGGGTGTCAGTGTTTGGCTGCGAAACAAACTCAAGTAGTACACGTTTTTTTCCTGAATCAGTAATACTGGAACAGTTTCCACCCTCTAACCACCTGTCCTAGTTTAGCTCTGATTAGAGAGTGGTACAGTGGTAAAGCAAGAGAAACACATAAATGTGATGCCATATTGTTCCTGCTTAAGTGTTTACATGCCTAAAAATAACAGCATGCGTCCACATCCACCCTCAGGTCAACTGAGGAAAACAAAATCATAAATCTAACGACTACTTCTTGTAGTCATTATGTTTATATCCTGTCATGTCCTCCTCTCGTTTATAATATTATGAGTGCAGGTATATCTCACACAACAAGCCACATCTGTTTCTTAATTAGCTAGCGTTAATGTCAGGGAAGAAGACTGCAAGCAAGTAAACATGGATGTAAACAAAGCAGGGTTTTTTAAAAAAGGCTTGCCAAATGTTTTATGAGGAAAGAGATACATTCAACACATTTATTAGGCCTTAAAGGTATAATATGTTACAGTTTTTGGTTGGTGTTTGTAAACGCATAGAGACACATTCTGAATTTCAGCAGTGAATAAAAGATACAAGGAGATATTGGGTTTGGGGGTTTTCCCCCCAAGAAAATTTGAAGGTTTTTGACTTAAAACTATGCAATTTTACATCATTTTGGACCATTATTATTACTAATTAAATTATCATTTTTAATATTTATCACAGCCTTCGTCTGACCATTCAATTCTTCTGAAAATGTTTACCCTGTAAAATCCGATTCTATAACTCAAAAGAGTAGATTCAGAAAACTTTTAAATAATGTTTCATTAATTATATTTGTGGTTAGGGTTAGGGCTGCACCATTATGAAGTGCCATTATGAATCTCCCAGAGAACCTGACGGGGCAGAGAAGAGTACCGGCAGCTTGTGAGAAGTGCCGGTGCGCAAGAAAACGGTACGCTGTAGAGTACCGGCCCACTGCTCTGTAAAAAGCAGAGGGTTAGGAGCGGGGAAGCTCACAGCGAACACACACCACCACACACTTTTAGTGGGTGAGAAGTGATGATTGAGAGGGATTATTTTTGTACCAGTCTATACATTGTTTTTTGAGAAATTCCTGCATATTATACCTTTAATGATACACACAATGTGTTTTGTTAACACTGAATGCAAACAGAAACTTTGCTTCAACTGCAGGATCAATATGGAGGTACCACTTCCTTCAATCGATGTATGATTGGGACTGTGAACTATAGGAAAAACCTAATTGCTTGTTCAAACTGTGATTTTTTCAGCAACTGTAGCAACAACAACATTACTGATCATATCTTCTTATTATTCTTGTTGCAGGTCAGTACTGCAGAGGCCTCTGATACCTCGCCCTCTCTCCAACATACAGCCATCAGTGACCTGTGGATGGCTTATAATGGGATTAATTAGGAAGCGATAATGACTTTGGTGTGCAGCCAAAACAATGGCCTCAGAGGCTCAATGGGGTCAATTAGCAATGACCTTTGATTACCTCAACAGACACTGCCTTTGATAACAGGAGTTCTCTTGCTTCTGTGGGACTGTTTTGCTTTGTATGTTAGTTCTTTTAGTATTGACTCTGTTGTCTTTCAGCTTGGGTGAATCACAACACTGTACTATATTCATCACTTATAATAATCCTCATTAAATCATTTATGTCACATATGTTTTTCCAGACAACATCAGAGGAAGAACTCTCAAGTTGAGATGCGTACAATCCACCTTATTCCACACTTAGGTCAAATGAATGTGGCACATTCATTTTTCTCTCTTTGTGTTGCTGTAAAACAGATTAATATTTATTATGAGGCCCAGTATATGTGAAGTTGCCCAGCTCCTACCTGAGCAGAGCCGTATTAGCTGTGTGGTAAACAACTCCTCACTATTTGATAAATAATCCAAGAGAAACACAGACAGAGCTATGAAAGTTTTATGCCCTGCGCCGCAGAGGCTCTTTCTCTCACCGAATACCAGACATAACTCAGGGAGCGGGCAGAATCCCAATATTTCTCTATTTCTTTCCATCTGTTTTCTCCCTCACTATGTCGGTCTCTTCAAATATGTCTAAAATGCCTCCTTCTCTCTTGCTGGTTTTGTGTTGAATGTTGGTATTCAGAGATATATATATATTGTTTCTGTGCGCTTGGGAAAGATGTTCTTCACGCCAACAGGTTGTTGTTCATCCACAGTGTATGAGTCTTGATATACTTCTTCTTCCCCTGCAGACTGCCAGTTAATGAAGATGCTATTTCTAGTGCAGAGAAAACAGTTAACTGTCCAAAGAGAAAAAAAACACATACACACTGTTTTGGAAGATATCTAATAAGGCACACCAACAGACTGTTGCTTATTTGGGGATTTTTTTGGAGTGGCAATTTGTGTGACCATCTGGTTAAAATAAAAGAAAACAGACCTTAGAGATCCATCACTTTGCTGTCTTAATGATATTCATCATACACATTCTTCCATAAACTTACTGGACTGTAACAATCTGTAAATCTTATTCTCTTGTCTCGTGTGTTTCTTATACTTCAGATTATCAGTGTTGAAAATAAGAATGTAGAGAAATAATGTATACGCAGTTTGGCACATTTTACTGTGTATTGATAATTGTCATGGATGTACTGATGGATGTAAAACCTTGGTCCATTTGAGTTGGAACTCTCTGAGGGAGCGAGTTTTGATCACTGGACTATTGAGGAGTTATTTTAGGTAGGGCTGCACAATTTATCAAATGTTAGCGAAATCGCAATATGACGGAGGAGGCGCAATATTTGTTAAAGGCAAAATGTGTATCAAAATACCATTTCAAAATGCTGCCGAGATGTCCTGGCCTACACATCATATATTACAGACTTAAGAAAACATCTCTGTTTGGTACAGATCCCCGCATAAATCACACCATCATTATTTTAATATGTTTTGTAGCATAGGTGCAGCATGTGATTATCATAAAGTGGGCATATCTGTAAAGGGGAGACTCATGGGTACCTATAGAACCCATTTCATTCACATATCTCAAGATCAGAAGTCAAGGAACCCCTTTGAAAATGGCCATGACAGTTTTTTCTTGCCAAAATTTAGCCTGATTTCATAGCGTTATTTTGCGTCCTTCCCAACAAGCTATTATTACATGGTACCAATGGATTCCTTCGGTTTTCTAGTTTCATATGATGCCAGTATCTTCACTCTAGCTTTAAGACTGCAAAAAACTATCATTCCCTCTAATATCACAAATCAAATCGCAATTGCAATATCAGTTATCAAAATCAGATTTTTCAAAATCGCTCAGCCTTTATTTTAAGTCACACTAGTGGCATGGCTGAAGGCAGTAGGCGATTTGTTCATTTTTAAGTCTTGTTGGTGGTGCATAGTTATGAAATTGCAACTTTGCAGTGGGTACAACTAATAGTGTTTTGTTATGGCTTATCTATGCTTGTCATAGTCCAGCACAAACTAAAAAGGGGGAGGGAAAGAGAAGCCAAAAACACAGCAAACACAGATGAACGATGACACAGTATTCATTATTGCACACTGTTGCACAGGTTGTCCTGTCCTATTGTGGGCATTTAGAGTACCCAGACACTTTAACCAGACGGCCAGTGAATGGTGTGTTTTGAAGGCTGATTGGATGCGCCTTCATTTGGCTTGTCAAACATCATCATGCAATAATTCTACTATTTTTTTGGTCAGTCTTGGAGTAGTTGATGGATCAAATTTTGAAGAAAGATTTGACTTTAATTGAAATCTTAAATGTTTGCAGATATTTTCAGCATCCTTGGCACTGCTTGTTTTCCATTGCAACAGGGCATTTTAACAACAATCACAACCTGTTATTGTAAGAGATGGGCCCTGTCAACCACTCAGAGCTAAACCACTATTATCTAGCTAAAATATGTTCAACCAAAAAGTTTGTTGTTGTTCTTCTTCCCAACAGCAACAGCAAACCTTAGAGGAATCTTTAAATATCATTTCAGCTTGTTAAGATGTGTACGTTCCGCCCTCCCACCAAATGATCTACTCAGACATGACAGTGTTGTGTTGATGAGAAGCCCCAGCCCTCTTTAGCAGGCAGTCTGGGTGAGTTTTCCCTGTCTTTTGGGACTGAATGAAAAGCAGACTGGAGCCAAGTCTATGGCCTTTACGAGCCCTGGTTACCTCAGCTCCAGGCTACATGCATTTCAAAGTAGGAAGCTCATCCAGATACATGCTAATACATCTGCTAGTGGGAGAATAATAGAGAACAGAATTACAACACAATTTGTGATGAAGAAATTATTATCTTTTATATGAATGACTTGATCACAGGACAATGAAATAAAATGACAAGTACAACAAGTGGACCACAACTTTACTCTCTTAATCTTTTATCATGATTGGAAGAACTTTGTAATTACTACGGGGTTCATCACTTTTTTAGAGGTGTAAAAACTTAATTTAGTGTTGCGATTCTGGTTTGAACTTTTCTGGTCTGAACAACTTGCAGCATTTCTGTATTTGCTCGTGTTTTCTACATCGGTAGCACATTTCTTAATATGTTGTCAAATTGGTGAAAACGGTCCTTAATTTGCTAGTGTTTTTTTTCTAAATGTGACATATGTGTTGCCAGTGGTGAAAATGTGATTGAGCTCTTTCAGCAAATGTAATTATCGCAGTAACAACTGCACATTAAACAACTTAGTTGCTTAGTTTGTTTAACATTAAAGGTGCTAAATATTGGATTGGGAGCATTTCTATTGCCTCTCAACGGCACTCAATATGGTGCCGGCAAGCTAACGGTGCTACTAGTTCTAACAGTACAAAATAGTGACAGAGATAACAGTGTTAACCTGAGGGGGAACCGGAGGGTGGGTGCTACGCTTCCATGATGATGCCGTCTGTCGGGACGACATTATCAGCTATAACTGCTATATATGAGCACAGTGTAGAGCAGCGGCCGTGAGCTAGCCAGTGGGACACACTAACATGCACTAAAAGCACGCACGGCCAACGCGGCTATGCCCGGCCCATAATGATTTTATGCCAACTGCTTGAACCGGCATTTGTCAACCGCTTGTCACTGGCATTTGACAAGTTCTGATAAATTAAAAAGTAGCCAACATCAGCAACAGGTGCCGGCGGCATCACGGTGCTAAATTCAGCTTGCATTATTAATAAACAATATGACAAAGTGATTAGGTGAACGGAACTGCTGGTGTCGTGCGCATCTGGCGAACCAAGGCTGTTGGCTTTGACATAACATCGTCGACATGAAGGAGGTCACATTTCAGTGGAGGTGGGAGAGGGGAAGGGGCGTACATCGCACAGCATGTTTGTTTACTAGAAGGTTCACATTTTTTTTGGAGTGATGTGACAAGACGGGCTTTCGTCAGCCAGTTTGTTACAAGTCCAGCGGCCCGTAAAGTTAGCAAGTGTGCGTTTGAGAGACAGAGAGAGAGAGAGAGAGAGAGAGTGATGGAACGAGTGAGGATGTGATGGTGAATGAAGTTATAGTAACATTATAGCTGTGAACGTAGCAGTGCAGTGTGTATACAATTTAGACTGTCGGTGAATAAATGCTACAACTCATCAAGACCCAAGCCAAGTTCCTGTGTCTTGTACAATAGGCAACCTGCTGAAGTGAAGTGGGTTAGCCCCGATGTTAGCAACAACTTCGGCCCAGGTTCACTTAAGGTGGGCTATTAAGGAGGACCAGCTATTCCCATTTTGTGACAAGCTGCTGCTGTGTCAAGTGCGACACCTAGTGGTAAAATATGGTATATTGGTCCGATGGTGTATCTTCACATAGCAAATTGTTGTTTGCTTCTATAGTAATGGTCTGGATATCAAATTTAGCACCTTTAAACATTGACAAAGAACTATTTAAACTAAAATGACCTTTATATTATCTATCATGAATAGGCCTGTTTTAACTGAGCTGAACATTAAATAACTGGGCTATCAAGAATAAATGTTAAGCATTCAAATTTCATTTTCTATTTCATCTAATTTGACATTATTTCAGTGGTGTCTCTCCTTGAACAAAAATCGTATTTATCCTGATTGCTTATAGTTTTTAGAGCTGTTGACCGACACTTCATGAAGATTATATTCTTTCTTTCAGCCATAGAAACTAACAGGTTTAACACCTTGACGATATTAACTGTTTGGAAATGCAATTAAATGCTTTTATTATGGCAAAATCCTGCTGGTGTAGAGAAAATTGCAAAAACTGTCTGTATTTACTCTTCAAGTCTATTTTTATACAGCTCGGCCAGACAGAATGGGATTGCGGGAGAAAAGAATCAGTTTTCACTCTCTCTGGCCTGTCATTGTCTCAGTGTCTCTCTACTCTCCGTTATCTCTGTGTTTCCCCATTCTTTTTGTAATGACTATCTTTACAGATTTATGAATATGAATCTAATGATAATAGTATGTTGTTAACAGAAAGACTGTGGCAGTTGCAAAATAAAATATTAAAGCAATTTTGCAATTACAATGCAGATTTCTTTCTAGTTTGACTGTTGACTGTCTTGGTCAATAGCTGAGGACATTTGGGTCAAAAATCGGGCCACATATTATCTGGTTATTTAAATATCACATTTCAGGGAAGCATCCAGTCATTAACATATACAAACAAAAAATGTAAACATTAAATTATTTGGGATTTATATATGTAATCGCGATTAATGACATGATTGTCCATAGTTAATTGGGATTAATCACAAATGAATTGCACATTTATTATCTATTCAAAATGTAACTTAAAGGAGTAATTAATACTCTTATCAACACGGGACTATGACTTGCCCCAAAACTGCATGTGATTATCATAAAGTGGGCATGTGGGTACTCGTGGGTACCCATAGAACCCATTTTCATTCACATATCTTGAGGTTAGAGGTCAAGGGACCCCTTTGAAAATGGCCATGACAGTTTTTCCTATCAAAATTTAACATAAGTTTGGAGCATTATTTAACCTCATTCCTGGAAAGCGAAGGTGAAATGGTGTTGTCATGGATTCTTTAGGTTTTCTAGTTTCATATGATACCAGTATCTTCAATCTAGCTTTAATACTGAACTACATCCTACGAAAGATCAACAAATTTGTGTTAACACGTTATCATTGCGTTAACTTTGAAAGCCCTATTTTATCGTTTAAATGTATTGACATTTTTCTTCATGATTTTGGATCGAGATGAACCCAGAAGATCAGTGAGAAAAAGCTTTTGTGTGTGTTTGATTTGGCTGGATGGAAACACCAGTGTCATGTTCAAAGGTTATCCTGTTCTCAGATGAGTAGTAATATACTGGAGATTTATGTGCCAATAACTTGAAGAGAACATGAGATGAAATCCACAGACTGTGTGGATGTCAGTGGAATGAGGCAGAGAACAAAACTGATGCACCTTTGCTCCAAACAGCAGGAGCTGTGGGTACAGAGGTGGACTTCTTAGTCACACTGGCAGAATGACTCTCGGAATGGTAATGTCAGTCAGTCCACCTCTTTGATCCAGACTGAAATATTCCAACAACTATTGGACGGATTGCCATTACATTTGGTACAGACATTCATGGTGCCTAGAGGATGAATCCTAATGACTTTGGCGATCCCCTGACTTTTCATCTAGCACCAACAGTAGGTGGATTTCACTTACCCAGTTAAATATCCCAACACCTACCAGATGGATTGGCACAAAAGTTGACATTTGTGGTTTTGAGTAGGGATGTTAATAATTAACCGTTTAACCTTTAACTGACATTAAGAATTTTATCCAGTTAACGCCATCAGTTAAACGATTAAAAGAAATATTAATAATTAATTAAAAAGCTGATCAAAACTCAGAGGAGCGGCTCATCACTTTAAGGACAAACGCTGGTCCACCTTAAGAGAGTCTGAGTCGGCATTGCAAGATACAGGAAGTTGGCTCCCGTCTTGAGCTCGCTTGAGCTGAGAAGTTGTATCATTTATTCACCGACAAATAAACTGTACACACACTGCTACACCTACGTTCACTGCATCCCTAGTTTTGAGTGAAATCCCTTGACAACTGTTGGACAGACTCTTCTGGGGGCTCATACATGATGATTGAGAGGGATTATTCAGTCCATACATTGTTTTTTTAAGGAAATTCTTGCATATTATACCTTTAAGGATACACACAATGTGTTTTGGTGAGAAACACTGAATACAAACAGAAACTTTGATTACAAGAAAACTCCACAGGCACCTTTAGGCGAAACTAGCTATGTCAACGCTACCTAAACGTTAGTATGTTAGCATTGACTGTGTTTACATGGAAATGAATAACCCGTTTATGATGTTTATCCTGGTAATGATCATATTCGGGATATGATGTTTACATGAGCACAGAGAAATCGAGTTCTTCATATTCCCTGTAAACATGAGAAATACTAGTAACCTGGTTACTGATTACTGCATTACAAAAACAAACAATTTGAGATGAGGGCGACAGGAAATATTAAACTACACTGTACATTTACTACCACTTGACAACTTTACTGTTAATTTCTTCTCTTTGCCAAGAGCTGTATGCTCTGAGTGCATCCACTCACTCTCTATCAACCAGCCTGCTATTTGTTTAAGTACCGGAGAGCAGCTGTGGCGCACGCACATGTGACCATAATTACATTTGTCAATTCCGTTAAGTTAATGGGTTGCTTAGATGTATTCTTATAGAATAGATAAACGGTATTTATTCATCCCCTTATTATGGAAATTATGGCGTGTATGACAATATTAGACTTATTCTTTCAGCTACAACCCCGGTGGTGTGAAACGGATCTGGGATGCAAATAAAATATAATTACAAAGACATAATTAAAAGTGGTAAGCAGGCTTACTTTCATATCTTATAGTCACCCACAGCATACATACAGTAGAAGTACTAGTAGCAAAGTAAAGCAAAGCAATGCATACAGTGTGAGGGAATGTAAGCGCACGACTCTGACGTGTCTCACAGCAACATACGGCTCAAGAAGCCGATTCAGATAAGTGAATATATGATATGAATATATGATCAGAGATTTAGACAGATTCTGTGTTATCGTGGTTGTATAAATGTAATTTATGGTGCTGCTAGACTGCCCTGTTACTGTAATACAGGTGCGTGATCCCTTTGCATGCGGGAGACCAAACAGTTTTCTTTACCTCAGTGAAAATGTAGTTTTTTAAAGGCTAAACAACAACAGATATGGACTGAATCAGAATTTTTCATTAGATAAAACATGTTGTGAATTTAAGAAATTACTACATCTATCTTTTTTTCAATAAATTTGGACTTTTGGACTTTACAACACTCTCGAGTTATTGGAAATTTCTGGATCACACAAGTCGGAAACAGTCCTACACAGCCACACCTGGAATCTAATCCTATAACTAATATAATACTATTAATATTAGTGGAGCCTAATCTTTATCAAATTTGAATGTCAACATTAAGAATGACGCTTCAAACAATTTGGCACAGTCCTACTTATAAGATATGAATATGGTTAAAGCAGGAAAGTCAGTAAACCAGTCTGCATTACATAAACGGTGGTTATTCTTACAGTATCTGCTGTGCACAGCTGCTTTATGCTGTATGAAAAGCTTCTCCTTCAGTTCATGAAATCCCTGCAGCATCTGAAGGCAGCAGGACACATGGTGTTGATAAATCCGCAGCCTCTGAGAAGTGCCGTGCCAGAGCACAGTGCTGTGGTTTCTGAAAACTAGATATGGTGTTAACATGCTCAAACGCATAAACGGGTTACTCCAATAACCCGATCATAAACAGTTATTTATGTCCAAGTGAGTCATTGTCATTGATAGCATGTTACCATCTTGCTCAAAGCACCACTGTGCCTTATCAAAGCCTCACAGAGACGCTAGCATGGCTTGTGAGACTGGCTTGTTGCTCTCTTATTCAGGAAAGGATGATAATAGCAGCAGTTTGGACCAGCAGATGTTAAAATGTTAACGTTGTGACCTGTAGGTAAAGGAAGCAATAGATGCTTGCACCATCTGCAGGCCATGAGTTTTACAACTGCACCTTTCTTTCATTTTTGTTACAGCAGCTGCTTTCTTGAGTTTTTACATTTACCATTTTCAGTTTTATAAAGTAATTAAAAACAGGGTGTCCTTGTGTCGCACTAACCTCTAACTAACAGATATTAAATAAACATAAATACCACTTATGTTGTGGATTTTTAACACCAAATGGCTTTAACGATTTTTTCTCTATAAAAAAATCTATCACCTATAAACCAGCCTTAAAGCTGCAGTGGGTAGAAATGGAGCAAATATGATTAAAAAAAGTTATTTTTATGAAACAGTCACTATATCCTGACAGTAGTGCATGAGACTCTGCGTCCTCCGGTGTCCTCCAACCAATCAGAGCTGAGCTGGAGCCAAGAGTATATGAATCAATATGTTGTTACTGTAATGCCTAATTCTCGCCTCAAATGTTTTCAGACACATCTCGTAATGTACTGTTTAGCTGTAAAATGAGAAAGTCTGTGATCCGGCAGCCATGTTGAGATCAGTTGAGGAAATACCAAGCACCACCCACCAGCCGGAGCACACTTTCTCATTTTACAGCTAAACAGTACACTACAAGATGTTTCTGAAAACATTTGAGACGAAAAATAGGCATTACAGTAACAGAATATTGATTCATATTTGATCAGCGCTGCCCAGTTTGACCGTTTGATCTGAGTTTGTGAGTGATTGACAGCTGCCTCCATTGAATGAGAGCCAATAGGAACTCTCTCTCTCTGAAATGACCTGTGATTGGCAAAAATCTCCCATCATGGGCTAGGATTTTTAAAGCCTGAAAACAGAGCCATGAGGAGGTGCAGAAGTCTAGTTTTCTCTCAGAACACTTGAATTACAATATGCAGAAAGGTTATTATGGAAATTTTACCCAATGATGCCAAAAATATTCTGCCAACTGCTGCTTTAACAAAATGCAATAAGGAACTTATTGTTACAGTAGTTATTAAATATTTACTTTTTGATTTGAAACATTTACCAAATTCACCACCACCATTACAAATGAATGGAAATTAAAGCCAATAAGTGAGGATTTTATGTGATTATAGCATCTTTATATGATTCTTATAGCACAAGTTTGTGTTGTAAAATAATGAGACAACCAGAGTGAAAACTGGCATAATAACTATGTTGCTTCCGGCAGTCATTCTCCAAAAGGCGAGTCAAAGTCAGAAATGTTCAATTCCAAATATCACAAATCCCTTAAATCCGAATGGGAATTTGTTCGGAATTAATTATTCTCAATGATTTGTAATTTTGGTATAAGGTCAAATGTTGTGTGTAATTTACTTTGCCGACTAATCTGCAACATTCTGCCGCTCTAAAACCAAATTCACAGGCATCATTTACTCAAACACAACAGAAACTTGTCACATAAAGACTCATTTCTGCAAAAAACTCTTTGCTCTTTAAAAATTGTATTTAATAGATTTTTTTTTTATTTTCTTTTAACTAAATAAATCTATCAAATGGCCCAATAAGTTTCTTTAGGTGTGATGGATTTCTGAAAGCCAATGGGATTTTTCCATTCGGTTTTTGATTATTGCCGAAAATAAGCTCTGTGGCAAACAAATGTTTATGATACTTGCACATTTTGTTCAGCAAGATAATCTTCACAAATGAACACCACTTTTATGATTTTTGAAGCCTGAACCCAATCACCAGAAGTAAAAAGCTAACATTAGGCTATAAACAAACTACACCACGGTCACATGAACGCAAGTATACACAACGAGGCTGTAAAGGCGGACGAGTCGACGTGATGACGTTTAGTAGTCTCATTTAACCACATGTTAGCAACCGCCTTTTTTAAGACACGTAAAGGCTTCAAAATTCACGAGTGGGGTATTTATTGACATATTTTGGTGTTGTAGACCAAAACGTTAAAATGTCTTACATTTGGATCTGCTAAAACGCTAACTCGTTTCACTGTTTTCGGACTCATTCCTGTAGCACTCCATTTGGGAACAGCTGGTACTTCTATTTCTCTACCAATTTGTTCCATTTGCTTGTTTAAATCCAAAAAGATCTGATGATCACAGTGCGTCCCACACAAAGTTTAGCCTCTTGCTGTACTGCAGGAAATATCTTCCTATGCAAATTAGTGCGATATCATCTGGCAACCTCTGGTGATTTTGTGAGGAGCAATTATTTTTCTGCAGAAAAGAGTTGGCGTTTTCCCACTTAAACCTGTTGCAGCAAAGTAACACTGAGGTTGCTTGCTTGTTATCACAGTTGTTTCATTTCTCTTTGAAAAACAGTAGAAAGACAAAGACTGTAATTTTTTTCCCGTGTTAAACACAATGCTGACTGGAAAAAGTTAAACACATCTTGGAGGACAATCAAGGAATTCAATTTTATACAACTTCAGGCAAACTTGAGTAGAAAAGTAGAATTATTTTAGTTTCAAACTTAACAAATACGCCTTTATTATGGTGTGGTAACCCAAATCACACTAGACTGTCAAAATATTGTACATATTTGTTTCTGTTTCAGTCCAGCTCACCATCTCTGACAAAACCTCTGAACCTCGACAGCAATCCCACAGCCGAGCATAGGTTTATGAACCAGCTGCTGTTCACTGAGAGGCAGCCAACACACTGGGCACAGAGTAAACCGCCTCAGACACCCACAGCTCAAAGTAGAAAGAGATGCAACCACCGACTACACTTCAGAGCACCAGTGAACATGTTGCACTTGTCAGTCATTTCCAGTTGGAATTCTTTTCCCCCTAGGCGTCTCTCTCATGGGAAAACACAATGTTGTCTGACTGTTGGGTGAGGAATCAATTAAGATTACTTCACTAGTATCACAAGAATGGCCCTGGTTTCTAAAACATCTCCATACAATGAGAATTATGTTATGAAAATGTAAAAAAAAATGACGATAAAATGTTTTTAATTGCTGAATAATTCACACAAAGAAGCGTGGTGATTGATGTCCCTGTCTGTTCGGAGGTGAAAGTGAATGTACGAGGAGACATCTGTCAAACTGTGAGTCATCTAATATTAACTAATGTTTCTGCCAGAGATATGCACAATGTATGAATCCAGTGCGTTCGCCTTCCTGCTTTTACACGACAGCAACATCTGTTTACTTGTCATGAATATTCATCTCGTTTAGTAAGTTTAAACGCATTTACACGACGGTAATCAAGTTATTGTCGACTTTCTGCTGTAAAACAGTTTTCTAAAAACGTCATGGAAACGAGAAAATGTAAATGCATCCTGGTTAACACAGCTAGTTTTCAGCTGGAGAAACCAGATTTCTTGTGGTGAGGTTTTGCATGACAGACACTGGGAAAGGATTGCTGTGGCAGCAGTGCAACGGGATGACGGAAATACTATTACACGTAGCGGTGTGTCCTCGTATCCAAAATACTCAAATCCAAAGCTCAACAAAACTGAAAGCTGGTAGTAAGGTTGACGTGGTTCAGACAGACAAACAGCCCTGTGTGAGAAAAAGCAGCCTGCTCTCATTCATTCCAGACCATCTCCACAGCACTGTGCCAATGCTGGAGAATGGATCCATTATCATTCTGCTACAGGGGAAAAAATGCTCTTGGCTTGTATTTCTTTAAACCATTCACAATGGTCTTGGGTAAGGCTGTGTATTCACAAGAATCTGGCGATACGATACAGGGGTTACGATTCTTGTGATATATTGCGATACTTTAAGATATATTGCAATTTTGTAAATAAAATTTGAGGAAAACTGTCATAGTACAAAAAACACAGTTGGATCTCGGGATGTGCCACAGTGAGGACCTGGCCGGCTGTGCCTAGGGGTGTCACGATTCTCCAAATCCACGATTCAATTTGACTCTCTATTTTAAGGTCACAATTTGATTACATTTTTGATTTAAACATGCCATTGTTGGACTATGGAGTCTTGATTCGCAAAGATCAACAGATCATTAGTTTTATGACTCAGTATTTTTGTTATTTTCTTACATCCCTAGTCTCAGGCGGTGCCAAGCGCAGGTTGGTGCTCTTGCAAAATAGGAAGGGAGCAGAATGCTGCATGAAATATGTGGCCAGTGGCAGGCTTATACAAACCAGGGATGTTGTGATGGGTCTTAATCTCCGGGTTACAAGGACACCCACGTATTTCTACTGTATACCTCGCAATGAAATATAAAACAATTGCTGCCATGATAACTTTCCAGAGTTGTAAAATCCTCTCTCATAATAGTACAAACTGTTGTCCAGTGCTTTGGCATCTATTAAGCCTTCGAGCTGAAAGATCCATTACTCAAACCGGCCTTCCTGAATCACATATCACACCCCCTAAAACAGATCCTTACGATAATTTTTTATCAAAGGGCTGCTTTCTGTCTGAATGACCACTAATATTAAACAATTTGAATTACCGCCTCGCGGTTGTACGCCTCCACTAACCAGTCAAGTTGCAGTCCATCCAAAATGTCATCACTTTATCATTTTATCCTATTATACATGTCTGTGAAATTGTCATAATTAGCATAACAATGTGCCGAATTTGAAGAAATTCGCTCAAGGCGTTAAGGCATATTGCATTCACAAGAATGGGACGGACTTGAAGTCATAGGAGCTTTGACCTTTGACCACCAAAATCGAATTAGTTCATCTTTGAGTCCAAGTGGACCTTTGTGCCAAATTTGAAGAACTTCCCTCCAGGCGTTCCTGAGCTATCGTGTTCACAAGAATGGTCCCGACGGACGGACAACCCAAAAACATAAAGCCTCTGTCCAAGGCTGTTGCCGGCATGAAGGCATAAAAGAAATCTAGGGGACTAATGAGTGAGTTTTCACAACTTCAGTCCAATACAACACCATCTACAGTATACAGTATCTACGACCTCAATTACAGTATATAGTTGTATTAAAATCTCTCTGCAGTGCCAACAAAAACTAAAGCATTATATGGGGAGAATCAGGTGTTCCTACAGTATAATGTCCACTGGATGTATGTGCTCTCTCATTAACAGAGTCAAGTGTTAAGCCCAGTCTAGGAGACAGTATTACTACAAAAACAGCTACTCCCTCTGTTTCTGAGTGATGATCTTTCTGATTATCTACTCAGATTGCAACTTCATCTCTGGAGAATCAGTATAAAACAAATGGGAGATTTGCTCCATAGTAGTTTCCCACAGTTTATGGTCAATTGGGACTTGACAGGGCCAGGGACAATTCAAAATATTTATTACACAAAGTCAGAATCAATATGTGTCTGTTAGAAACTGTATCCCATCTGACGAATTGTGTTTGGGAGATAGAAGTGCTAGAAAATAATTGGTGCACTCTGGGTAGCGCTGTTAGGCCTTGTAGTGCAAACCGCCGTGCGCGGACGCCACATGAGTAATGGAGTCAGGCAGACGGCCGCGTAGCTTGAATATTAATCTCAGAAGCGTGGCAGATGTGGTCACTCTGTTAGAAGGACGGAACAGGAATTTATTTCCAGACCGAGTCAAGTGACAAAACACAGAGATACGGACACGGATACGGCCTATAAAAACAGGACATGACATATGTAATCACACACACACTCACACTCATAAAATAGACACCACAACTTTCACATGACGTCCTTCATCGTTACTATTCAAAGTTCAAGTTGTCCGCGTTTCAAGTTCATGCTGACAGTTCGGGTGAGTCAGCCTGTCCTCTACAAAAGCAGACAAGAGTTGCAGAGTGGTGTGTGTGTGTGTGTGTGTGTGTGTGTGTGTGTGTGTTGTAGCTGGTGGAGGCCGTGGGTGGAGGGTGTCATGCCTCAATCCCAAGTGCCATCAGTTCCATAGCGTCATGCGAGTTGTGCCAGCAGGGTAGAACTAAACTGCTGCAAGCTTCAGTAGCCGCTTCGCCAATTGAATTCAAAAGTGGATTTAAGGTGAATTGCGAGCATTAAACTGGCATTACCATCACAAAGTCGGTTAGCGCATTTAAATGCCTGCTCAGAAATTAAAATTCAGGTCTGCTTTTAACATTCTGAGTTCACAGGTTGGACACAGGGAACAGTAGGTAATGAGGTTTCTTCTGTTTACCTTTTTCCATGAAAGCAAGAAAGATACATATAGAGAAATACTATGTCCAAGGAAATGCCAATTACATTCTGTCAGTTAATTGTTTATTGATGCGTTTTATCATTTAATGACTTTTAGAATGCCTTATTTGCATGAGGACAAGAACAAAATGTAACAGGATTTAAGCTATCCATTCTGGGATATTTCCATGAAGAAACTGCCTTTGGTCTGCAAAGTAAAACCAAAGTATGATCACCCAAAGCCAAGAACACACTTTTATTTGATCTATCAAAAATGTTTCAGGTGTCCTTTGTAAAAATCATTAGATTTTTTAAGCTCTACCTTGTGGTGTTTTCATGTAAACAAACCGGTATCTTTATATTCAGTGTTTCTCAGCAAAACGCATTCTGAATGTGAATTGGATGTGTTGAATGGGATTTTCTTATACATAAAACATTTTTAAAACCAGGGTTGTTTAGATCCATGTTCAAAGTTTAGGAGGACACATTTTGCTGGTGCACTGCTACTTTTTTTTGGCATGTTTACCATTAGGTGTTGATCAGTGGAATAGCAAGAAACCATCAGCAGGAATAGCGCAACGGAGAGTTAAATCAATAAGCCAATTGATAGAAAATATATCTGCAACGTCAGTGATGACTGGTTAGTTGTTGAAGTCATTTAAGCAATGAAACAAATGAATGTGAAATGTGGATATTTGCTGATTTATTTAGGCTAGGTAAATAGATAATAGATTTAATTTCTTTGGGTTTTGGGATTGCTGGTTGAACAAAACAAGCAATTTCAAGATGGAAAACCGTGAATAATGATCAATAGATTAACATTTTTACTGTATTAATTTAGATATTTACCAAGTAAAGGTCCTTAGAAGTGTATGATTCAACTTTTTCCCATGGTCTAGTGTTGAAAAAGTTAACAAAAATCGCAATAAATCGTAATATTGACTCACAATACTTGTAGAATCAGAATATTTCAAAATTACAATACATAACAAATCGACACCCAAGTATCATGACAGTATGGAATCGGGAGATAGGTATATATATCGTCTCAGCATTATCAGTTAAGTACTTATTAGAGGTAAATAATATGTCTCCCATTGACTTCACTGAGTGATATCTGTATTTCTACCTTGTTTGGCCACATATTCTTAAAATGTCATTATCAATGCCCTCTGTGGGAGAACTAATCAAGCAATTTGAAGACATCATCACTCACTGTTTTATGACATTTCATAAACAAATCAAATAATTCTTGAAAATAATCATAAATTATTCAACAATGAATTTAATAATTAGTTGCAGCCCAAATTTGAAAGTTATTGGACTGTGTAATAATGTCTCAAAGACCGTACTGTTTTTTCTTTCTAAAAGTTTTTAGAACAGATGTCTATTTCTGATTATTTTATATATTCACTTATATTCTTTGAATATTCATAATTATTACAACTACTTTAAGTCACACTTTAAGTCTAGTTTAAATTCTAGACAGGTAAATCTGATCGTCTCCTGACAGCTTAAAAGTGACCTTTAAAAGATCTCCTGCTTGGCCCCCAAAAAAACGTGATCTGGCATGCCGTTGTGCTCCACTCAATGAATTCACTAATTAAGTAATTGCACACAGTTCATAAAAAGCCTGCAGAGAGTTCTGTCGCAGCACACTGAAGAGGGCGACCTGCCAAATGTCTGTGCTTCGGCCTCCCTTTGCTATTTATACATGTGTGGAAACAGTTTAGAACGCCTCAGCATCTTTGAGAGTTCGGACCTCCCTCTCAACTTCCGTCTCCTCCAGCTCAAGCGGAGAAACGCAAGATGTCAGGTGAGAACAGTGGAGGTCTGTGTCATCCTCCTCATATCCTCACACACACCTACTGACCAGTTTGCTCGCTGTGAGACTGCTGTCACAGTGCCCACGGCAGGGCAGATGTCCCTTCATATGGACAAAGCCAGAGAGAGGAGACAGCTTAGATCTCATTAGCAAATTACTACATCAGTTCATCAGCATCCACACCACGGAGCAGCCTCGGGCACTTCCGCCCACTCCCCATCAACAGCTTTCATCCTCGTTCAGGAACCTTTGTCCTAATGCTTCTTACAAAAAAAGAAAAAGAAACAGGATATAACTCTGAATCCAAGTGACAGGACCTTTCTGCTTGAATACTAAAAAAAGTTCCTCTCTTATTATGACAGATGTCTTTATTTTTCTTTCTTACATGCACGTTGCTCTCGCTTTGCATTTCTGTAAAACTGACTCCATACAGTGCTTCGCTTTACGCCTTACAAACGGCAAACACAACAGACGTTTTATGCCTTGCCTGTTAATTCTTGATACTGTGCTAAATGCAACAATCTGCAGCGCATATGCTCAAAATAATTTATGTTATCGGGCCTTTTAACATGCATGTTGACTGTAAAAGTTGAGATTATGTATTCCTCCGCAGCTGCACAATACACCTGCCTCCATATATAACATAAGTTGTTCATTATCAGTGGGGGAGGGGGAACAAATAAGTGTTGCACAATCAACCGAGTATTAATCGTGATCATGTGATCGTCTGCGACGTTGACGTCTAAAATGTGTGCCCCGCTCATAGAAAACTACTGCTGCATAAATCAAACGCTTCCTAAACTAACAGCTAGAGATGCACCGTCAATCAGTAGCTGATCAAAACATTTGTTACCATTAATTTAATCAGTCTCTTATTATATTGTAATTAATTCCCACCATGCTGCTCAGAGTAATCACAGTGACCGGCTCGTAATGCCGACAGCACGGAGGTTCCATTGGGTTACATTATGGTGCGTTCAGGCTCTACTTAGTGATTATAGTAGTATTTTACAAGTGTAAATTATAATCCCATCATGATGCGTTCAAATGTAATCTTGTAAAATGTAGTTTTTGGCAAGAAACTTGAATAAATTTTATGCAAATAACCACTATAGATGACAATAACAAAGTAAAAACATAACATTTAGAGCTTTTGACGGTTGGAATGTAGCAAAACATGGGAGTGAAAGCAGCGCTCTGTTTGTTTAAATGTGAAATTGCAATAAAAAATAATTTGTCCATGACATCTATGAATAATTGTGATCTCAATATTGATCAAAATAACCGCGATTATCATTTTGGCCATAATTGTACAGTCCTAAAATAAATAACTTGTTTATTATCATTGGGGGGGCATTACATTTCCCCACACTCTGTGAGCCCTGTTCAGTATCTGAATGAGAAATTATTTATGAAAGACCAAAATACTTATTTTGTCATTAACGGATTAAGAATTCAGAGTGTTGCATTTCTGATTAGACTGACATTTCCCTTGAAATTGCTTCAAAGAGGTTTTTTTGCACCCCATTACTCAATGCAGTTTCCCAATTTGACATAATGAGCAAAATAAAAAAATAATAATTCATAAGTAAAGCCCTTAAAGCTTAGCACAAATAAACTTACTGTCAAAAATACATGAAAACAAGCTTAAAAAAGACCAAATATAAGCTGAGCTGGTAATGGTGTTTGTGCTCATGTTCCGGCTGCAGAGAATCAACTATAAACAGAACACTCACATCAGCGCATATAAGTAAAAAAAAAAAAATTTCTGACTGAATGACGCACTTCTAAAAAAGCATCTATGACAAAAACAATGGTCTCAACATGAAGCTTTGTGAATGAACTCCCATGAACTCACTCGCAATCGCCACATTTGCATATTTAAGTGTAAACAGTTAAACCCAATTTGCGAGGTAATAAACAGCTCTCTATACATGTCATCAACCATTTAAATCTCTGCACCACGTCTCGGTCTGTGATTTACTGGAGTTCATAACGGGCATACTAAACATCCATCAAGGATACAAATCAAAACCTGTTGCTCCATAATTTATCAGGTCAGCAATTTAACATGCCGGTACACAAAAATATGATTCAAAATTTGATTCATTTCTCTCTCAGATTTCCATTTTGATTCCATTTCCACAGATTATCTTTCGACACGTGAAACAACTGGAGAGGCACCCCAGAGAAATGGAAGTTGTTCCCATAGAAACTGCTCTCAACATGCCATTTTTCAGTGTCACAAAGTCACCAACCAAATGAAAAAGGAAGAAATCTGAATAAGTGAGGGGTGTAAGGCCACCGCTGAGACGGCTACACTCATGCTTGAATAAAAGCTTTTAATTATGTCAGATCTGTGAATGACTTGGATGTTGCCTTCTCTTTTTTTGCGTACGCCTGTAACCCTCGACTGTAATGAGCAACTTAAGCATGACATTTTGTTTTTTCTACAGCTTTGTAACCCACAATACTTATAAATCAAACGCCAGTTCATCTTTTTAATGCTGTTGTGAGGCTTTTCTGAACGACTTTCGCTCCCTGCTGATTCCCAAGTGACTCTGATCCATGTGAGATGTTTATCTTCAGTGTCCAATCAAAGCTCCTTCTCCCCGTCAATGAAGCTGTGGCAGCTCCAATCGTCCTTTCCTTTAACCAATCTGGCAGGAAAATCGAACTTGCCTCACGCTGTCAAACAATGTCTCTGAGAGAAACGGTCCTCATCTGTGACGGAGACATGGATCAGTGGCAGTCTTTATCGTTCTGCAAAACAGCCCATTGAGGTTTCTAAAAGGGAACGCTCTCTAAAAGGAGACTTTTTTACTTTATCCTGTACATTAATGTATCCAGGGCTGCCACCAGCCGGAGGGACGTCAAATAGAGACAATCAGACTCCCAATAATCAGTGCTGAAAGTGGGCCAGTACTCAACGGTACGCACTTCTTCATTTTAGTCCTTGGCGTACCGTGACATTTTCTTGCGCACTTCTCACAAGCTGCCGGTACTCTTCTCTGTCCTCTCAATGTTCATGTCCTTTTTGTAAAATAATTAGTGAACTGTTCGTCATCTTATTTGTGAACAAATTTAGGGCTTTTAGGCCAAACATTTCCAGAAGAATTAAATGTTAGAACGAAGGCTGCAATATGTGTAAATAATAAAGTAATAATTTAACTTGTAATAATAATGGTCCAAAATTATGTAAATTGCATATTTTTAATTCAAAAACCTTCAAAGTTTCTTTGGGGAGGACTCCCAAACCCATTATCTCCTAGTAACTTTTATTCAATGTCAAAATTCAGAATATGTCTTTTTATCCTGCTGCATAATATTTAGGAGCATCCTGACTGGGACACCGCTCCTAAAATCTAAATGATACCCTACCATAGGCTCCAAATAAGGCTCCAAATAAGGCTCCAAAGTCGGTGGTTCGATCTCCGGCTCGTCCAGTCACATGTTGAAGGGTCCTTAGCCCCAAATTGCTCCCAAAGCTGTGCCATTGGTGTGTGAATGAGTATTTAGATTAGACCATGATGGGCAGGTTGGCACATTGCAGGGCAGCCTCTGCCATCAGTGTATGAATGTGTGTGTGAATGGGTGAATGCTGACATGTAGTGTAAAGCGCTTTGAGTGGTTGGAAGACTAGAAAGGCGCTATATAAATGCAAGTCCATTTACCACTTACCATTTATCATTGATTTAGCACTGGATACCCATAGCAATGCCAGACTCCAAGGGATAGTTTAAAAATAGAAGAACAAAGTTGATGCAGCAGAACCAAGATATGGTCATTTTTTTATTCTTTTTTTATTCCTCTTACTCCTCAAAACCTGGTGCCTAAATTACCCACAATGCAACTCAACTGCTGACCGTTCGGTCTGAGATTTGGGTGTGTTATGCTAATAGCGAGCAGCTACACTAGCCTCAAGTGAGTAGCCTCAAGTAGAGCAGCGATCTACAGAGGTCTGATAAGCTCACTTATTTCTAACTCCACACCCTCAGATGTTTTTCATTTCCAAACTTTCAAACTGATTTTGCACAGCTCCTTCCGGAGCCACAAAACGCTTTAAACCTTTTTTTCCCCCACATATGCAGTAGTACTCCCCAAGACCTGTAAAAAGACTTTGATATGTAAAATTGGTGGAGTTCCCCTTTAACTATTTTGTTCATGCTGAAGTTGAAAAGAGTCTAAATCTCGTCCAGACCTTCCTGCAATAACAGACACAATACAGTGTACTATTCCCTCTACAAAAACATTATAGAAAATCATCAACGGCTAGCTGTGAGGCAAATATCCGGCCACTGTGTTGGACGAGGGAAGACTAAAGAGACATGGCGGCGGTCAACCTTAAGGTGTCGCAAACGCTCAGGTTCACGCAAGGCTGCAAAATAATTATTACACGTGTATAAACGTTTGTTTAACAAGAGATGAATGCATATGAACTTGTCAAAATTACAATCCAAACACATGTCAAATTGCATTGATATCTCTGGGATCTTTGGTTTACTATCCCCAAAAAGGGGGCGCGGCCTTGTCTTTTTGCCAAACACCCGTATGTGCCAGTGTGATGTATGTAAAATTACTTACTAACAGACTTTGTGTTGTCGATGACATGACAAAACCAGAGGTTGAATTAAGGTGAATTCAATTATTATTATTATTTGGTAATGAAAAGTTCAATCCCTTCAGGGTGCTTGGTGGCTGTCTGGCCACGGGCACCGATATGTCCAGAAACGGCACAGCATTTATCCTCCATCCAGTGCAAACGTGGTGACATACAAACTGTCCACGTATTTCAACTGAAACAGCTCTGTAAAAAATACCTGAGCTCTTTTTAATGTTGAAATACAATTTAGTCTAACTTCTGTTTGGTGTTGCCCATTGGCATGCTTTAGGATAAAAAAAATAAATAAATAAATCCTATTAAAATTGTCAGCCACATCCAGTAGAAACTACTCGTTTCTCATTACACAAAATATAATTAGAGTATAATTACTTTATGATACATTCAGGATTCAGTGCTTTCATAATGCATAACGCACTTGCTCTTACTTTAAAGAATTGTTAGTTCAAGGTTTCCAGCAGCTATGACTGATTCCTTTAATTAGTTAAAAGCAACTGCATCAACTGTGCAGATTACGTGCTCTTGATCTTGCATTTAATATGGAATCAGTGTCAATCAACAGTAAACATATTTTTTAAACCTATAGATATTTAAGCACATTATGTAAATATATGATGTATCCCCTAAAACATGTATTTCCCCTACACAACCTCTTTGCTGTGATCGAGAGCTGGCTGATACCTTTTTGTTTTAATTTGACTTTGAGAAATAAATCATGAGCAACAGCACTGAGCAGCTTGCTAGGGGGATATTCTGAGCAGCGTAAAGGTCAGTGAGTTTCTGCGCTTTGGATACAAAGCTGATCATCCAGCACCTGCTGAAAGGAGAAATATGCCTTTTTAAGTGCTCAGCAGAAAGACAGTATTCTATGCAGGAATTGTAAGTCCTGTCTGCTGTCAGTCCAAAGTGTCTACAGCCTCTGCCATCGGTGTATGAATGTGTGTGTGAATGGGTGAATGCGGACATGTAGTGCAAAGCGCTTAAAGTGGTCGGAAGACTAGAAAAGTGGTATATAAATGCAATCCCTTTACAATGAAGAAGTGCCGGTACTGTGTACCGGTGAGTACCGGCCCACTTCGAGCACTGCTGTTATAACTTTTTTGTAAAATCCTCTAAAGTCCTGTCTCATAGTACTGTAAACAGCTATGCAGTGTTTTGGAGTCTAATTCGCCTTCAAACTGAGAGCTGATAATTATGGTTTTAGTAAAAGAAGGGCAGGCAAACTATAACTGCTGTATATGTATGATGTAATAATGGGCAAATTAGCTGCTTTTATGTGCAGGTTGGAAACACTATCATTAACTCACTTTTAAGTGCTTAGAACGAGCACATCTGTGGGCACCCAGCTCTGTGCACCCTTTCTTTTGTTTCTTTTTTGAATAAACAGTTTAGGTTAATTATGGTATGCATGACTGTGCAGAGCCACACACATACACACACACAATTTGTAAATCTCAGCTGTTTTTTCAAGGGAGGTGTGTGGAATTCATCATCATGTAGTTTGTGTCCCAACAGGCCTCTTGTGCCAAATTGGCAGTTTATATGAGCGCTTTCTTAAAATACTTCTAATTCTTTCTCCTGTATCTGTCTTTAAATGGGTTTGATTTTACCCCTTGATTTTAGGACTTGACTGACGCAAGTAAATTTGAAGAATGATGATAAGTCCAGTTAAAAAAAAAATGCTTATTGAGAGAGATGAGATTAATTGATTGACTTCACTGAGAAGTTCCCTGTGCGACAACTTGGCAACACTATTTTCCACTAGTGCATTAACCTTGCTTCACTTTACCTTCTGCGTGTTCACTAAAAGTTCAGACACTGACATTACATTGGAATACCAAGCAGCCAAACTTTATTGTATTCTCCCCGGAGTAGATCAAGGTAGCCGAGATCACGTCCAGCTAAATTAAGCCTATTAATGAGATCTATATTAGGTCACAGCTATCAATGTACCATGGGACAATACAGAATTTACTTGTTGGTGTCTCTGCAGAATTCTCTCCTTTTTCATTACAAGTAGCTCCTGCACTTAGTAGTCAGTCTTTCAGAAACTTTGCTCATGCTTCAAACTTCTTTCCTGGAGTTTTTAACAAGTGGACGAGTGACTAATTTGTGGGTGGCAGCAATCTGGCAGCAGTAGGAAAATCATCCATCTTCTGACAAACAGATAATTGCAATTTTGCGTGAATAAATTCACACATACTCATACAAACATGACAAAATATTAGCAAAGACTCTTGACATATTGAAGACCCATCCAAGTCTATTGAGAAGCATTTCTGTGCTTTGTCGTATTGGTGTAAACACAAAAAACATTATGGAGGACGGAACCTGCCAAAATAAAAAAAATAAAAAATGAATTTATAAATACATGTCATTAAATGTTGCAAAATAATATTAAAAATAAAAGGAGCCATTAATTAATTGATAAAATTGATATTGATATTTCAGTTTTAATTTGCTTCTTTATTTATTTATTTTTGTATTAATTCCCTTATTTATTTACTCTTGTTTAATTTGGTCTTTTATAATTTATGTATTTATTTTTGCATTTGTTTTGTATTTATTTTTAAATGTATTGATTTATTTGTTTGTTTATTTATAAATGTATGTATTTATTTATGCGCAATTTTCCCTTTGCATTTCAACCCTCATTTATTTCTATAACGCCACCAAAAACCCCACACTCACCGCCGCCACACACACACACGGTCTGTCGGACACTCGCTAACGTTTCGCCGGGCTGACAAGAGTACACCTGTTCTCAGAGACCGACCGCAAATAACCAAAACAACATTTAACCGGCGCAAAATCGATGCAACACAACAGATAAACATCGGCCACTGCCATCGGCGAATGTCATCTTATTTGCCGAGAGGCCAATAAATCGGTGCATCCCAAATTACGACTTTAAGTCAAAGAGTTTCTTTGTAGACATTTGTGATGTAATTATGAGAAGTTCTTGCTTCGCTTTTGTATTGCAGCCTATGCAAATTATTTGGTCCCCTTTACAGCAGCACTGAATGTGCTCAAATATTGGTGGCACTATTGTCAGATCAGCTTATTTGTCCTGATGTGGTTCATCACTTGATAAGAAACACACTGTCCAAAAACACACACAGTCATGCCGACCTGAGTCATGTTGAATTTGACAGAAAGCGGAGAAGACGGCTCAGCATGATCTCATACTGTGATGCAGTAAGTAACTGTCCTCTTTGTGTGCACCTTTGACCTCAAACACAAAATGTGTGGGATGCGTTGAAGTGCTTTAGACATGTATTTTGACAGACTTTAAGGTAGATTGGATCTCATCTTTGCAACGATGATGCTGTGAAAAACATACAGCAGATTTGTATTTATATTTCTGGCCTTCCAAACCATTTTACGAGATTGCTGCTGTTAGATTGGCTCGTCTGTCCCACAGCGTTTTGAGTCAGTGGATGATTCCTCTCAACAGTAGTGGGTGTTACAAACTCTGAAGGAAATGGTTTCTGGCAGTTCCAGAAGCAAATTGAGTGCACATTTGTACCAACATTTTGAACACTAGCGTTCATTTGTTTAATTAAATATACTGTATTCAATAAACAACATACTGTATGTACAATCTGCACATGCAAAGATAATTGATAATCTCTGAGGGATGCCATTCAGGCCAATAGTTAGTGTTCTTTAATTTACACTCATTAAATGAACAGTGTGTAACATTTTAGGGGATCTATTAGTAGAAATGGAATATAATATTCAAAACTATGTTTTCATTAGTGTATAATCACCTGAAACTAAGAATTGTTGTGTTTTCGTTAACTTAGAATGAGCCCTTCATATTTACATAGAGAGTGGGTCCTCTGGCGGAGTCCCCCGTGTTCTGCCCTGAGTGCGTTTAAAATGCTAAAAAGACCAAGTTGACTGTTAAAAATGTGTTTGTATTGTTATTCTCAGAAAAGATTGTTGAGCGTTATTTTGAAGGCTGGAAAGATAGTGTAAACAGGAAGCGGGTAACAGGAAGTAGGAAGTATAGAGGAGACCTGAAAACAGAGAAAGAACATGGTGCAGTTGTATAGTTTCTCATGTTGAATCCAGTGTAATCCTGCATATGAATCCCTCAGAAAGCAATGGCTGTAAGTGATATATGTTCTTTACATGCTTGAGAATTGATATTGATGACTTTGATGGCCATTTTTCTAAGATTTGTACAAATGTAATAACTTTGTGTTAACGCTCATAAGATAACTTTACCGCTTATACTTACCTGTTACATACCTATTGAATTATAAGTTAATGGTAGGTTATTTATATTTACCTGTTTTTGTAATAGCAGTTCATTAAGTACATCTTTTGTATTTTCTTTTCTAGTTTCACTCCAATTCAATGTGTCATCTTGACTTGACCTGCTGTGAAAGAAGTCATTAAAGGAGCAAGCACGCTCACTTCCTGGCTCTTGAAAAGGAATTTGGCTGGCTGTTTATTTATGTTAACACTTTGGAAGTAAAACACATACAGAGAACAGTACACCCCGTGTTGGTCTGCAATGTTTTTACAGTAGCCCAAACCAAACACGGGCTCTAGCAAGAGCCATGTGTTTTTACGTTATCTGAATGCTACTGCAGTTCTCCGACACACTTGTGAAACTATGGTAACATGAGCCACAGAGTGCAAAACCGTGGTACTGACAGCCACCGTCTGACTTAGTTTGCTCCTCAAGTAGTGTTATTATGGTAAGGATGGCCTCTGAGCGAGGTGAACGGCGATACCTCGGTTTTGCACTCAGCAGCTCATATTACCGTAGTCTTGGAATGGGAGAGTGAGCAGACGGGTACGCAGTTGGTTGCAATCTGCAACCACACCACTAGATGCCGCCAAATCCTACACACTGTACCTTTAAAAGGACAACATCAGCACAGCATATCAAAATTAGGCCTTTTGTTTTTTGTGATTAGTGACTGGAGGGATACTCATTTGGTTGCAATCTGCAACCACACCACTAGTTGTCAACAATACCTACACTGTACTTTTAACCTAAAGTAACTTTTTACCTCTTTTGTACGAAGAAAAAAGTTATATCCGAACAAAAAATAGGTGTGGCCAACTTTGAATGCCTTGTGTTTGCAAACAGCAACCGACAACTGTTACATATTATACCTTTAAGGTAGGATTGAGTAAACTTTTTACTTACTTTGACCAGATAGTTTGATTTAAATCTAAATTGTCTTGTATGGCTGCTTGTATTTAGACAATATTTAACATTTGCAAATGTTGTTTTCTTTTGTTGAAAATGAAAAACATGTTTATATTCTTCAAGTAATATCACAAGTAAGCCATCTTTTTGGTTTCAGTACCCCATCAAGGTTTTAGGTGGGCGTCTGGCCTAGGGCAACAAAATGAGCCGAGCCCTGGTGGCACCATTTATTATTCAGCAACCAAGAAACAAATTCCTAAAAACATCAGTTTAGCAGGTCATATTTGTTGCTGGCTGCTCACTGTTAAAAAGTTTGATGGAATTTAAATGCAGAAGACAATGTTCAAACTGGAATTAATACAATTATCTGAACATGTGCCTGTGAACATTATGTCACAATCATGCACGTTATTTCAAAGCATGAATTGTCAGTGTGTTCAAAATTACAAGGACTTGAAAGGATGTTCTGGTGGCTGTGATTTTGTAGTTTGTAGTATTTGGTGTAAATGAATATATCAACACTTTTGCGTGCCTATTTTATTAGTTTAAGTTGCAGAGAGTTTCATCATCTTCCAACTCATTGTTTTGTTTTTAATATATACATCAACATCCCTTTCAGTCTGCAGGCAGTTGTTTCCAAAAAAAAAGCTCTAAAAAAAAACACTGTACACTACCTGCTCAAAGACAAAAGTTAACAAATAGCAGGTGAACATAGTGGGTCATTTAGCAGGAGTAAAGGAGTAGCAAGAGTCAGATATTTCCCTCAGGAGTTGGTGGAGACCAAAAACGGAGCTAAAAGTAGACTGTAATTTCAGGTGGCCAGAAATACGACTCCAAAAGAATGATAACGTTGCTCTGTAACTGCTAGATATGTAAATAAGCAACTGTTAAACAGTATGTTTGCCATATCAAATTGAAAGTTGATAATATGTCAATGTTGTGTTTCCAGCTTGTTTGTGCTGCCCCCAAGTGGCAGGTTTGTGATGCAAATGTCCTACTCTCCTCCAAAACATAACATCACAACTCCACATTATTGTATTGGTATTGATATGAATTTCCATCAGTAAGGCAATACTGTGACAATAATGTGTATTAATATACAAAAGTGTCTTATAAAGAAGCATAAACTGTCAATTCCATATCATTTCCAACACTATTGTTAAAAAAATAAAAAATAAATTCACTTTAGGATACTAATTAAGGACTTATGAGTCTGAGATCTTTGCATATTTAAAATGGTATATAGTAGGCCCTATTGTGTCTTTGAAGTGTTTCAAAGTAGAAGTTGTATCAGCAGTGTCCCTCTGAAGAGATTCGAAGAACAAAACATAAATGTTATTAACTCTTGTACAGATTAACAGGCCAGTCAACAGGGGAACAAGATGCTTTATATAAATCAAAGAAAAAGATCATATTGAAGAACAGTGATGAACAGTACCATTATGAATACTAAATAGGGAATTACCATTTCTGAGGGTGAGGGGATAAGTTGGATCATAAGAGTCTTCTTCAATATCTACAGTATTAAAACAAAATACAGAAAAACGTGATTTACATTATGTACTGCACAAAGGTGATGGCATTAAACGTGTTAAATGTATACTGTCCATGTTTGTGTTCATCCATTGATTTAACTATCAAGTTTTTATTCATCCTTCTCTCAGACTCAATAACGAGTAGTGGAAGGGATTATAATTTCCAAAACAGTAATTACATTACAGTCCAAGTAGCGCTGCGTTACTGCGTTACCAGAACAATGTGCCTTGGTAACCGGACATCTCCTTAAAAAAGCAGAATATTGAGTTAAAACCAACCAGTCTTCGTTGTTTTCAGGCGATTAAATGAAGGTAAACATTGAATGGTCAGACGTAACGGCGGTGCGCTCTGGCATGGTACTTCTCAGAGGCTGCAGATTTATCAACATATGTGTCTTGCTGCTTTCAGATGCTGTAGGGATTTCATGAACTGAAGGAGAAGCAGATACTCATCACCCACATTCATTTATAGAGCAATGCAGACTGCGAGTGTAATATAGAAATATAACGATTAACTTAACTAATTACTTTTGATACCAAGTAATGAGTAATATTACGTTTTAAAGGAGTAATAAGTAAAAAGTAACACTTCTTGAGTAACTTGCCCGACACTGCTTAAACTGTGACTCAATATTTTCAGGTTCTCTTTCATGTATTCTTTTGGGACTCCTTGCAGCATGACAGCACTTTTATTGATGCAGGTCTCAGGTGTTCCTGAAATCTGTGGGTCACATCTCTGAGTTACCCCACACATAGGGCCACCTTTGTCCTCACTTTCTACATTGCCTCAAGTCTCTCTCTGTCAGCCTTATTTCTCCAGTTATAGTCAGTCCTCTTTGATGTTGCTGCCGTTTAAGACTATATCAATGATCAATGGTGTTTACTTGGCCGAGTACAACCGTGTTTAGTTGGTACTGTGCTTGTCCATCTGATTGGATCTGGAAATGCTGTAGCCCAGTTTCTACCTTGTGTTATCCATTGATGATTACATTTGTGTCACTAATACATGCCACTGTACGATCCCATGAACTTAATGGTTTCCTTTGGTTTAGGTTCAATTATCTACACCAGAGGTTTTCAAACTGAGGCGAGAGGTGAAGGGAGTCGCGGAACGGGAGGCGTGTCAAACTTCGTACTCCTTCGAGGAGTCCTAAGTCAAATCTTAACACACGTCCACATATCTGTAGATTCAGTGGGGTTTATACCTCTGGATGATATTGTTATCTCTGATGTCCATCGTGAATAAGCAATAAATATATAATAAATAGCAGCATATTTATGCCCATGGATTTGGAATGATATGAATAAGAATCTAATTTTCTACTCAAGCTGTGGCTCAAAGTCCCACAGGACCTTATCTCGTCATTGTCATACACTGATTGTAGCATTTCCCATCTGGACCTGGAAGGGTTCAACTCATACTCGGCACAGGTGTTCTTGTACACTGTTCTCACAACTTGGATGTGCGTTATGTATATTAGATTAGATTAGATTTCCTTATATATATGCTGCTCCACCCAATTCACAGAAAAGGAATTATCTGTGTACTGTGAGTTGCATAATGCAAAGATGCCAGCTCACAAAGATGCCAGCCAGCAAGAGGGGGTCAGGAGCTTATTCAGTGTCAAAAACACCATCCTGAATGAAAACTTTAGCCCCATGAGTACATCGTGGAGGGGTGATAATCCTCTCAGACAGGAGAATACTGATTTAGAAACATGGTTTCTGTATCAGATTCACACTTTAGTGAACGAGGCCTATGAGTTTTGACTGGCAGCAAATGAAAAAAAAAGCTCTAACAATGCCTAAAGGCAGGTGTGTGGACTCAAGTCAGACTCGAGTCACACTTGTGATGAGTTTAAACTTGACAAAATCATAAAAGACTTGCAACTCGACTTGGACTTTAACACCAGTGACTCGTGACCTCACTTGGACTTGAGCCTTTTTATTTGAAAATACTTGATACCTTCCCCCAAGCGTCTCTAGTCTGCCCGTGTCGAAGGCTTTTCGGCCGATTCAGCATGTTGAATCGGCGGAGGAGCCCATCGGTGAAAGAAATCACTCTGTTTGGCTGTTCAGTTTAAACAAATCAGTGCACGAGAAGAGAAATGGAAGTGAGGAAAGCCAGCCAATGAGTAAAGTCGAGAGGAAAAACACAGAATGCTCTAATTTTTCATTTTCATCTCATCTGATCATTCCAATACATGGATATTTTCACAACGATATATGGAATGAAACTAAGTGGTGAGTGATAGCGGTATTAAAATGGTTGGCAAACGCCGCTTTGTTTCATGTATGTATCCTAACAACGGCTTGTATATCCGCCGTCCTCGGTCTTCCGGTTTCTCTTTTTGAATGACGAATACAGACTACCGCCACCTGCTGATGTGGAGAGTCATTTCATCTCACGCAGGCGCAGAACGTACGTGTTAATTGTCCGTCGATTGTAGTCTTTGCAGCGTGTTAAAAAGCAACTTGTCGGTCAAGACAAAAGCGACATGAGGCGATGCAAGAGTCAGCCTTCATCGCGGCTAGTTCTTTGATGTCGACTTGGTGTGTATGGGCCTTAAAGCTCTTGGTGACCTTGCCGAGTGCCAGTCAGTTGCGGATCAACCTGTGCAGTATTGGGTCATAAGACTTCCTGTTGTCAATCCCAATGTCATTTACTTAGTACACTACCAATCTCGATTCATCAGAACAGCCTTCTTCTCACTATGTTTAAACACTGGGTAACTAGTTGTCTGATTTCATATGAAGTCATAAGATTTTTTTTCTTCTTATCTCTCTCATATTGGAGGTAGCCTGTCGAGTATAGCTGTAGCTAAACCTCAGTCTCCCAGTTTCCAAGAGACATTTCCTTTGTGCAGATGTTAAACGATCATGAAGGGGCAGCACAAACACAACTCACAGCCATTATGTATATCAACTGTGATTACATTTACCATTTCAAATTCCATTAAATACACCATGGCATATAATTAGGTTTTCATTTACATAGGCTATGATGACTTAAAATAATCTTTGGATTAGCTTCTGTCCTGAACATGTTGGATGTTAATTGGGTACAGCCATGATGTCGAATGGTTTCCGCTTCTTCTTGCCAGTGATTTCAGATCATTGTTATGAAGACACACTGGGTTGTGTGGTCATTTTTACAGAAACTGTGTGATCCTCTCAAACACCATAAGTCAATAACAACATTATTATAATTATTTTTCATTATTGATTATTATTTTCAACTATCCAATTACTCCAATAGTTTATAACACATCAGAAAATAGTTTAAAAATTACCAGCTAAGTTGATATCTTTGAATTGCTTGTTTTGTCTAAACAACATTGAAAACCCCAGAAATATTTTTTTTCCAATATATTATAACAGAGAAAATCCAGGACGTTCTCATTTCCAGGGCGTCAAATACCGAGGCTTTGTCACGGCCATTGGCGTGTGATACCGCCGCACAAGGCACACTGTAGCATCAGTATGAGATGCACCGGGCTTTCCATTAACTACAATGTAATCCCATCCATGGCAATAGTAAACGCTCCAAGAAAGTACGCCGGGAGTGTGGTGACGTAGTTTAAAGAGTGAAAAGACACACACCGGGCAGGCAGGAGGGAAGGTGGATGGGTCCGACAAACACAAAACTTTCATCCAAGAGAGCGCTGTTCATGTCCCGTGCATTAAGTTTCATTTTCATGTTACAATCAGCTGTTCATTGGTGTCCTGTGTTCACAACTAAGTGGTTTTGATGCCAAAAATAAAGTGATGCCAAAGGGCATTTAAAAGTGACAGTATGCAAATCCTCACATTTGTCAACCTTGATAGAAAATAAAATATATAGCATTGTTTGCTTGGTAAATGACTTTAATTGAATGAATTAATTAATTGAATGATTGATTATCAAAATTGCTGCCTGTTCATTTTCTGTTCATTGACAAATCCATTAATCAAATGCATCAATTCATTAATCACGTCAGCTCTAACTGTAGTGTTGTCACTTAATTTCCTGTGTGACTGACCATTTTTTAGTATCAATTCAGCCGAGAAAATAATCCACCGATTGGCAGATTATTACTCGATTAAATGGTTTGGTTAAGAAATAGTGAAAAAAATTGTGGAAAAAAAATGCCGAAAGTTATTTCTCCAAGGCCAAGGGACAACTTCAATAAACTGTCACAAAACCCAAAGATATTCAATATACTATCAGATATGATGAAGAAAAGCAGCAAATCGTCACACTTGTGAAGCTGGAAGCAGAGACTGTTTGGTGTTTTTGTCTGAAAAACGATTGAATTAATCATAAGAATAGCTACCGATTATTTTTCTGAGGAAGAAATCCACTAATCGCGCTTTTCACTTTTTGTTTTATATTATATCTAAATCATTATACCACGGATATGACTGTTTGCAACTGACTTTTTTTTTTACAATTTCTCTCATCACTGTCACCTCCTCCGCTGCAAATAAAGTTGGTGCCAGAACTGATTTAGGCCTGTATGGAAATATGTAATATTTTGATGTTTCTCCACACTAAAAGACCTTTAAAGAATGGTCTCTGACAGCTCTCTCTGACACACGCGAGCATGGCGACTGTGGCATTAATGATTAAAATGAATGAAAAATGGAACAGCGTAGAGGACTAATCAGGGGAATGGATAGGCTGTCTGTAGCATTCTGCTCCACTACCCACCGGTCAACTCAATCAGCTTTCAAAGGGAGGGGGAAATAAGCACACACAAGCTCTCTATTGACTGCCAAGCATCACCATAGCAACACTCAGTCTTCTTTTCCCATTTTCTCTTTTTATCTGTGTTGCTACAAATCTTTTTAGAGACCACTTTCATTAACATGCCTTTGTAATTATTGTCTTTTTTTCCAGTGCAGAAACATTTTAATTGCAGCTTCAAATAGGGTCCCTTTTCACTTGATTTGTTTGTTGCTCAGCGCTTTGATATGTTTTGCTCTGTATTCGTGTTCCTTATAAAATATACCCACAGTATCTCTGCCAGCTGCGCCGAGTATGGTCAATACAACACACCTTGTTAAACTTTTAAGAAAACGAACACAAAGAAAATACAAAGAAAAGCTGACAATGTGTATATCCCTGGCACGTACAAGCTACATTTTTAAAAAAAGTGTATGATATAGCAGTGCTCTTTAGGATCCTTAGTTCTAAAATTGAGATGGATGCTGCAAAATACTACATAGGAATGCTTTTAAATTAACATTGTTAAATGCTGGTTTTTAGGAGTATCTTCTCAGTGAAAGTAAAATAGAATTATGGAAACAGATGTGGGGGCACAGATAACAGAATAGCAGCCTTTCAGAAACTATAATCATCCAATCTTTTTTATAAAATATGGTGAAAGTGCAGAGTCAGATCTATAACAAATGAGACAAAATAGTCTTTTCAGACTCCGCAGAAACAAAGAAAACTAGACAATTGACTGAGCAAGGGAGAAAAAGACAGCCATGGTCACTGATATCCTGGTATAATGCATCCCCCTAGTTTCTCGTTATCACTTAATAGGTATAGTGTTTACTCAGGAACTGAGTTTCATTTGTCTGGATAATGAACCAGCAGCAATACTGCTGAATTAACACTGCAGTGCACAGAAGTCCTCAACAGAGTCAAATACCTTGAACTGCATTTGTTCAAGCATCAAAAGATATTGAAAAAATGTCTCTGCTGCTTTATGTTTTTTCATCAGTCATTTTGCTGATTGAAGCACTTATAATTTAAATCAGGAAAATATCCTCCATCTCAGTTGAAAAAGTTGAATCATACACTTCTAGGGACTTTTACTTTGGAAAAGAAATCTAAATTGATACAGTAAAATGTTTGATTTTCAGCATGTATGTAGTCAGAGATGCCATGAAGTCAAATAAATCAGTCATTGTCAGGCATTATTTATTACATTTTTCCAGTAACCAAAACAGAATAAAGACACCACAATGAAGTGGTATTTTCTTTTTAATTTATTAGGGTTAGTGATGTTTTATACTTCTGGTGAATCACCATACATGATTTTATATATATATACAGTTCCCTTTGTTAACACCTTATTTTGAAAACCAGACGTAGTCACACGTGTATACTTCCGCTAACTTCTCCAAGTCCATCTCTAGCTCTACCGTCAGCTCCGTTCTCTTTATACATCCATGGTCAGCCCCATCGGGGCCGTTTGAATGCATTTAACTTAAATATCAGTATATGGGTGCTCTACAGTTGTAGCGTTGGCTGACCCACCCCTAGCAGAAATACAGCAATCACATTTCAAAGTAATCCACCAGGAATGTGAACGTCTTGTCGGATGACGTCGCGTTGCACATCCCCTGCATTGGTTTGCCGGAGCCCCCTTTTCAGATCGACAAATCTAAGCTTTAGTAGTTATACTGACGGAATTAGTTCTGTGGAAATATACATTATACTGAATTAATCAAGGCAACAGGTTAACATTTAGAATTTTCAAAAACATCAACTTCAAAAATGGGAACAGATGAGCCATAATACTAAAATATGATCAAATATATATATATATTAAAAAAAAGTGAATCAGAAATAAATCTCTCACTTAAACCCATTTCAAATAAAGGCCTCATTCTCTCCTTCCAGCTGAGGTAAATAATTTGATAATGTGTGGCAGTGATGTGCTTTGGGCACTTTTAAACTTCATTTGAAAATTGCCCATTTCTAACTCTAAGCCTCTGATGGCTGATGAAAGATCTGGTAGGGTAGATGCCATTGCCGTTGTCAAGAGTCCACAGTCGGGTACACAGTAATTTCCCCTGGCAAACATGCACAGGTCTCTCTGCCCGCTGTGTAGGCGACACTCAGCCGCACTGCACCTCAATGGCCACCGAAATGGCATGGATTACTAAAGGATGCAGTCTGACAGGGCTGACAGCGTGCACTCTCCACCTCAGATGTGCCTCCCGATTCCCAATCACCCGAGAATATATGCAGTGGCTGTGGTGTTAAACCAATGTTTTATATGCAATACCTGTGCAGTCTTGAGGCAATTCGCATTTAGAGAGATGTCAGGCAGAGTGCGCCCGGTGGGGATGCCTCCTGTTTGCAGCAGATTCAATTAGATCAGCACATACTGTATTCTCTTTGGAATGATGGGCTGGATTGCGAGGAGCACTGTCAGCGAGATAAAGGATTGGTTTTTGTACACGTTTAGGATTTCTGATCATCAGTTTATCCAGTGGGAAATTGATACTGCTGCTGCAAAAACCAAAATGACCCATGCAGGTGCTTATAGAGAGCAAATGGATACTGTCCGACATAAAGTGGGGAAAGAAGTGGTGGCAAGACAAAAGAAAGGGTATTATGGGCTTTACTGATTAGCAACTGATGCCAAGAACATTGTGTACACCAGTTTCAGTGGTGTGACAGTCTCTATTCTGAGTCTTTGATGATGAAACACTGGGAGGAATTAGTTTGTGGTTTTCAGATACACAGCAATGATTTAAAGAAAGAAGGTTTATTGATTTATGTGCCTGGATTAACTGGATGTGTCAGCTTGAAGTATTATTTAAATGATTAAAATCAGCATTGAGAGAAAAAAAATGGGACTTAAATTTGTTCCGACATCCTTTTGAAATGGGATTCAGTATCATGAAACAATAAACATTTTATCACTAATGATGACTACTGCTAAATCAATCAAACACTAACCTGTAAAAGTGGAAAGGATTCCAGTTAAAAAGGTGAAAAAAAAGATTTCTCAGGAGGAAGCAAGTGTGTGTTTGAGTAACAATCACCTGAAACAAAAAAGCAATAAAGATTCCTCCGTGGTGACATGATTTGCACGGATATTAGGTATTGATTATACTTGGAAACATGGAAGTTGTTTCTGTAGAACTGGTTACTGTTACTTCAAGCTGTGACTGATGCCTTGTTACACAATGTAGAGTTCAGCTTGCAAGAGAATTCTCAGAAATGTAATTTCCAGAGCAGTCGGTACTGTCTTTTTAAGCTGGGCAATGTTGGAAACTGTGACAACTTTCAGATTGTATGTGAGACAATGTTGAAAGGTGCATATCTGCATATTGACTGAGCCAGCTCAGTGTCCTGATGACCTTTTGATTACATAAACTCTGTGCCTGAGCCTGTGGTTTAACCCCTTTTAGCTTGGGAATGATATTAATTGACTTTGCATTACATCCAATCAATTTAAATTCTGATGGTGTTCGCTCCTGCTGCACATAATTTTTGTTAAGCCCAGTAAGGAGTACACTTCACTGACCTCTGTGTTTGTGACTCAAGTGTACACATCTTAAGTGCTTTCTGTTAATGAGGAAACAACCAGAGAACACAAACACAAATGCTACTGCTTAATGTTTACGTCAGTTAATTACAGCATGCTTCTCTATTATCACCTTAAGCCCTTGCAAACTAGTAATTAAGGCTGTCAATCAATTAAAATACGAATCGCGATTGATCGCATGATTGTCCATAGTTACTCACGATTAATCGCACATTTTCTTTATCTGTTCAAAATGTACCTTTAAGGGACTCTATGTAAGAAACAGTACCTTTAAAAGGGAGATTTGTCAAGTATTTAATACTCTTATTAACATGCGAGTGGGCAAATATGCTTGCTTTATGCAAATACATTGTAGTTCTTTTCAATAAGCAAATGAAGACACCGTTTTCTTGAGTTCCTTTACTCTGTTTAATGAGAGAATGTGACCTCCAGTCTGCAAAGTGGAATCAGAAAAAGTAATTTCACTTGATTTCCCCCTGCGCTTTTATACACTTTCGATATGGCCTTTGTCACTCCTTAACCTTGAACCATCAGAGACCCATGCAAGTGTCTACACATAAAAAACAGGACAGACAGAGGTCCAATGTAGTTCACACAGGACACAGAGAACATGTTCTACCTTCTACACAGTGGTAAATAAGATATTATAACAGTAAAAAGGCTGATTATACACTACAATATGTATATATTTATTATTGGTAATCAATTAAAAGACAAAAAATGACAAATATTGTCCAGAAACCCTCACAGGTACTGCATTTAGCATAAAAAATATGCTCTAATCATAACATGGTAAACTCAAGCCCAACAGGCAACAACAGGTGTCAGTGTGTCAGTGTGCTGACTTGAGTATGACTTGCCCCAAACTGCATGTGATTATCATAAAGTGGGCATGTCTGTAAAGGGGAGACTCGTGGGTACCCATAGAACCCATTTTCATTCACATATCTTGAGGTCAGAGGTCAAGGGACCCCTTTGAATATGGCCATGCCAGTTTTTCCTCATACCAATTCCTTAGGTTTTCTAGTTTCATATGATACAAGTATCTTCACTCTAGCTTTAAAACTGAAACCACTACAACTTAAAAAATCACAAGTTGCGTTAATGCGTTAAAGAAAATAGTGGCGTTAAAACAAATTTGAGGTAACGCGTTAATATTGCGTTAACTTTGTCAGAAACAACTTCCATGTTTCCATGTATAATCAATATCTAATATCCGTGCAAATCATGTCACCACGGAGGAATCTTTACTGCTTTTTTTGTTTCAGGTGATTGTTACTCAAACACACACTTGCTTCCTCCTGAGAAATCTTTTTTTTCACCTTTTTAGCTGGAATCCTTTCCACTTTTACAGGTTAGTGTTTGATTGATTTAGCAGTAGTCATCATTAGTGATAAAATGACAAAATGTTTATTGTTTCATGATACTGAATCCCATTTCAAAAGGATGTCGGAACAAATTTAAGTCCCATTTTTTTCTCTCTCAATGTTGATTTCAATCATTTAAATAATACTTCAAGCTGACACATCCAGTTAATCCAGGCATATAAATCAATAAACCTGTTTTCTTTAAATCATTGCTGTGTATCTGAAAACCAAAAAGTAATTCCTCCCAGTGTTTCATCATCAAAGACTCAGAATAGAGACTGTCACACCACTGAAACTGGTGTACACAATGTTCTTGGCATCAGATGCTAATCAGTAAAGCCCATAATACCCTTTCTTTTGCTGCCACCACTTCTTTCCCCACTTTATGTCGGACAGTATCCATTTGCTCTCTATAAGCACCTGCATGGGTCATTTTGGTTTTTGCATATGATGCTTCAACTGAGCCCGCTACAACCTCAAAATCGCAAGTTGCGTTAAAGAAATTAGTGGCGTTAAAACTAATTAGCATTGACGCGTTATCGGTTAACTTTGACCACACTACTATTAATTATCTATAACATTGAATATTTGGGAATAAATAACAAACGATCAAAGTTAAGACATCTTTTTGTACTATTTATTAAGAGTTTAACGTAACAAAAAACTCAGCTAATGCTGGGCAAACACTACAGGAGAATCACTCCAATTTTGGGCCCCGATTACCCCCTCCCGACAATGGTCAAAGCCACAATTTTTTAAAGTGTTTATTTAATGTGTCTCCACGACTTCATCCATATTTTTTTTCTTTGTCAATTTTCAATACAAAGTAGTGGAAAAACTAACATTGCTAATTCTTCCTCCCCGTTGTCCGCCACTAAAGTCACGTTTGATCGTGGGCGATATTGCGAAATCTGCTTGCTGAGAGTCAGGACTCTTGTTATTCATGAATGGAATCTGTTAATGTATGATGTGCTCTTTTGGCCAAATCGTTGCTCTCCACACACTATAGGAACAAAACTGTTAGATTTAACTTAACATGTCATTATGTGAGAGGGGTCTCTCATATTTCCTGCATTGATTAGGTGTGGGCCAGCCTTAATCTGCTTCATCAGGACTGTGAGGATGTGATTTGTTCATATTTGACTCACTAAACTGCTCACTGGTCCTCTTGAGAAGAAAATCAGAAATCTCAAATGTTACATAAAAATTAAAATATATATATAGTGAGAAACTGACTGAAAAAATATGTCGTCAGGGCATTTTACTGCACAAAATGAAAGGTCTAATGTTAATATGATGTGCTAACGTTGTAATTTAAATGGCAAATATGTGAACTGTGCAAGGATTTCATTTTGAAAAATGTCCACGGATGTAACATGGCCTTGTCTGTGTACATTTGCTACCTTTCATATCTTGAAAAGTGTTCCATTAGCAACAGTGTTGACCCCAAAAAAAAATTCTTTAAAAGGGCTGTTAGCAGAAAATGACACAAAAGGAGTGACAAGGTGTAAAAGGAAGCACATAGTGGAAGAAAAAACAGCACTCACAACACTGATAACTATTCAAGTGATAATTGCCATGTTTTTACCTCTCCAATGTAGTATTTATGGTATTTAATAACTGGTATGGTTTTGTGAGAACAGTCAACACTCATTTATTAAAAGTGCTAAACACCTGCAGGCTATGCAAAGAAATTCAAGAAGATTAAAAGTCTTTTAATCTGCATGTTGAAACATTGACATTGTCTTGCTTTGCTGCAAATTAAGTACCGCCTTAAGTAAAGAGGCCACAATATTGCAATTCATGCAATAACAATAACTTAATTTAAAGCTTATCTATAGCTTACTACAAAGAGTACTTTTTGAAAACTATATTTTCCATCACACACTTCAGGAAAAAAAGAGTGGATGTTTGACTAAGTGGACGGTATATTTTTCTGCAGTTCAGTGAGACTAGTCAGGTGAAAATACAAAATAGACAAACATACATCTAAAGCTCTTTGTCTCTGCCACAGGGGAAAATCAATCCATCACTTCACCTTTATTACAACTCTTCTTTGCTTCATGAACTTTTGAATATGAAACAAGCAGCCCGTGGGACATTGGGACAACAAAACACCCTGTCACTCTTCAAGATAAATACAGAATAACTGTAAACGTGGGCACAATAAAGTAGATACAGTAGAAGTCACTGCAGATGTCCTTCAAATTCGTTTTTCTACACATAGACCATATTTTCTAGTATCTTTTTTGAGCATGAACAAAATTGTTCAATCAGTTAAAAGGCAGAGGTGGGACCAAGTCATTGTTTTGCAAGTCACAAGAAAGTCTCAAGTCTTTGCACTCAAGTCCCAAGTCCTAAACTTTGAGTTTTGAGTCTTAAACAAGTCATAATGCGCTCTTTCACCAAATGTAATACCATTTTAATAACAGAATAACTGGTGCCAAGTCATCATTTTCCACAGTGACAATACACGGATACCAGCTGCGCTTTCTGCTCTCTCTTGACAAACACACACTGCTATTTATTTTTTAACAAAAATCTAAAATGTTATACCTTCAATGTTGCTTACATTTTCCCCCGTGATGTCAAATTTGATTGAATATTGATATTTTTAGGTATTGTATCAAAGTTAGAAATTTCAGTATTGTGACAACACTAGTGCCAACTGGCGCTCAGTAACGTAACGTTAGCGCTTCGTGGTTTTCTCCTGCAAGCCGTAAATTGATTGGATGCTGTCAGATTGGTTCAAACAAAGTGGATCTGGGGAATTAAATGTAAGATAATCAAAATGCAAGTGCCAATAATATTCACCAAAAAAATTAAGAGGCCAGAGTTCAACAAATAAACACCACTTTTCGGGGATTCAGCAATAAACAACAAAAGAAAGAAATTCAGTTTCTTCAGTTCAAAAGCTCATTAAGAGCTCATATTGTATCTTCCAGTTTTTAAGTAAACAATGCCAGACTTCCTGGCAAACAGTCGTCTGACATTTGGATTTAATTTCACATACATTACAGAAACAAATGGACTGGTTCTCCATATGGCAATATATAATTTCTGTTTACCCTGTAACATCTATTGCATGCCTCCTCCGTTGCTCTTCCTGAGGTTTCTTCCTTTTATTGTAGTTCAAGGATTTTTTTTTTTTGGAATATGTAAATAAATTTACTTGACTAGTAAATTTCAAAGATATTCAAAAAACATCCTTTTTTAAGCAAATGACAGTAATGAAAATGGACGAAAACAAAATTAAATTCTCAGTAATGGCCAATGACAATGTGACGAAATGAAAAAAACAAAGTGAATACATTTTGTTTTCTCAAAAAATCCCCACAACTCAATCATACTTTTGTACCAGCAGTCCCAGTAGCCACATTTGCAACCCTTAAAAGGTCCAGTGTGTAGGATCTGGTGGTATCTAGCTGTAAGGTGAGGAGATTGCAACCAACTGAAGCCTCTCCCATATGACAAGCGTGTTGGAGAGCTACGGTGGCTGACGTGAAAATACGAATAGCCCTCTGTAGAGCCATTTGGAGCAGAGCCAGTGCGTAGAGTGTGTGTGTGTGTGTACGTGTGAAAGTGAGTGGTGAAGCAAGAGAGAGGCAGAGCGGCGGCGGCGACGGGAGCGAGTAACGTTATCGACTCCGGACCAATCAGGAAAAGTCAACAGTGTTTGGTTTGTCCGTTCTGGGCTACTGTAGAGACATGGCGATGCAACATGGTGGACTCCGTAGAGGGAGGACCCGCTCCCTATGTAGATATAAACGGCTCATTCTAAGGTAACAAAAGCACAAGTATTCAAATTGTCAGGTGATTATACACTAAAGAAAACATACTTATTAATATCATATACCATTTCTGCCATTAGATACCCCTAATTGTTACACACTGTTCCTTTAAATTGGCCAGATTTTCTCTACCCCATTGATTGACAGACATTTTCACTCTATGGTAGATCAACTGTATCATCATGTGAAATTCACTGGTGCCAAAAACTTCATTGAGAGCACATATTGAATCCTGCCGTTGGTAAATAAACGATATCGGGCTCCCTCGCCAAAAGCCGCCTGACATTTGGCTTTAATTTCACATACATTACAGAAACAAATAGACTGTAGGATGAACTGGAGTTTACAGCCAGCTGTGAGCATCACCCGGGAGGAGGCCAATGTAAAGAGACTGCTGGACAAATGCAACAACTATTGTAAGGACGTTTAGAAGCAGAAGCTGCAGGAAGTATGTGTTTTCTCCCCAGCGACTGCACAACCAGATGGTGTAACGCCGTCAACACGGATCCCGGCTCCCTTCAGGTCAAAGAAACACTCTGTGAGTTGGCTAACGAAGAGAGGACTGATGCAGTCCTCTTTGCCGGCGAGTGGCAAAAACTAGAAGCTCTCAAAGAGCTCCTCCTGCTTTCCGCGGAGCATACAAAATGCTGCAGAGCGACAGCATGTCCCTGCTTTGTTTCACCTCACCAGCCACCTGTCAGAATTCCGTGGGAGCACAAGAGACAGAGACTTATAATGAGAAATGAAAACAGCTACGTGTCAGAAATTCTACCAGTTTCTGAACACAGAGGAGAAGAGTTTCTCCCCACTCGCAGCAGCAGCGGCAGCATGTTTCCTTGATCCTGCAGTGGCAGTTAATGAAAACGGTTGGTTCAAGGAACCGCTGCGCAGTACTGAAGAGTACCTCATCTTAAGTGCCAACTGCTTGACAAGGAAATCTAGACTAGTCAGATACATAGCTGTAAATGTCAAGAACATTAACAGAAATTAATATCCTAATCCTTATTTGTGACTACGTCTGCTTGTGTGCAGTGGAGTTAATGAATGCTGCACATTATCTTGCAGTCCTGACGCTTGGGTGTAACAGTCGTCAACAGCCGTTGAGATATTATAAAGAGCATTTTTCACTATTTTCTGGGTTCCTGGAACAGTTATATCAGTCTAAAGAAATGGCAACTGTCTCTGGAAGATGTTTTTGAGTGTAGCTAGCTATATGTTCTCACATTAGCTCCGTGAGTTGGCTAAAAAAACAACATCTCCTGTCTATACAGACGCTGTCTATATATAATATTATATATAAATGTATATTTTCCCCTTCATTTAAAAAAAAAAAAAATTAAAAATCTGTCCACGTGACCTTCGTTTTATAAAATCCACACTCAAACTCAAAAACGACTCCGAACGCTCGCCGTAATATTTACATGTCACCACAAGTGAGATCACAAGTTAAGGGTCAAGGAATTTTGTTACCACCCTTCTCACTCCCTTTCCTTCGGCTTCATTACAGTCAGTTTGATATCAGTTATTGTTGGTGGGAGGCTGGGATTCATCACTCTGCTCATCAACTGTCTCTTTACATGCATAAATGAGGAAAGGGAGGTCATTCAGGTTTATGTCCATAGTCCTTCTGAGTGCTCCAAACCTCGCAAAAGCCAATTCAATCATCATCTGGCCTCGACATGTTTAATGTGTTCCCTGCTTTGGCCTACTGTGACTCGAACATTTTTCAAATGTAAAGTAGAAAAATAGTCCGAGCAGCGCTAAAAAAAACGTAAAAAAAACGGTAGTTATTATCTTTGTTATTGTTTCTGGCGCATGCTCATTACACAAAGCAACAATGGGCATGCGCGAAATGAGAACAGGACGTCATTGTTTCCCCAAACACCGATACAAAGTAACCCGAGTTTTTAAAAATCGGCACCTTCGAAGGCGGTTTTGTGAACCCATAACTCTGATTGCGCGTGGACGAGAGGTCAAAACGTAGAGAACAATATCTGTATACATGGCTTAAGTATGATGAGGAAAAATGTAAGCTGTTATTTCACTTACCTACAAATGTGTTTGTATTTTCCATCAGTATGTTTGACAACACTACCAGAGAAAATTCCAAGAACGAGCAGGACAGAGCCACTAGCATTATCCTAAACTCTGTCCACACAGTGAGGACATCGGCTGCTACAAAAGTTTTTTTTTTAACGTAACCTGTAACCTAGATAGTGGTGTGTTCCTAGGCCTTGGAAGCAAGGATTGGTTGCTACTTGCTAGTACAGTAAGCTGGTGAGCCAGACATTTGCAGCTCATGTTTGAGTAGATAATTAGACTTTTAAATCCATTCCTCACACTTTTGCTCTCAGGAAGAAAACTGTATTAACCCCATTTGTCTCAATTAAATTTGGGCATTGGGTAACTGTTCTGCACACAGGAGGTGATGAATTACACATTTCTAACTGAAAGACAACACGGTCTTCAGGGAGAAAACCATCCATCCATCCATCTGCAACCGCTTATCCCGTTAGGGGTCGCGGGGGGGCTGGAGCCGATCCCAGCCGACATTGGGCGAAGGCAGGGTACACCCTGGACAGGTCGCCAGTCCATCGCAGGGCTGACACATAGAGACAGACAACCATTCACGCTCACACTCACGGGCAATTTAGAGTCCACAATTAACCTAACCTGCATGTCTTTGGACTGTGGGAGGAAACCGGAGTACCCGGAGAAAACCCACGCTAACACGGGGAGAACATGCAAACTCCACACAGAAGGGTCCCAAGCCGGATTCGAAAGGGAGAAAACCATCTGCCAAAAAGAAAAATCATCAACACTGATCTTTTGATACTCTCATCTTCACACACTGAGTGACTGAATTTAAAGTCCACAAAAGCTAATTGTTGTTCAGTCATCTCTTACAACCATTTTTTGAGATCGCAATGAGCAGAAGCTCTCCGCTGATGAAGCTAGAAATGAGCGTGTCCCACTAACTTCCCTTTGGCATTCATGAGAATCACTTTGACAGCCAAAGTACTGTTCCCTACAACCATCTCATTACCTCACTAGTAATTTAAAAGCAATAGTTTGGTTATAATTAGCGAGTACTGTTGCGAGGTACATTATCCGAGCCAGTGTTAGATGCCTGGCCCCGAGTTAAACTCCCTCGGTTGACACAACAGCACATTATTTCCAAGGTCTACAGCAAAACTGTCTTTTCTGGGTATCAATAATTTGTCAGAGAGCAGTGTTCCGTCTAACAGTGACTCCCAAATTATTCCTTTGAAGTGGATTGTGAAGCTGTTGCCTTCTGCCTCCCCTGACAATACCCCTCTCCGTCTCCATCTCTTATTGTCTCCCGGTTTCTCGTCCTCCCTCTCGCTCCATCTCTTCACAGATCATTATGTTAGAATTATTGCTCGCTAGCGCTCTGCTCCCCATCTGTCCCCCCGCTTAAGTTCGGGTGGCCGACAACAGCCGTGTTCGCGGTCCCCGCGGGCGAGGCTGAGCTGGGGTAAAGTGGCTTATGGCTCACTAGTGTCCCCCTCTCCCTCCCACCCGTACTCCGCTCATTAGAACAAAAGGATAAAACACAAGGCGTGCAGAGTTAACTGGCAAAGCATTAAATTATCGACGAGAGCCATACGAATTGGAATTAGCTGACTTTCACAGAGTGGTAATTAAAGCAAGAGGCTGTCATCTGAAGTTAGCTATTTCATTAAGCACAAGCGGCACAGTCACAGAGGCTGAGGAGGCGAAGAGAGGGCAGCCGGGCCAGACCTGCTCTCACACAGGCCACAGACGACTACCTTCAGAGGGGAAGTGTGTGTGTGTGTGCAGGGTGTAGTGGTCTGCTCTAATTATTGTATGCTAATGGATCCTTGCTGCTGATTAATTAATAGATAACAAATATATACACAATAAAAAATAAATATATATATATATCTACTATCATTAGACTCTGTTCGTTTGCCATTTCACATTAAATGTGTCTGCTGCTTTACAGCTTACACTCTCTCCGTTTGAGCCACACTTTATTACAGGGCCGCCTTAAAGCACAGGCTATAGGCCAACTTGTGGGGGGCGCTGGTTGCCCTCTAAAAAAAAAAGAAACATTTTAAAAATAAAAAATAAAAATGCTGTTGGGTGCCCTTAACAAATAAATACACAAGGGGAAAAAAAAAAGAAATACACTGTTCTGTTCATCCCTGTAACTCTCTTTCTCACACCAATAATATCAGGGACCAATTGTTTATTTATACTATGATTAGGGCTATCAATTGTAACATCATTTAATCTTGGTTAATCGCATGATTGTCCATAGTTAATGGCGATCAATCGCAAATGAATCACACATTTTTTTATCTGTTCAAAATGTACCTTAAAGGGAGATTTGTCAAGTATTTAATACTCTTCACATGTCTGTAAAGGGAAGACTTGTGGGTACCCATAGAATCCATTTTCATTCACATATCTTGAGGTCAGAGGTAAATGGACCCCATTGAAATGACCATGACATTTTTTCCTTGCCAAATTTAGTTTGGAGCGTTGTTTAGCCTCCTTCGCGACAAGTGTCATGGTTGGTACCAATGGAGCCCGTTACAACCTCCGAAAGATTGCGTTAACACGTTATTATCGCGTTGACTTTAACAGCCCTAATTTATTATAAATTCAGTTAGTTATGAAAATAAAAATCTTAACTTTTTTCTTAAAACCATTGTGATGTCTGATGTGTGTTGCGGTTTACGGGGCTAGGGTCCGGGTTCTGGGGGGCTGAACCCTGTCCCTAGGGCACCAGAAGGGCTACAGCCGGCCCCGCTTTATTATGACACAAATTCATGTATTTGATTTACTCACATTTGTTGTTGTTCAACTTGATCAGCTTATTATTGTTATAATTTATTATCCTGCATACAGGTAATGTGTAATACAATTATTTACAATGCTGTAAACATCATGTGAACGACAACATATTGGAAGATGACTGGGTGAACAATTGCACAATTGCAATTATGGTCTGTCTGCATTTCATGAATATTTAATCTTTTTTAAAAGGTGGTGGGATATTACAGAACGTGTTTCCTGACTGACTGACAGGCGACAGCGCAAAAGCCAGTTTCTACAATTAACCTTATTGATGTTTCTTTTGAATGTGTCTCTTTATTGAGGGAAAGACGATTATTTAATAAATTATTCACTAATATAATTAGCATTTTATACATTTTTTATTAATTGCATGATATTAAATGGAATTTGAATGAAACACTTCATGCATTTATAAGTGGAGCAGCACCCTTTGGGTTCCTCACACTGTTGTGTTCTTTTAGAAATAAATGGATGGTGATATAATTAATCTCCAAATATTTTTGATTTACCATTTGAGTCACTTTTCAAACAAAAATACCCAACACTTCTGATTCTACCTTCTTAAATGTGAGGATTTGCTGCTTTCCGTTGCTTTAAATGATTATATACAGAATATCTTTGGGTCTTTTTATTTGAACAAAACAACCAATCTGAATATATCTGCATGGGCTCTGGGAAATAGACAGCATTTCAGCATTAGCATTTTATAAACAAAATAATTAAATAAGAGACTGAGAAAATGATCGTCACATTAAATCGACAATGAAAATAATTAGAGCTGCAACAATTTGTACATTTGTAAACTGAATATTTTGGGGTTTTGGATAGTTGGTCACACAAAACAAGACATTAGAAGAAGTCACTATGACGGGGCTCTGGTAACTGTGATGGACATTTTTCACTATTTTCTGACATATTATCGACAAAACAACTAATCTATTCGAACAAGAAAATAATCAGCAACTATTTTGATGATGAATAAACGATTAATGATTAAAATGCGATTGATCGTATGTTTGTGCACAGTTAATCACACATTTTTTATCAGTTCATAATGTAACTTAAATAGATATTTTTCAAGTATTTTATCCTCTTATCAACATGGGAGTGGGGAAATATGCTACTTTATGCAAATTTATGTATATATTCATTATTGGAAACCAATTAACAACACAAAACAATGACAAATATTGTCCAGAAACCCTCACAGGTACTGCATTAGCATTACAAAAATATGCTCAAATCATAACATGGCAAACTCAAGCCCAACAGGCAACAACAGCTGTCAGTGTGTCAGTGTGCTGACTTGACTATGACTGCATGTGATTATCATAAAGTGGGCATGTCTGTAAAGGGGAGACTCGTAAGTAAACATTGAACCCATTATAACGCTCAATACGCAAGTATTGAGTGTTATTTAAACTCCTTCCCAACAAGCTATGACATGGTTGGTACCAATGGATTCCGTAGGCTTTTTTAGTTTCATATGATGCCTAAGCTTTAAAACTGAACCCGATACAACCTCCAAAAGGTTGATTGCGTTAATGCGTTAAAGAAATCAGTGGCGTTAAAACAAATTTACGTCAACGCCTTATTATCGCCTTAACTCCGACAGCCCTAAAAATAAATACTGCTCTGTGAATTGCTTCTTCAGGGGAAGTCATGGTCTCAAGTTTTTGGAGAAAGACACTCTGTGGAGGTGAGAGCCAGACCAATCAAAACGTTTTACTTCAAATGAAGCACATTATTT